>NC_134541.1:7552618-7856027 GCF_050624435.1 Tenrec ecaudatus
ATACTGTAGCAAGATTTCTTGATTTAGCCTTGTACTTGTTAATCCTTGAGAAGGGAAAGACAATGTACAATATGAGGGAAGTCATCATCATGTGACTAGGTTAATTAAGACATCGAGGCACACAATCATGAAGGACCACCACAGCCAGTGCTTAACCTTCTGCAGCAATGCAGAGCTGCTGGGGGTCTGAACTGTTGATCTAGTGCAGGGGTGTCAAACAGGTGGCCCCCAAGGTAATCTTTTGTGGCCCATGTTGCTATGAGATAGAATATAATGAGGGAATTGTGTGTACAGTATTGCCTCAATCTCCCCTACGCGCTATTTTCTTCACAACAATTTGTTTTCTATTTTCATTTTATTTCAGAGCATCGTGGGCCACAAACAATTACCTCAGGGGCTGCATGTAGTCAGTGGGAAGCCAGCTTGACACCCCTGATCTAGTGGTTAACATCCCATCAGCTAAACCACTGTGCCCCTAGAGGTCCTGGCACCAACAGGAGTAACAATGAGACATTTGTGAGCGGATACATAAGTAGAAAGTGTGCTATAAACGTATGGGAGACCATGTAGGAGATGCATGTGCATAGACAGGTGTAGTTGGGGACGTGTGTAGTATGCATTTTTATGGACTGCATAGTATGGCCACCTTTGTAATACAGCACATCAGCTTGTAGCATATGGCTGGACTGAGTCACTAAGACTATTGTTTCAGGGGGTCCCTTACACAGCTGGCAAACAGAGGTAGTAAGACCATGTTCTCTACCCTCCTTTGCTGAGTCGCTTCTGGGCAGTAAAACCTTGCGAACTTGTGAGCTGGGTCTGAATCCAAAGACTGGTGTTTTCCCTTTAGGCACAAAAGGGCGTGGAGGGACCCCAGGACACACACAACATGGATTATGTGAGGTGTTGCATTTCTGGGTGTTTCTCCAGACCCACTCTGCCCAGTTGCCTGGCTGGACACAGGGCATGCTGTGTCCGGTATGTCTGAGATTTGGATTCTTACGAGTTTCTGAGATCCTGAGGAGCTTGTCAGCGCCTGGCCTCGCACCAGCCCTGCGAAGGAGCGCTTTCACAGACTGCCCTTTGTGGTTCCGCAGGCTTGGCTGATACATTCCAGGAGCTACCCCCCTTGTGACAGCTTTAGAGTACAGCAATTTCACTTTGTCTGTAACCTTGAAAGGGGTGCACTTGGGTTTCCCATTATAACGTAACAAATGAAGGCTTGATTTCTTCCAATTCACATCAAATACATGGGGTTTTAACCCTGGGAGGATTTCACTCTTCCATTATAAAAATGCTAAGTATTATGGACTTCATTTTTTCTAAATTGATGTAGTTCTGCTGTATCCTTTGAATGCTAAGGTCTTTTCTCTCTTTGCTCCCCATACAAACCGTCAGTCCTCAAGTAGCCGGTGGAGGGTCCCCAAAACAAGTCGGAGAGAGTGGGCAGGTATAGGGCAGCCTGGTATTTACTTCCAGCTCAGAATCAAAGGGAGACTCAAAGAAGGCTTAGTAATCAAGCTAAGGGAAATATTATCTTGGTGCCACATTAAAGAAAATCAAAATTCATGTAAACAATTCTGCAATGAGCAAAATGTTGCTATTTTAAAGAAAGGATGGGCCATGGTGCCTCAGAGATTCAGAGTCCATGCCTAAGAGGAACATACAGATGCATAAATAATAAATAACAGAAGTAATACTTCAACACAGCATATTTAAAGAAAGGCAGCCATACAAACAGGACAGGGAATGCTGCCTGGTTGAACTTCAGGAGCAATGTGTGTCAGGGCGGTGTAGCCTTTCATGGGACCTTTTCAACATTTATAGTGAACAAGTAATCCTGTCATCTGGACTACATGAAGAAGAACACGGCATTAGGATTGGAGGAAGGCTAGAAGGTCAGGGATTGCAGCCGTTACTGTGGATTACAACTCAATGCAAAGAAAACCCAAATCCTCGCAACTGGACCCCTGGGTAATATGATACATGGAAAAAAGTTTGAAGTTGTCAAGGATTTCATTTTGTTTGCATCGATGTCCATGGGGAAGCAACAGTCAAGAAATCAAAGGACGTGTTACGTTGGGCAAATCTACTGCACAAGACCTCTTTTAGGAAGTTGAATAGCAATGATGTCACGTTGAAGATTAAGGTACGTGTGACTTCAGCCATAGTATTTTCTATTGCCTTATAGCCATTTGAAATTTGGAGAACCAATAAGGAAGACAGCAGAAGAATTGTTGCATTTGAATTAAGATATTAACTGAAAATATTGAAATCCTGTGGACTGCCTGAAGAACAAACAAATCTGTCTTGTAAGAAGTGCAGCCAGAAAGGTCCTTAGAAGTGGAGATGGTGGGTCTTTGTCTTACAGACTGGAGGAAGGCTTGTGAACAACCTAGGATGTGCAGATGACACAAACCTATCTTGCTGACTGTGAGGAGCACCTGGAGCACGTACAGGTGAAGGGACATGTTGGGCAGGTTGTCAGGTGAGACCAGTCCCTGGAAGTGGACTTGGTAAAGTAGAAGTTCAGTCATAAAAAGCAAAGGGAGACCCTGGACAAGACAGATTGACAGTGTCTGGAACAAGGGGTTCAAACACAACACTTTGGAGGATGATGTAGGACCCGGAGCAGGTAGGTAGTGTTTAGCTCTGCTGTGCATAGGTTTGCCACGAGTCAGCACTGATTTGAGGGTGTCTAACAATGGAAAGGGAATGATTTAACCTCAACTGAGGAGCCTGGGTTGTGCAATGGCTGCAAATACTTGCGTATAAGCCAAATTTTCAGCACATTTTTTGTGGTCAAATTAGGGAACTTGGCTTATACTTGAGTATATACGGCAAAATGGTCAGTGGTCCAAACCCATGATTTTTTCTGCAGGAGAAAAGAACTGGCAATTTGCTTTCATGAAGATTGTTGTTGTTGCTAGGTGTCAACAAGTTGGTTCTGACTTCAGCAATCCTATGTGCAAGAGGAAAAACAACAACAAACAAACAAACAACCAAATGAATGAAAACACGGCCCGGTTCCGTGGCATCCTCACAATTGTTCTTACGTCTGAGTCCAATGTTGCACGCACTGTGTCAATCCATCTCCTCGTCGACCTTCCTCCTCATGGACGCCCCTCTGCTGTACCTAGCATGATGTTCTTTTCTATAACAATTCCAGCTAAGAAGCCTGTCAAAGCTGTTCTCCGCTGTACTTTAGGGTCTCAGTGAGTTCAATGGACTCCACACATATAAAATAAAAAAAAATAAACCAAACCATTCCAATGACAGCCTCCCCTTTGATTTTGCACCCTGAATCCAGAGCCTTCCACACCTCGCTGTAGTCCCTGTCTTGAGAGTGAGTCACATGCATGCCACACATCTTTAAATCGCACTCAGGACACTTCTAGGGGCTTCAAACGGGTAGGACCCAGCTCTCATGGGAGGCTGGGAGGGCTTGTGAGCCAAGGCTTGGGAGGTTAAATGAGGAGGTGTGTTTTGTCTGAGGTTTATCTCTGAGCCTCGTGGGCAGCTCAGTAACCTTTCCTTGCCTCGGGCTTGCTGGCTTTGAAACCAAGAGGCCTAGACTGGGCAGGGATAGCATCATCTGTCCTGGGGACCATTAAGGAAAGGTGGTAATTTGAGAGAGTCCAGGCAGAGGAATCTGCTGCTAGATGCCTGGTTAGGATTTGCACCTAAGACAGCTAGGCTTCCTCGGGCTTTAGTTTTTATTACCCTCTCAAATGTCAATGGATTCTCTGAGCTAGGAGTTTGCAAACATTTTCCGTCAATGGCCAGATAGTAAATATCTCAGCACAAGGGCTGTCACCAAGACTCAGTACTGCCAACGTAGTGGGAATGCAGCCATGGGCAGGATGCACATGAGCGGTCAGGCCCGCGTTCCTGCAAAAGTTTGCGGACACTCACATCAGCGTGGTCATCCCTTCCCCGGGGGAGGACGTCTGGGATGTTTTGGGGTTTTATTGCGAAGAAAGCTGCTGTGATTATTGCTAGAGCTAACCCACGGCCGCGGAGTGGATTCTGACTCATTGCTACCCCGTGCGCGGCTTGCGACGCGGTGCATCTCTATGGGAGCAGATCGCCTCCACTTTCTCTATGAGTGTGCAAAAAGCATATACCGCAAACTCTATGCACATTAATAGTTGAACCAAATCTTGTTCTTCTTCTGAGTGTTATTAAGCCACTTTAAAATGGTACAGAGCATCTGTCGTCATGTGTTCAAACCCAGTGGCAGGTTGACTTTGGTCCCCGGCTGGCTTCTGCGACGGGACCACCTGCAGATGCTCAGCCGCTCTTCACTCCGAGGTCATCCAGGGATGCCTTGGAACCAAATCGGTTAAGAGAAACTTCTCAGGAAAGTTAGCAATGCATTGCTTTGCAAAGGTGAGAACCACCATCTTTAGATGCGCGTTCAGAGGGCTTCCAACGCCCGTGGAGGGAGGAGGCCCACTCGGACACCGGTTTGTTATCCTGAATAACAAAGTGGCCTGGACTCCGAGAAGGAGCCCTGGTGACAATGGTTAACCACTTGACTGTAACCCTAAAGACTGGTGGCTTGAACACACCTTATGATTCCACAGGAGAAGGAGCCGGTGGTCTGTTCCCATAAAGGTCACAGCTGAGAAAACTGTCAAGGGCAGTCCCACCACGTTGCATGGGCTCGCTATGAGGTGGAATAGTCTTTAAGATGCCCACCATCAAAACGGACAGGAAACCAGTTCTCACCCCGTCGAGATGAGTTCTGATGCACGGAGATCCCATTTGTTGCAGAGTGCGGCTGAGCTCCATAGGATGTTCACGCCTGTGTCCGTCTGGAAGCAGATCACCACACCCTTCTTCTGAGCAGTGACACACTTAGCAGTGACCCAGGGCCTCTCTAGAAACCCTTTTTACTTCTCTTTGTCACCACATTCAAATTGCCTGTCGTTATGTCTGTTCTTGTATCCTGAATGAAAACAACCCACGAGGACAGAGATTGGGGTGCTTTGTGTCCTGGGTGTGCAGGCCAAACCTGGCACGGAGAAGGAACTCCATAAATGTTTTCTGGATGCACACGCAAATGTCTCCATCCCCAGGAAAATAGCAGAATAATTCTGCAAGCTAATTTTGAGCTCAGCACCAAGCCCTGGGCTTGTGAACACAGGCACACTGTTGCAGAGATTTATGAAGATGTTCATCCATGAGGCAAAAGATCACATTGTTGCATTCTTCCCAGAGAAGATGCATTCTAACATCAGTGGACAGTCATCAAGTGCTCATTTGCCTGATGGAAGTTAATAACTAACGTAAAGTAAAATGAAACATAGAAGAAAGGTTTACATAGTTACATCGTGGTTGCCCATACAGATAAACTAATTTCCTTGCTTCCAAAATGAGCCAAGGAGCCCCAAGTATGGAAATGCACCAACATGGACAGGTTTTCCAGGAGCTTCAGACACTATTAACATACAGGAGAGAGCCCGGGTCTGGTAAGTCAATGTTGGATCAATGGTGTTGCATTATTTAGTAATGCATCCACCTGGAGCAGCATTACACATGCACCCAGCTACTTGGTAATGGGGGGTGGGGAGGGCAAAGGGCATGGTGGTTTATTGATCAGAGGAGGCGATGGGAGATTAAGCACTTTTGGTCAGAAGATGCCTGACAATGCTGAGAGCTGCTTGGCGTGGCTCTCTAGCTTTCTCCAGACATTTAGAACTCAGATGTGAGGAGCTCGGATCTTTTCATCCATCAGCCACTGCCACAGATGCTCCTCTTATCCAAGGTCAAGTTCCAAAGTCAGTTCATAGGGCAAAAGTCCTCTGCAGGAGAAACACACCTTTACATTAATGTTGGAAGTGGACATGCTCAGTAATTCCAACTTAGGTAGTTTTCTTCCCAGGAGGTGATATTGCTGTTTCCCCTTGTGTTTGTGGGCAATGTTGTTAGACAAGTGAGTCATGTATATTTAAGTCTTAGTGGGTGTGATACTCATTGAGAGACCATGGAGAAGACGGATGGATGGAAGAAATAGCAAATATATTTTCCTCTGCAGCTGGCTTGATTGATTCACTGGCCAGACAGAGAGTAGGATTGCATGCATTACTGAAGGCATGGAGTCCATTGGGACGGCACAGGTTAAATGATCTTGGTGGATGACCGGATGATTAGAGGCTTAGACTTACCCAGCAGTGCCTTGAAAGAAAGGCCAAGTGATTTATTTTCACTCAGTTATTGAAAGCCCTCTGAAGCACGGTTCTACAGTGACACGCGTGCAACCACCATGGCTTCGGATCACTCCAAGGCCACCGGCGTGTTGAGACACAGCTGTAGCTTTCAGGTGACCGTCACTCAACCGACTCGCTGGATGAATCGACACCGCTCTCTGTAAACAATCCTGGCTCGGCTGATGTCCAGCCTCAGTGCACGACTGGAGTCCATTCCCTGGCTCACTCCCGTGACGCTCTAGGCTCCCCAAGTGGTAACTTTGCTGTCCCGAAACTTGTTCGTGATCATTAGACTCATTATCTTAATTGGACACTTTCCTTTAATTAAGTAGTATGTAAACAGATAAGTTATGAGTGGGCAAAGAGAAATATCTCTAAGAGAATGAAGTGGAATGGTTTAGAAAAAGAAATGGATAAAGGCAATTAGGTAAGACATAAGGTCATATTAGGTGTGGGGAGATGACTGTCAAAAGCAGTGAAAATACCACAAAAATATAAATGTTTCTGCACTCCAAAATCCCCACTGAAGTACTTTTATCAGGGCTCAGCATTTTCAAGCAATGGAATCTGGAAATTAGAATTCTGCATCAGATTTTACACGGGAAAGAAAATGGGGCACTCCAGTCAACAAGTGAGCACTCAGATTATATTCTACATAAATATGTTTTTAGTTAAAATATACTGTTTCATGGTCAAGACTGAGAATTGTCCAGTAAAATGCAAAGATGTCCCTTGGGTGACTAAGGTGCACCTCACCCGAGACATGATATATTCAGTCACCACATGCACATGGTAGCAGGACAACACACAAAGAAGGCAGCACCTTTGAATTATGACGTTGGCAAGGAATATTGAATATATCACAGACTACCAGAAAAATAACCAAAACTCCCATGGAAGACGCAAGGCGAAAACACTCCCTCAAAGCAAGGAAGCTGACACTTCTGCTCCTGTACTCTGGATATGCCATCAGAAGGGACCAATGGCTCAAGAAGGACATCATGCTTGCTACACGAGAAGGGGAGGAAAGAAGAGGAAGATTATCCAGGAGATGGAGTGACCCAGTGGCTGCATCAATCAGCTCAGACATTACAGTGCTGATGAGGATGGCACGGGACCAGGCAGTGATTCATTCCATTGTCCATAGAGGTACTATTAAATGGAACCAACTCAATGGCAATGCCAACCACCAAGTGTATTCTCTATGGCTTCCCTTTGTGACAGAAAGCTTGAGCTCTAGCTGGACACATTGCCACCAAGCACCAGACTGACTGTCCAAGGTATCCTTAAGGTTGAACAGGGCCATGGACCTGGGTTTTGATTGCTGGGACGTGAGCAGCAATGACGTGTTCCATTCTTCCTAAAAGGAATGGATCTGAGGTCTCCTGCTGGCACTGGGATGGAGACGCAGCAGTGGGAACTGGGGCTTATCCCTTGGACCTAGAGACTGTGGATGCTCTCTGCTGAGGGGGCTTGCTCCTCATCTTTGAACCCCCTCTGCCCCCTCTGCTTATACAGTTTCACCTTTTGTCCTCATGAGCCCACGGGATTGTTGTTATTGTGTCTGCTATTGTTGGGTGCCACTGAGTTGACCCCAACACACCCCAAGCCCATCCGACAGAGCAGAGCTACTCCATAGGGTTTCCTCAGTGGCCACTTTTATGGGAACGAATCACCAGGCGCTTCTTTGTGGAGCAACTAAGTCACAACTGCCAACTGAGCATGCAACTGTTGTACCAGTAGGACTCCCTATCAGATGTACCCGAAGTTAATCTCTGTTTGGGAAAACATGTATGAACCATAGTTTTATCATATTATTGTCGTTGATGGGTTTGTTTCTCTTACCTAAGCAGACTATTCATTCAGTTCAGAAGGCTTCTGTTAATATTATCTCTCTGTCCTGTTGCACTGAGCATGGAAGTTTCGATGATCTCATTGAAAAGCACAGACAGTGAGAGATGATTTTGTACCTCCCGGAGAGCTACAAAAACAGTTTGTAGGAAGAGAAGAACAGAACATTTGCCTCGTTAGGCGCCGCGAGTGGTTCTGGACAAGCCAGCTAACAACTCTCGCTTCGCTGGCAAAGAAGGAAGGTGGGGCAATCTCAGCCGCCATGCTTACACCTCTCGTGGCAGGCTCGGCGCAGAATCTAGGGGTTCTAGCCACAGGAGGGTATGTGGCCAGCATCGCAGTGTTGTGCAGTGCACAGCCTGCCTAGCAGTACAGGGCGGCCCAGCCGATTCTACCTGGTTGTCATCGCAACCCTCCTCTTCCCGAAAGCCCCAGTCCTCAGGAATCACTCGTGGATGACTGGTGCTGGCAAAAATGTGGCAAATAAGCATATGGGAGTAAAAATTAGTAAAGGTGTTCAAAGCATCATATTTATATAAAAATAAACATGTATATGCTTTGGGTATGATCGTCTTAGACCAGGACATCATCTCTATGGAAATTTGAATACACATAAGCCCAAGTGTGTTCACAGAATTTAAAAAACAAACAAACAAACAAACCAAACCCTCACTGACTCATAGCGACCTGGAGGAGGGGTCGAACTGTCCCTGTGGGTGTCTGAGACTGTAACTCACAAAGGCCCATCATCTAGTTCTTACTTCCCTCAAAAAAATGTTATTTGACCATGTGTGAAGCCTACCGCTCATGGAGATTCAGAATGGACGAGGCCCGCAAAGACCCAGACCTCATAGAACTAGCCTTCTGGTCATCAGGTGCACAGAACAGATGAGCACATAAAGCTGTATCCGAGATCCAGTGATGATGATGTTGTTGCTACAAGGCCTTGTGTGCTTTTCTGACTCATGCCTCGTAGCCACCCTTTGTACCAGCAGCATCGCCGCTGGCTGTTATCTGGACGGGAGCCAAATTGTCCAGCCTTTCCTCGTGTGGAGTTCCCATCAGCTGAGTGCCTGAGCATTGCACCACCAACGCTCTTTTACCTCCTGTGGGGACTACGAGTAACCAGGCAGAACAATTGGATGCATTTTTATGGCTATAGAAAATCAAAGATACACTGTCCAATAAAAAGAAAATCGAAGTACAATGCAGTATGAGTTGTAAGATCAGAACTTTATCAAATATATATGTTTAATGTTGGGTGGGTTAAGCATTGGGTTGCTAACAGAGATTGGCAGTTTGGACCTGTTAGTTGTGCCCTGAGGAAAAGATGTGGCAGTTTGCTTCCATAAAGATTACAGCCTCAGACACGGTATGGGGCAGCTCTACTTTGCCTTTAGGTTCACTGTGGGTCAGCGTCTACACCATAGTAGTGTGTTTGGTTGATTTCATTAAACTCAAAACACCCAACTCACTGCCATTGAGTAGATGCCTACTCACTGTCACCCTATAGCACAGGTAGAACTGCCCCGTGGGTTTTGGGGACTGGAACTCTTTATGGGAGTAGAAAGCCTCATCTTTCTCCCATGCAGAAGCTGGTGGTTTCGAACTGCTGACCTGTGGTTAGCAGCCCGATATGTAACCAGTAGGTCACAAGGGCCCTTTTGGTTATAAGCACATAAACTCTCAAACCAAACCCATTGCCACTGAGTTCATTCCAAATTCATAGTGGCCTTAGGCTTCCTACGGCTGTCAATTGTTACTGAAGCAGACGGCCCCTTCTTTCTCCTGTGGAGGGGGCTCGTGGGTTCAAACCACCAACTTTTCCGTTATCCACCAGGGTCCCTACCACCACTCTTAACTTCTATTTGTCAAAGGGTAATGGATTTGTCAACAGATGTATATCTACAGAACCAAAGACTGGAGGAGAAAACAAACACTTGAAAACGACAGTATTAATACATAGGTGTAGTTGTAAACATCATTTCGTTGTTCTTCCAGGGGGCACAGTGCGATGGTTTGGCCCTCACTAACAAGGAGAGCCTGGTGACATAGTGGTTAAGTATGCGGTCACTCACCGTAGGCTGGAGGAGGAAGACCCGGTGACCCGCGCCCATAAAGACTACAGCCCAGACAACTCGAGGGGGCGCTTGCCCTCTGTCACCCGAGCTTCTTATGAGTCCGGATCCACACACGTGCCAACAGTAAGCCCCGGGGGCATGGCGGCTTTCACGTTGGGCTGCTAACCACAAAGTTGCTTCAAACTCATGGGTTCCAGAGGAGGAAGATGAGGGTCTCTGCGCCCATAAAGATTTACAGCCTCAAAAAACCAAAGGGGCAGTTCTGCTTGGTGCTACTGGGCTACTATGAACCAGAGTGGACCCGGTGGCAGTTGGTTTAGTTTTTATTTTGTAGCCTAGACCTCATACGCATGACCGACTGGATGTTGGCAGCTGTCACCATAATCCCTTCTAATTTGGGGTGTCTTCACTGGAAATAGTGTTTATCCAGGGAACACTGGTGATGTTGATGAGTTAGGATGACTAACTGCACTTGTTTACAAAAACAGTTTCACATGGGCAATTCCACATGAGGGGGCATGGGTGACTCTCGTGTACAACTTCATCTCCTTGGACAATCTACAGAAGTAGATCTGCTTTGCTTCTTCCTTTACTGAGTTGGCCTGTGTTTCTGGGTAGTGGTGGAGGTGTTGGTGGTGAAGCATCTCTCTGAGATGCACCCAGGGCTGATGAGGGGCTTAGAAACTAGGGCCCACCAGCGCCATGCTTGGGCGTACACCCTGTGGCTGCTACGGTGGAATTCTTAATGAGGTTTCACCAAGGGCCCTCACTTCAATTTGCACTGGGCCTTGCAAAGGATGTAGCTGACCCTGGATAGGGACAATCGTGCAACCAGAGGCCTGCGGCTTCAAGGATGCAGATAAAGAAGATGGTATTTTGGGAATCCCTAAGGGAACAGTCAAATAAAATTGCCCTCATTTTCTAAGCCATAAACCTAGGCACATTAACTGCAGCCTCTGTGTCATTGGGGAGGCCTCAGGGGATGCGGTTGGTGGCCGAGTATAAGAGGCAATGGGGGGCATCTTCGGTCTCTCCAACTCAAGTGTGTGTGTGTGTGTGTTGCATGATTACATAATCCCCCGGGGTCCAAATGGGCTTACCAGGTTCTCATTATTGTGCTCATAAGCTTTCCATATGTCTATCAAGAAGAAAGACATCTTACTTGCCCACTTTCGGAATGAAACTGGCAGGAAATAAAACAGCTCTGGCTTGTGTCTCTCCCCCAACTAGAGCAGACATGAAGCTTGTTAGATTGTTTTCCTGCCTTATTATAGCAGTGCACTCAGCAGAAGGTACTCGATTCCACCCATACTCCCAGTCCAAATGAGGCACTTGATGGAGAGGAAGGTACAGAAAATAGAATTTAAGTTACCAATTACACACCCTCCTTCCCAAACTCCTGGGCCACACCTCACTGCCTTCGACTCAGCACCCTTTTTGGGGGTCTTTTGCAGAATCCCGGGCTCTCCCAATAATAAACTGTCCTAAAGGAATTTCTGGGAATTCTACAGGGCATTACCTCCAAATCTTTTGCATTGCCCACTCAAATCAATGGACTTCTCTGATGATTGTTATATCCCCGGTGTGGCATGTGTCTTCCAAAAAGTTTAACCTGTTAGCCTCGTTCTTCCACTTCTAGGAAAACAAGGGGATTAGAAAAAGTCCACCACAAAATTCCATTATCTTTTAATTCCAATTCTTTCCCATGAACTTGGTTGGATTGTGTAGTCATCACCTTATTTATTCTCCTCTGTAGCCCAGATAAATAATTAGTGATGCGCATAGAACCATCAGCACAATAATTCTCATTGCAAGACTGTTCAACATCATTATTAAAAAGGATGCCCAACAATAGGAAGTTGATGAACTAAATTATGGTAACACCCTATGATGGACAGCCATTAGAGATCTGTTTATACAGACCTGCTCGTGACACGTGGAAGAGCTCTGTTTCCAAGGACTGATGTGCCCATCACCTTGTTTATGCATCTCCCCAAGGCCACACTGAAGTGAAGCAAACAAAACAAACCAAAAGCAGCCAAAGGATCTAGGCGTTCACTTTGAGACAAGGATTTGGAGATCCCCATGTTTGAAGAGGCAAGGTTCACGCACTCAGAGTCTGGGTGTAGGAAATATACCCGACCGAGTGCTGAAGACTCCAAGCTGAAGTGGAGGTGGTGAGAGACCATGTTGTCCTTGGAATTGAAGAGGTAAGCGAAGATCATTCCACTGTGAGAAGCCTTAGGTATCACTGGGAGAGCCAACCTTCAACTTAAGCTCTGCAGGATAAAGCATTCAGAAGGTCGACATGGGAGGACATGAGCAATGCAAAGAACTTGCCATTCTAGCCTACGTGGAGCTTCACAGAGCCAGCTGGACATTTCTCCATGAACATGGCTGGAGTGGCTGGACTATGTAGTCCCAACCTTATTTACTCTTAACATTTTAGACTCTGGGACCGTTTATTCACCAATGGAAACTCATTTATTCATCACACCCTGCTAAGCTCTGGCCATCAAACAATGTTGGAAGTGACAGATTCCCATCTCAGGAGATGGCTGTTTCATGAAGGAAACTTTTATCCATTGCAGACAGACCAAATGGGACAGCCGAGAGCCTCCTGGGGGCTGCATTTCACCTGGGAGAAATGCAAGACCATTAGGGGCACCAGGAAGCATTTAGCAGTTTGCTGGTCCAGTACCTCAGCCTGGGCTGATGCCACCTCATAGTCCAACTGTCCCCATCAGGTTCTCAAGGATGTGGTCTTTATAGAAGCAGACTGCTACATCCCTCTCCTCAGGAGACACCGGTGGATTTGAACTGCCAACTTTTGGCCTCAACACATGTCAGTCTTCTGTAACTGCTTAGAAAGGGCAGTGAACGATTCTGAGTTAATTTCTTTCCAAATTTGATTGTGAAACTTGGAAAGGTACTCAGAATTTCTCTTATAATGTCCTGACTTGAGCTGCGCTGCGTGCTGATGTGTTGCCATTGGTTATGCTAGTTATTGGGGGTGTGGCCAGTAACTACTAAGCAGCATGGGGTGGTGTGTACCCTCAAAAAAAAACTATTCTCCAGTGCTAACCCCTGGCCCTTGTGAATATGATCTTAGTTGGACACAGGTGTCATTCATTCCATTCACTGGAGTGGAGTGGACACTCATCCAATGTGAGGGCATCCTCAGAAGAAGAGGAGACCAGCAGCTCTCTATTCTTAACCCTGTTCTTTAGAATGACCATAACAAGAGGAGAAGGGATGTAGAAACACACAGGGAAGAAAGTCGTGTGATTGAGGGGTTACGTTTGAGAGACTGGAGCGATTGATGCAAGCACATGCTTACAAACTCGAGGGGCGCGGGCCATCACCATCACAGCAGCCAGAAGTCCCCTGGAGGCAAAGGGAGCCTGTGTCACCAAAGGCTCTCTGGGTCCCCAATCTTCCTCTAGCCTGCTGCGTGCAAGGCATTATAGGCTGTCTTCTTCACCGATAAGAGGTTTTTAACTGCAAGTGATAAAAAGTACCCAATCAATTAGACTTAAAAGAAGAGAGAGGAAAATCTGGTTTGGGCTTATACTAGAGAAATACACAAATCAGAGTTGATTTTAAGTGCATTTGTTTCCAGGGGTTCACATGGCACCACTGACCTGGTCTCTCACTCTCTTTTTCTCTCTGTTCCCTTCCAGGCCTGCTTAGGTGAGGCCTGAACCTGCACTATTCTATCTGCAGGTGCCACAGAGAAAGAGTTTCCCCTCATGCAGGATTTTCCCCAGTAAATAATTTTCAGCTGAATCCCCCAGAGCTGACCTGCCTAGGCTCTGTTTCTCAGGAGCATAACTTACAACAGCTAAGGAAAGCAAAACAACACACAAAAGCCTGTGTCTGAGTGTGTGGCTCCTCTTTTGTCTGATCTCAGAGAGCAGAGCGGACAATGGTTTCCATTGCTTGCATGTCCAGTTGATGGACAGTGAGTCTCAGAACTCTAGCCTGCTGACTCCACTCCAGCAGAGAAAGCTTGGGAGCCAGGTCTCAGTTTTTGTCTTCTATTTTTGTCTTTCATTGAAGACAAATTTTTGTGGTTATTTGTGACTGAAATTGCCCTGGTGGTGCCATGGTTAAAATACTCACCAGTTAACTGGAAGGTGGGTGGTGTGAATCCACCATCTGCTCCAAGGGAGAACGATGTGGGAATGTGTTTCCATGAAGATGTTCAACCTGGGAGACCTTGTGGGGTAGCTCCACTCTGTCCTGTAAGGTCGCGAGGTGGATGGCAGTGGGCCGGTTGGGGTGGTTGGTATTGGTTTTCGTGGTGAGGGGACTGTAGTTGTAAGTCATCTGCACCCCCTTCTTTTCAACTGTTAGGGATTCACAGTCACCCAGCGTTGCCTCAGAAGAAAGGCCTGCATGATCGATCTCCTCCTGACAAACCCGCCATGACAGCCCACGGAGCAAGTTCTAGAATGTCACACGGGCCCACCTCATGCTTTGGAATCTACTCTAAGTCAACCGGATAGCTGGTTCTCTTCACCCTTTGCTGCCGAACGAATTCTAACTCATCATGACTCCATAGGACAGCACTGAACTGCCCCACAGGCTCTCCAAAGCTGCCATCTTTCAGGAACAGATGGCTGTATTCTTCTCCCTTGGAACAGTTGGTGGTTTTGAACCTCTGACCTTGCAGTTAGCAGCCCCATGGGGAAAGCACTACACCACCAGGGCCCCTGAAAGTTTAGTGAATTCTGTGATATTTAAAGCAATTCTACTCCAAAGGACGAGGACGATTATAAATCATATAATTCCAGATGACTCTATCTTTGGGGGTGGCCTCTTAGAAGCTTTCTGGTGTGCAGATACCACATTCCTAAGGCCAAGGCCAAGTGTGCGAGTGGAGAGGCAATAATTTCAGGCCACGTGATAAGCACAGTTGGTTGCAAGGAGCAATAAATCGCCATCAGAAATCAATACATTATTTTCCAAAGCTTGTCTGGGGAGAATCATTCCTTCTTCACAGACACAGTGAACATTTGCCAGATTTATAGCTGTTTGCTGGGGGGTGGTTTCTATAGCATCACATTTCCACCAGAGTCCACAAGGAAGAGACGCTTGGTTATCAGGCCTTTTGTTGCCACACGGGAAAAAGACAGAGCGATCTTAACCCAGACTGCCTCTTGCCTGCCAAGGGTGCACTCTCTTCTTACCTGTGCAATCAATTGGCCAGCCATAGGAAAAACTCCACAGGTAGCTCGTTCTAACTGTTCGTTTTTCATGGCTCCATTTTGCAACCCAGTTCCCAAATCCCATGATCTAGCCATTAGCACAGCTATTTACCACGTATACGCTCCTGATGGGTAGTGCTTACCTTGATATGATTAAAGGGACAATGAACATAGATTATGAAAAGGAGGCTGAGTGGAACAGCTCAGTGAGCAGCTGTTCACAGAGACATGGGTGGTTCAAAACCACTCCGTGCCTTTGAAGCTGACCAGCAGCTTCTGGAATGATTAAAGCCAGGAAAGCCCCTTGGGGCCGTTCTACACTGTCACGTAGAGTCACTCTGAGCCCACAATGAGTCAATGGCACTCGATAGTAACAGGACTGTCAATGTTGGCATGGAACACAGCGAACAGGCAGCTCTCCTTCAAAAGGAGTACTCTGAAAAGTGATTCTGCTCCCCCGCCGCCATCTTTTCTCAAGAGCTTTCCTGACAGGAATTGGGAGGTTGTGTACAGTCAAAATGGATTTCATCACAATTCACTAATATGGGATTCATAACGATCTGACCTTGGATAGACTAATATTTATAAGTCCCTTTTCTTCAAAGAGAGTTTGCTGCCCTAAGTAAGGGAATTTGCCAGGGAGCATCTTATCTGTTTATTAAAATACCCGAACACACTGAAATTACATTCACTGAAATTGTTTCATAATTTACAGGGACCCAATTAGCTCACACTAGTGACATTTGACCATACTTCACACGAACACCTAGTTTGAATTTTAAATCTCTCTTCCTCTGCCAATAAAGCATTTTTGCATGTGGTAAAATGAGATTTTAGTCTTATAGAGGTGCTTCTTCTATTTTTTATATCCTAAGCATTAAAGACATGCCATCCTTGTATAATAAAACATTCACCTTGGGTAAACCTTTCTGCTCTCTTTATTTGTATCCCAAATTAGTTATTTCCTTAATTAAAATCGTACACTGTCAGCGACCATTATAGGGCATTTTGATCAAAGGACTTACAAAGAATTCTGATCAAATGCGGGGTGAGTGGGGGGTATGTGGGGGTGGGGAACAGAAAAGAATGTCAAAGTCTCACAGGCTCTGACTTTCTGGGGCCATGGAAGCCCCTAGAATCACTTCCCTGAGATAATTTTAAACCTTAAAGCGAAAACACCCCCTGGGGTCTTCTGAAAACCAAACTTGAGCTTAGTTTAAATTTGAGAGAATATCTTGCCTTCAGCATCAAGCTCTGTTAACAGCTATCTATTTGGGATCAAATTGACAATGGCAACTAGAAAGATTAGACTGGAAACCAAGGGGGCCTTGTGTTTGTGTTTGTGACTGAGGGACGGCCCAGGGAAGGAGGCTGGAGAGATGGTTGCATATCTCAGAGAACGTGACCCTTTCCCCTGAATTGTACATGCAGAAATTGTTGAATTGTAAATTTTTTGCTGTGTATATGATCAAGAATAACAATAAAATAAATTCCACAAAAGACAAACAGTATAATTTAAAAAGAGCCAATAAAAATTTCATTAGCCATTATTCACCAATGCTGAGAAAGAGGTTAGGTGTTTCTAAGTCCCTACACTGGAAAAACTAACCTGTGTCCAAAGGACAGGGACAAGGTGATTTCTATAACAAACTTTTATAAAAAGAAAGTATCACCCTCTCGACACAACCTCTGAAGCCAAAGCGGGTGAACAAGCAAATGTGGTGAAGAAAGCTGATGGTGCCTGGCTACCAAAAGAGATAGTGTCTGGGGTCTTAAAGGCTTGAAGATAAATAAGCGGCCATGTAGCCCAGAAGCAACAAAGCCCACATGGAAGAACACACCAGCCTGTGTGATCACGTGGTCCCGAAGGATCAGTTATCAGGCATCAAAGAACAAAAAAATCATATTATTGGGTGCACACCTCCATGATACGATCGCTGAGGACAAACAGGTGCATAAGCAAATGTGGTCAAGAAAGCTGATGGTGCCCGGTTATCAAAAGAGATAGTGTCTGGGGTCTTAAAGACTTGAAGGTGAACAAGCGGCCATCTAGCTCAGAAACAACAAAGCCCACATGGAAGAAGCACACCAGTCTGTGCAATCATGAGGTGTAGAAGGGATCAGGTATAAGGCATCATCATAAAAAAAATTTTTACCATAGTGAATGAAGGGGGAAGTGCAGAGTGGAGACCCGAAGGCCATTTGTCGGCCACTGGGGATCCCCTCACAGAGGGGTCTAGAGGAGACGATGAGTCAGTCAGGGTGCGACATAGCACCGATGAAGAATACAGCTTTCCTCCCGTTCCTAAATGCTTCCTCCCCACGCCACCCCCAACTATGATGATCCGAATTCTACCTTGCAAGTCTGGATAGAGCAGAGGTTGTACACTGGTGCAGATAGGAGCTGGAGGCACAGGGAATTCAGGGTGGATGATACCTTCAGGACCAGGGGTGTGAGGGGTGATACTGGGAGGGTAGAGTGTGAGTAGGATGGAAAGAGGGAACCGATTACAAGGATCTACAAGTGACCTCCTCCCTGGGGGATGGGCAACAAAAAATGGGGTGAAGGGAGACACCGGATAGGGCAAGATATGACAAAATAATAATTTATAAATTATCAAGGGCTCATGAGGGTGGGGGGAGCAGGTTAGGGAGGGGGAAAAAGAGGACTTGATGTAAAGGGCTTAAGTGGAGAGCAAATGCTTTGAAAATGATTAGGGCAAAGAATGTACAGATGTACTTTATACAATTGATGTATGTATGCGTATGGATTGTGATAAGAGTTGTATGAGTCCCTAATAAAATGTTTAAAAAAAAGAAAATTATGCAAAGGGTAGGAAAAATGATCAGACGGCTTATAACTTTCCTGAGACCATCTTCCCTGCTGCCTACAAAAAGGGGCGGGGCCTGCTCCATCTGTAACTGTCTCCATCCCCAGCAGAGCATCCTTTCTTTAGGACAAGCCTTAGGGAAATGGGTGTTTTCTAATTATCCCAGAGACCTTGGCTGTCCTACTGTGCCGTCTCCTCATGAATAACCATGATGACTTTGAAATAGCCCAGCAGCTGAGATCCCTCCAGGAAGACACTCTATGTCCGGGTTACTCGCTTCTAAAAAGTTGGCCCCAAGAGGACTTGGGGGGGAGGGGTGGGTTCCTCAGCCCATGAAGTGGAGGAAGAGATTGAAAGGATCATTCTGTTTTATAGTTTGATTTTGTTTTAGGCTATATTATGGGCATACATCAATGTTCACTGAAACGCCATCCACAATATCCCAAAGAGGGAAGATTACTGGTTTGAACACATCCAAAAGTACATCCCAAGAAAGACTTGGCAGCTGCCTTCCAGAAGCTAGATCACAGCTTTGAAACTAGTCCAACTCTGCATGTATGTGGTCACAATTAGTTGGAAAAACTCAACAGCAACACCAACCGCAATATTGTGTTGCATGTATGCCCGCCATTTTGTTCCTCCACTCAGCTGCTCATGGACGTAGTGGTTGCTTCCCTCTTTGGATATTGCGTCTAGTGTATTCCCAAGAACCACCACAACAAAACTGACTTCCATTCCTCGCCATCCTGCAGGACAGAGTAGAACTGCTCCACAGTTTCCAAGGCTGCCATCTTTATTAGAAGCAGGTGCCACATGTCCCTCCCATGGAGTGCCTGGTGGCTTCCAACTGACAACCTTTCAGAGAATAGCCAAGTGCCTAGCCACTGAACCACTAGGGCTCCTTTGATGGATTAAGCAAACTATTAATAGGAAAATGAAACCTTGATGCATGCTGCAATATGGATGCACGTTCAAAACCAGCTGAGGGAAATTAACGAATCACAAAAGGGCAATTACAATCTTGGCTTTGATGTATGGAATATCTTGAATAGGTCAAAGGTTAGTTAGAGAGAAAAGTGTGACTAGAGGTCACAAGAGGTGAGAGGGAGGGGAACGAGGGGTTATGGTGATGAAAAAATGGCATTGGTTATGGGTGATGATTGCACAACAGGATTCATGTATTTGATTTCACTGCATTAGACAAATGAACCGTGACTTAACACACGTTATCCACACCTCAGTCTCCATCTATATCAGTGCAACATTAAAAAAAAAGTCAGGTTGTACAAAGCCCTTATTTTAGGTAGTCTATAAGTCTATTGGAATGTCTAGCAATTTCTAAAAGCTGGGAATTCCCATTAGGCCCTTTGTGAGCTAGGACAACAATCTCAGAAGAGAAGCTTGCTAGGTGTTGTCAAGTTGGTCCAGATGGAGAGACTTCAGGGATCAGCGAAGGAAACAGGGCCCGTCTTATGCCATTCTCACAAGTGTCCCTGTACTTGAGTCCATTGTTGCACCCACTGTGTCCATCCACCTCATAGAGGGTCTTCTTTCTCACTGCCCCTATGCTCTACCAAGCATGAGGTCCGTCTCTAAGGACCACTCTCTCCTGACAACATGTCTAAAGTGCAGAGGCAATGTCTCCCCATCCTCACCTCCAAAAAGGATGCTGTGCTCCCTTCAAGATGGATCTGCCCATTCTTCTAACAGTCTGTGGTGTATTCAATATTTTTCATCAACACCATAAGATGCAATCACAAGAGAAGACACGGCCACACTCCTCAGCAGGGCCACACACGCTTTAATTTATTTGTGCATTCCCTTCTTAGTTTTAAGAACCTGTTGGTTTAAAATTATTGATCTGTAAGATGAAATGCCATTTAGTCCTTTATTTACCAAATGTTTATGGTTTTATTTGGGTATTTTGAAGAGGTCTTTTGGGATACAGACATTAATGTGTAGGCAGAATCCTTATCCTTAGCAACCCTGTATTTCTGGGTGGAGTGCAGGAAGACAAGAGCAAGACTTTAGGATCAAATTTGAGATTTAAAAACTGTAAGGTGAGATGCCAGAGGCTGTGGGTCATGTGAGAGAAGGGTGACTTAGGTAAGGTCTTAAAGTATCTTCTTTTGTGGGTGTGTTAAATTTTATATTTTGTTACTTTTGAGACTATAGAGCAGAACATACTCAAACAATCACTACCTGTAGAAGCCATTCAAGGACACTAATTATATTCTTCAAGTTGTGCAATCCTTCTTACCCATCTTCCAAATGGCTTCCCCCCACTAACATAGACTCATTCCTCCAGAGGATTCCCATCTAATCGTTCGAGTTTCTGTTGTCAGTTTCATTCTTTACAGCAAGCGCAACGCAGACACCATGCGTGGTAAAGCAGAAGGTCCGGGAAAGCGGGAAAGCTCCTCAAATAGATGGACCGATGCAATGACTCCAGTATGAGCTCCAGCAGAACAACAACTGTGAGCTCACAGAGAGCAGGTGGCATGCTGCTCTGTGTGTCCACAGGGCCACTATGAGTAAGAAGTAACTCATGGCGTCTAGCAGCGATGACAATGTTTGGTTAACAAAAGACTTATAGGATATTTTTGGTTTTGAGTTTGAAGCTCAGAGCTTAGCTGAGGGACTTTTGACATTTTAATAGTCAACTTTTTCAGAGGTTTGTGTTGAGGTTTGTGTTAAAGGGGATGGGAAAGAATAAAAGGGGGGGGATGGGACATCTGGTAATGGGTGGGTGGCACAACATGATGAGCTTAATTAATGTCACTGAATTGGACACACTGAAAATGTCGAATTACCAAATGTCCTATTCTAGAAATAGTTGTTATATAAGATGCAAATAGTAAAAGGCACTTCTGATTATCTTCACAAAGATTAAAAATGTATGTGTGTGTATATCTATATAATTTATAAATTGAGGTGGTTTAGTATGCTCACAAGGAAATATCACATACACTTATCATAAATAAAAGCATAAACACAAAGGGGCCCATCCATTCTTGCAAGGCAGTCTCAGAGCTAATCTTTATTTCAGCTGCTAATCACACCATTACCCTGCTCTTACGTGGATCCGAGGGTGGAGGTTTATGGTAATCTGACTTTGGAGGGTTCATAAATTTGAAGTTAGAATTTGCACCATTTTCCTTGAAAAAGTCGGTGTCTCATCAGTCACATGCCAACTGGGGAAGACTGAACGGCTAAGCTTGGTCTGCATGGCTGACTTTGTGATATGTGTGGCACAGCCCCCTCTGTGTGAGGTAGGATACCAGTGGCACAGACATTGCCATTGGAATCGGGCTCCCATCGCCTTAAACGTGCAGCATCCCTATTGATTTCAAAGACTGCTCCATGAAGATAAGGTTGCATACCAACGGATGGGTCAGAGCCTAAGAGAATTTATACCAGTGGTCTTTCCAGTCTTTCAAACAATATAGCTGTCAATAATTTACTAAATAATCTCCAATGTCTTAAAATTTTTATGGTACTTTCTCTTTGCAATCTGGTGCTGTTTTACATCCTGGAGGCTACTACGAACCAAAAATATTTATCACGGAGCCAAGTATATGCAGAGATAGAAATTTCTCCTGGAAAAAAGGGAGGAAGAAGTGGTTATATGTTAGCAACATAAAACTGCTTGTGATGAGAATCTCGCGATGCGGTGAGAATAGACTCTATGTCAAACTTAGACCACAAACCCAGTATCGTCTCATTAGCCTGGGCCATGAGAAAAACTTCAAAGATCAAGAATGACTACCATCAGAGGGGACAATTAAGGTCAGAAAAATGGGGGACTGTTTATTGCTCCTACCTCTTGTCTCTCCATTTGTCGTACTGCTGTAGCTTGCGTGTTGCTGTGAACTGACAACTATGTCACCGGTGTTTCAAATACCATCAGAAGCACCCAAAGCAGCAGGTTTCAGCAGAGATCCCAGACTAAGAACAGACTATTAAGAAAGAGTAGACTGTCCCGTTCAGAGGGCTTAGCCATGACAGCCCTATGGATGGCATGGTGACATTGTCAGCGACTGAAAATGTAAGGCATAGAAGCAAGACATGGTCAGAGATAGTGCCCAGAGATGAGCATCTGAGGTTGGAAGGCATTCACAATATGACTGAGGAAGAGCCTCCTTCTCCAAGACAAGTCAAGCATAATGATGTGAATTGAGGGAAGCCCATGGAGTAAAGCCTTTGGGACTTTCGTTTGCTGATGAAGCACAACTAACAACGTGACCAAGCAACCACAACAATGCACTAATAATTGGAACCTGGAATGTACAAAGTATGAAGCTAGCAATAAATAAGACAAAATAAGAAGACATCAAAAATGAAATGGAACACATAAAGATTGATATCCTGGGCATTAGTGAGCTGAAATAGACTGGTATTGGCCATTTGGAATCAGAAAATCACATGGCTTACTAGGCTGGGAATTACCCACTCAAGAGGAGTGATGCTGCATTCATTGGCCAAAAGGATGCTTCAAGATCTACCTTGAAGGAAAAAACGAACATGCTCACAATTGAACCAATAAAAAACATGATACATAGAAAAATAATGAAGTTTATCAGGATTTTATTTTGGTGGGTTCCCCATTCAATACTCATGGAAGCAGCAGTCAAGAGAGCAAACTAGATAATATTTTGGGTAAATCTCCTGCACAAGACCTCCTTAAAGTGGTAAGATGCAAGGATATATTTTGGGGACAAAGTTGCACCTGACTCACGCCATGGGAATTTCAATTTCCTCATACGCACATGAAAATTGGACATTCAGTAAGGAAGCCTGAAGAACAATCCATGTCTTTGAACTGTAGTGTTGGCTGATGAATCTTGAAAGTACCATACCTGCCAAAAGAACCAGTAGATCGGTCATAGAAAAGGTGCAGGTAGAATGCTCCTTAGAAGCTGGGCTGGTGAGACTTAGCCTCCAGGAGAGACCAGTCCATGAAAAAGGACATCATCCTGGGTAAAGCGGAGGGTCATTGAAAAATAGGAAGGGTTTGATGACATGGATTGACCCAGTGGCTGCAACAATGGGTTCAAACAAAACAACAATCGTGCGGATGGCACAGGACCATGAGTTACAACCGGGTCCAAGGCGCCTAACGAGAATAACAACAGTTATTCCTCACAATAGTATTTTGTATTTAGATAGAAAAACTAGCTAGCTAGCTCTATAGATGATAGATAGATGCATACATAACCCCTTTGAGGGACCTCTCACTCATGGTGACCCCAGGTACAACAGAGGGAAATGTCCAGTTCCCTGCTGTCCTCACTATCACCAGCACACTGGAGTCCGACACTGCAGCTACTATGCTTGTCTATCCCACTGAGACCCTCTTCTTCCTCACTGGGCCCCTATTTCACCCCCCATGATGGTCCCCTCCTGAGACTGGCCTGATGGCCTGCCCAAAGCAAGTGAGTTGGCCATTGTTTTACTGTGGTCCATCGAGTTTTCACTAATGTCCCAAAGCAGATACTTAGGCCTTTTCTTCAGAGATGTGTCTGAATGTCCTCAAACCGCCAACTTTTTCATTAGCAGCCAAGTACCTTAAGTCCTGATACCACCTGAGGACTCCACATGATTCAACACCTCATGCTTTTTGGAGGAAACCGGGGCCACATCTTGGGAAGAACTTTTGTTTGAATGTTTTGTTTTGTTTTGGTGCAAAAGTTCAGATTTCCAGATTAGACCACATCAGACCTGAGTTTGACCCTCGACCCGGGAGATCACTAAATCAAGATGTGGGTCACCATGGAACGCAGTAAACCTCACTATCTCTATCACAGAGCCTGGTTGTAATTACCATTGACTAACTACAGTGGTTACTGTCTCGGTATGCATGCGGCATATGGGACTGCTAAATAAATGTGGTTAACAACCCAACACATAGCCCACTACCCTGCCAGTATCTGACTATATATTAGTTAATAATAATAGCATTGTTCTTGTGGCTGCAGTTCATTAGAGTTCAGGGAAATCAAAATTTTTGAAGACCTGGAGGCTATTCATTTATTTCCATACTTAAATCCTTGCTTGGTTTGGAAGAGTGTACGTAGCAGGGGAATTTGCCATGATTCTACATTTGTCATCACGCAGAACCTTTCCCATTCTGGGAAGAGGCTCTTTTGTTGGTCAAGTCATTTATAATCCGCACTGGAAACACAATTCTTCAGAAGGTGTTGTCTGACCGGTCCGATAATCAGCCCTGAGCCAAGGGTCCTTGCTCTTTAGGGTCCTGAGAGCACTCAGCTCCTGTGTCTGGTATAAGACAGTGTGTGTGCAGTGCTGATGTGTCTGCTCAGCTCAGGCAGATCTGGAAAACGCAGTGAGTCGATGCAGCTGAACCTCAAGCCGGGGGTTACATTGATTTTCTTGACTAATGAGGGGCTAAATGAGAACTAAATTCTTCTTTTTGAAGCTGGTTAAAATAAAAATCAGATTTCCCCAAGCCCTCTTCCAAGAGTCATGGTAGTTTCCTCTGGGTCCCCCTTGTAGTTTATTTAATAATCCTTTAATGGCCCTTGGCTCATTCTGCCAGCAGCCATCACGGCAAGAGGACTCTTGTTTTTTTCCTTCCTAAATTTATATATATCTATATCCATATCCATATCTATATCTATATCTATATTCATATCCATATCTATATCCACATCCATATCTATATCCATATCTATATCTATATCTATATCCATATCCATATCCATATCTATATCTATATCCATATCCATATCTATATCTATATGGCATTATGTCTCCCCTGTCTACTAAAACATCTACAGGAACTTCCTGCACATGTAGGTGCTCAAAGAATTGTGGGCCATGACAACATCCCAGTCACTGTGTTAGCAGAAAGCCATGACAATGAAAGGCAAATTCACACTTCCTCCCAAACCAGGTTCCTTCTCTTTCAGATTTTAAAATGTTGCTGATAGTAGAGCACTAGCAATGCAGTAATGAAACACTTGGCTTTGAACCAAACAACCTGAGGTTAAAATCCACCAGCTGTCCCGTGGATAAAAGGGGTACCCATCTTCTGTTATAAAGATGACTGTTGTTAGGTGTTATCGAGTCAATTCCACCTCATAGGGACCGAACATTCAGTCCTGTGCCATCCTTGCAAGTGTTGCCCTGCTTGACCTCATGGTTGCAGACACTGTGTTGACCCATCCTGGTGAGAGTCTTTCTCTTTTTCCCTGCATTATGTCTTTCTTCAGGGATCGGTCCCTCCTGATAACGTGGACAATGAGAGTGAGATGAAGTCTCACCATCCTTGCGTCTAAAGAGCATTCTGGCTGTACATCTTCCAATATTGATTGGCTCATTCTTCTGGCAGCCCATGATTCTTTGGTCTTCTTTATTCATGTCCATCTTTCACAGGCTGTCGAGATGACTGAAGATGCCATGGCTTCTACTTATAGACAGACCCAGCCTACTCTTAGCTCTCTTCTTCCTGCCTGGCCATTAGTGTGATCCAATGATTCAGAGATGTGTTTTCACTTTTTTTCTTTACGATGTAAGCAGACAGATGGGGCCAATAGTTAACATTGCAAAATGCTGCCTTATTTTGTGAATTGAGAACAACAGCACGGAAACTATTTAGTACATATTTGAAAAGATATGTACAAAGCATCTAAGGCAGTGGTTCTCAACCTGTGGTTTGTGACCCCTTTGGGGGGTCAAATGATCCTTTCACAGGGGTCACTCAATTCATAACAGTAACAAAACTACAGTTATGAAGTAGCAAGAAAATAATGGTATGGTTGGGGGTCATCAAAACATGAGGAACTGTATGAAAGGGCCAAGGCTCTAAGGTGTTGGGATAATTGTTTGATTGTGATGGTAATGAATGAGGTTAAGTCTTATTCTAAGTGTTTAGAATTGCAAACCTTTCTGTGAGCATTCAGAAACAGAGGGTAGAGAGGGACAGAACCAAGATATACTGTGTAAAAAAGTGACATTCAAATAGGATCAATGTTCATTTTGAGTGAGGAATAAGTGGTCTCTTCTGTCAGATAAAGTCCAGGGCTATCACTCATTTTGTTAACCAAAAGTATAACATAAATGTAAAACACCATCTTTAGTTATTTTGTTTAATCTTAAATCAGATTCAAGAAATGCTGATGTTTCTTTTTCCTTGCTTTAAAAAAATTGTTTTATTAGGGGCTCATATAACTCTTATCACAATCCATCCATACATACATCAATTGTGTAAAGCACATTAGTACGTTCATTGCCCTCATCATTCTCAACAAAATATTTACTCTCCACTTAAGTCCCTAACATCAGCTCCTTGTTTTTCCTCGTCCCTCCCCACTCCCTCATGAACCCTTGATAATTTATAAATTATTATTTAGTCATATCTTGTCCTGTCTGATGTCTCCCTTCACCCACTTTTCTGTTGTCCATTCCCCAGGGAGGAGGTCACATATAGATTCTTGTAATCGGTTCCCCCTTTCCAACCCACTCTTCCTCTACCCTCCCAGTATCGCCACTCACACCACTGGTCCTGAAGGGATCATGTGCCCTGGATTTCCTGTGTTTCCAGTTCCTGTCTGTACCAGTGTACATCCTCTGGTTTAACCAGACTTGCAAGGTAGAATAGGGATCATGATACTAGCGGGGGGCGGGGGAAGCATTTAGGAACTAGAGGAAAGTTGTATTTTTCATCATTGCTACATCACATCCTGACTGGCTGGTCTCCTCCCTGAGACCCTTCTGTAAGGGATGTCCAGTGGCCAACAAATGGGCTTTGAGTCTCCCCTCCCCACTCCCCACCTCATTCACTATGATATGATTTTTTGTTCTGGTGAAGTGTGATAACTGATCCCTTCGACACCTCGTGATCACATAGGCTAATGTGCTTCTTCTATGTGGGCTTTGTTGCTTCTCAGGTAGATGGCCGCTTGTAATGTTATTGGTCAGTGAAGGGCATTATGTCTCATAGTGGGACCGGCCATGTGGTCCTCTCTGTGGACTGGCTGCTCTAATTGGGAACATCATCCTTAAGGCCTGGTGGGCCAGAATGTACTCCACTCTCTCCTCCTCTCCCTTCATCTGCTCCCATGTGCTCTGATCAAATATGTCCCTCTCCCGGAGCTGCAGATTCAATGATCCCCTTTGAAATAAATTCTGGGTGAGGAGCAGGTGTCCACATAGTATTTGGGATTGAGGTCGGCCCCCTAGACTTCTCCACTGGTTCCCTACTCCACCCTGGCATGTTGGAAATGCTGATCTTAACAATATGCTCTCCAGCACAAGATGGATTATTGGCTTACTATATGCGAAAAAAATCATGGTCGCTATTAAATACAGCCATGTCTCATTTCTCAACATGATTAGGTTCCAAAATCCAAGTTGTTTTGTGAATATTGGCAACATAAGAAAATAAAGAATAGTTACATTGGATCACAAGCTGGAGGATAAGCTCATTATTACATAACCACCAAATAAGTCATTGTATCGCTGCCATGCTTCTGGTCATCCTGATTGACCAAATCAAACACAACAAAACAAACCAGCTATTAGAGAGTCAGCTCTGATTCATGTCCATCCCACATATGACAGACTATAACCGTGCTCTGAAGGACTGCCAATGACTTTGGTTTTATACAAATGGCTACTTCGACCTTCCTTATACCTGACTGTTATTGCTAATAAGTGTTATTTATATTTTGAGGAGGCTAGCAAACAAACTAGACTTTTAAATGTCTAGATAAATATGTAAATGCCTGAAAGGTTATGAATGGACAATTGATGTTGTTTAGGTATCTGAAGATAAATTTTTATCTTGATCACATATACAAGGGGGCTTCAAAAAGATCTTGGAGAAATGGAATGAAAAAATAATAAAAGTTTTCCATGAACATTTGAAACCCCCTCATATGGATCCATTAGTGAAGATGGAAGGGGTTAATGCAAAGTTAGGATCCCAAGGACTTCACATCTGGCAGAAAGCATTTGGAATAGTAAACATGAAAGAACTGGACTATTATTTAATATAATGAGCCATTGTCATCACATTATGATCAGAATTCAAAATTTATTTCCTTTCAACAACTAATCTACTTTTATGTTTTCTTCTGTATCTACATAGTACTTGTGCATTATAATGAGGAGGCATTTAAAATTCTTACAAAATTAGGCTGTATTGTACGATGCTATATTTATGAAATTTTAATTAGAATTAAGCTATTCACACTCACAGTTTTAACTTTCATTTCTTGTGTATCTTGAATTTATTCAATAGATATGTAAAGAATGAATATTCTATGTCCTGGAGACCTGTGGACCAGTGCATTTTTCATGCATGCTTTCAAACCATTATTAAACAGATTTATTAAAGAAGTAACAATGACTCATCTAAGACTATTTAGACAACTGAAAAATCATGGAAGCATATTATATGGATTGAATTGTGTTTCCCACAAATATGTGTAAAATTTCCTAGGCCATAATTTTAAGTATTGGGTGATTGTCCTCCAGTTCGTTGTCTGATGTAATTATTCCTTCATTTGGGGATATATTGTAACTCCTAACTTGTACATATGTTAATGAGGCAGAATAAGTGTGGGCTGTACCTTGAGTTGCCACCCTCATTCAAGTTACCACACTTTTTATGTAACAAGAGGTACAAGGAGAGGGAATTGAGCAGGGAGGGGAGTGGTCTCACTTTTATCATGAAAGGAGAGTGTACTTTTGGACCTAGGGTCCCTGTGCTGAGAACATCCTATACCCAGGGGAAGATTGCTGCCAAGACACATGGAGATCTTCCAGAATGCCAAGCCCACAGAGGTTGAAAGGAGACAAGGATCTTCCTCTACCACTGGAACTCTAAATTCAGACTTTCATATTCCTAAACTATGAGAAAGCAAATTTCTGTTGGAGTTAACAACTGGTGGCATGACTTTCCTAGCAGCAATAGGTAACTTAAACAAAGAGAATCATTCCCCATCTCACTTCTCAAAGACAGGTACTGGGAAGAGGTTGGCTGAACCCCCTTCTGACTTGTGCTCATCTGTATCTCTCGCATGCTGTGTTTTGTACTTAACAGGAAATGGGATCATATTAAGCATACTTTGTAAAACAGGTACATTTTGTAGCCTGTTTTTAATTCACTGTTTTTTCCCGCTCTCCAAAAGCAAAGAATGCTCTTCTACAGAATGGTTTTGAAAAGGTAGAGCCCTATGCTATAATATAGCATCATACTTAAGCTAATGTCATTACCATCTAGTTTATTGGAATTCATGGTGACTCTGTAGAATAGGGTAGCACTGCTGTCTCTTTGGACTTTTGAGCCTGTACATCTTTACAGGATCAGAAAGCCTCCCGCTTCCTCTCCCGGGGAGCAGTTAGTGGGCCCCAGCTGTGAATGGGGATGGTCGGGGGTTAGCAGCCCAATGGGTCACCCTCTAGCCCACCAGGGCTCCTTCTCATGACAGTAGGCATGGGGAATTTTCCGTTTCTTTGCTGTGGTATATGATACTGCAGTAATTGCCCTTTAACGACCGCTCGGATCAGTGTTTAGTTCTCAGGGGTAAGGAAGCTGGAGGGTTCATAAGGCCGTGCGCCTTTGCTCTCTGTTTTCCAATGAGAAGAATTCCATTTTATTTTTCCCTTTCTTGTGGAATGTGACAGACAAAGCAACACAGATGTGGTTGCACAGCTGGTCTCCTCTAACCAGTGATGGGAACTTGCTTCTTAACCCCGGCACGTGGGCTCCACTCAGGTCTCCTTCTTCTCCCACGCCCTCGCCCTCCTGACCTTCTCGCCCTCCCTGCAGGATGCATAGTGTTCCATTATATGTTCATACCACAGTTTCTCTCTCCATTCCACGACAGGTGGAAGTGTTTGCATGTTTTCAGATAGTTGTTGCTAGAGAAATTGCTGCAATAAATGCGGGTGTGCATAGGTCTGTTTCATGGTTGTTTTTCATTACTTCTTTAGGGTATATACAAAGGTCTATGCCAAGGCTGGTATATAAGGTCTTTGTATTTGTAGATGCCTTTGTTTCAGGAAATGTCATACTCATTTCCATAGTGGCCATACAATTCTTCAATCCCACCAGCAAAATAAGAGTGTTCCAAACTCTCCAGAATTTATTATGTTTTGTTTTCTGAAATTTTGATAAGGGTGTTGGCATGAGGTGGTATTTTATCATTGTTTCACGTGTATTTCTCTTATGGCTGTTGAAGGCAAATATTTCTTTATATCATTGTTTGTCTCCTGGATGTCACCTTTAGTAAATTGTCTACTCGTTTCTTGTGTCCATAGTATTTTGATTGGATTATTTGTATTTTCCTGTTTAAGGTGTTGAAGCTTTTTTTTGAAATGAGCCCTTTAACTGATATATCACTGCCGAGTATTTTTTTCCCAATCTGTGAATTCTCTTGTTCTCTTTTTACTCTTCTTTATGTAAATTTGAAGTGCATACAGTTTGTATTCTAGAAGATTCAAGTCCTCTACTTTGCCTTCTATAGTGTAATTTTCATTATGTTTGGTCTTATATTTATGCTTTGTAAGGGCTCTTATGTTGGTCCCTATTTTCTTACCCAGGGTCCTAGAGTTCATATTTAGGTCTGTGATCCATCTTGAGTTCATTTTTGCACATGGTGTGAGGTATGGATCCTGTTTTGTTCTAGTGCAAACAGAGATCTAGTTTCTCCAGCACCATTTATTGAAAAGGCTGTGGGATGAGGTGATGTTGAAGATAAAGCCTGCAGAGGCGGACTATCCACATCAATTTCCAAGGACAAAAGAGTAAACATTTAAAAAAAAATCATTTTATTGGGGGCTCATACAACTCTTATCACAACCCATACATATATCAATTGTGTAAAGCACATTTGTACAATTGTTGTCCTCATCATTCTCAAAACATTTGCTCTCCACTTAAGTTCTTGGCATCAGCTCCTCATTTTCCCCTACCCTCACCACTCCCCCATCACTCAAGAACACTTGATAATTTATAAATTATTATTCTGTCATATCTTACACTGTCCCACATCGCCCTTCACCCACTTTTCTGTTGTCCATCCCCCAGGGAGGAGGCTATATGTAGATCCCTATAATTGGTTCCCCCTTTCTACCCCACCCTCCTTCTACCCTCCCGATATTGCCACTCTCATCACTGGTCCTGAAGGGATCATCTGTCCTGGATTCCCTGTGTTTCCAGTTCCTATCTGTACCAGTGTACGTCCTCTGGTCTAGCAAGATTTGTAAGGTAGAATTGGGATTATGATAGTGGGGGGGGGAAGCATTTAGGAACTAGAGGAAAGTTGTATGTTTCATCATTGCTACACTGCACCCTGACTGGCTGATCTCCTCCCCGCGACACTTCTGTAAGGGGATGTTCAGTTGCCTACAGATGGGCTTTGTGTCCCCACTCTGCACACCCCCTCATTCACAATGATATGATTTTTTTGTTCTTTAATGCTTGATACTGGAACCCTTCTACACCTTGTGATCACACAGGCTGGTGTGCTTCTTCCATGTGGGCATGTTGCTTCTGAGGTAGATGGTCGCTTGTTTACCTTCAAGGCTTTAAGACCCCAGATGCTATATTTTTTATGTCTGGGCACCATCAGCTTTCTCCACCACATTTTCTTATATACCCATTTTTCTTCAGCGATTGTGTTGGGAAGGTGAGAATCATGGAATGCCAGTTTAATAGAAGAAAGTATTCTTGCATTGAGGGAGTATTTAAGTGGAGGCCCAATGTCCATCTGCTATAATAATACTAAACCTATAAATATATGCACATAGATCTATTTCCATATCCTCATATATAAATGTATTTATATATGTACATGCATGTACATGTCTTTATTTAGACCTCTATAAATGCTCTTTGCCTCCTAGCTCTTTCCTTGTTTTCCTTTGACTTTACTCTTGGCCCACTATCATGCTCAGCCTTCATTTGGGTTTCAGTAATTCCTCTTGGTTACATTACCCTTGATCATGCCCTACCGGGCCTCTTACACCCTCCTCATCACCAATTTGGATCACTTGTTGTTCCCTTGTCCCTAGATTTGTTAACACCATTTCCATTCCCCTTCCCCCTCTCCCATGTTCCCCCAAAACTGTCGGTCCTGTTGTTTTCTCCTCCAGATTGTTCATCCTGCCCATCTTTTTTAGAGAGACCCATGGATATAATAACATGCACAAAAACAAGACAGAGCAAAATCAATCAACAAAAGAACAAAATAACAACAAAAAGCCAATGACAAACAAAACAAAATGCACAACAACAAAAAAGAAAAGCCTGTAGTTAGTTCAATGCTGTTGACCTTTAGGAGTGTTTTCCGGTTGAGTCTGATAGGGTGCCAAGCCCTGGCTCCAAAGTCTTTTTTTGGTATTACCTGGGGACTTCTTTACTCTGTTCCTCTTGCTGTTCTGTTGCACGCCCTTAGTGTTTTGCCTCCATGTGGTGGGATCAGATCGGGTGGAATTCCCACACTGTGTCTCCAGTGTTGTCCCCTCAGAAAAGTAATCTTGTCTGTGCCCTAATTTCAGAAAACTGACAATTAACTGCAGGGACAATAGAGGAAGAGAGGAGGAAGGAAGGGGAGTGAAGAGTCAAAGGAATCATCTGGCTGATTTGCATTTGTAAATTCAGGGGAGGGGAGTGCCTAAAGGCTGGCTAATTCTGCTCTTTGTGACTCTGGTGTTCTCCAGCGCTGGACACCAACAATGGCCTCTTCCCAGGCGGTGAAATCAGCTTTCAGGAAGGAGAAGGATGAATATAAGAGAGAAATGGAAAGAAATGCACGGGTTACTCCACACCTGAGTGCACCAGACTGAATTCATCACAGACCCCATGCTGGTGGGCAGCTCTGGTGGAACTCACAATGCGCATGCAACAGCAGTGGACCAACAGAGATGGAGAGCTGCCCTGGGGCTGAGGGTCAGGCCTGCATGGGGTCCAGGAGTGGCAGTGATGGCCTGGGGACAACAGAGGCAAAAAAAAAAAAAAATAACAGCAAGCACACAAATACCTGCTGGTGTGCCACAAGGGCAGATAAATAGTGTGGATATTAATAAGTAAGCATCTGTGCTAGGAAGACTGCTGGAAAGGGGACGGCCCTCTCAGGTGAGTTGATGAGGAAATGTCCACGCAGAGAAAAGACTCTTGAGCTAAAGATTGGATTTCAGCATTCACAGTGCCCTTAGAGCATACACCTGCCTAAACAGGAGCCTGTGTAAGGCGGAAACCTGCGAAACAAGGCAAACAGAAGTAGGTTCCCCTAAGGAGTCATCACGATGACACTACACCCTACCCAGAGTGGAAACTTTGGTGACCTGGAGAAACAGCCAGCTTTGTGGTATTTGGGTTCTCAAGGTTGCAGTGGACCTGGTGGAAAATTATTCAGCTGACAACAAGGAAATTATTTTAAGAAGTATGTGTAATTAACGTTATATAGCTTGTGTTAACAAGAACTCCTTCATCTACCCACTTTTCTTTCTGAAAAACAAAAAATCTCAAGAAATGTTTTTTTTCCAGGAGAAAAAGTGTTTAGGTTGTAGAGAGTAGGTTTGGGAGTCAACGCCACATGCCAAAGGAACAGGCATAGAAGAAGGGAGTCTGATCACACTTAAATTAGATCGGAAAGCCCCACTAGTTTATAAGCTGTAACAGTGGAAGTTAATGTGGAATTGTGTATTTTCTGGACTCACAAACAAAAACCCGGCAAACAACAACCCACCACCCTAGCATTCATTCCCACTCTGAACCACCCTATGGCACAGAGCAGAACTGCTCCCCATGGATTCCAAGACTGGAATGCTCATCATGCTATCAGGTAAACATTGGACTGCTAACCACAAGGTTGGTGGTTCAAACCCGTAAGCTTCTCCTCAGTAGAAAGATGAGGCTGTCTGCCCCTGTAAAATTTTGCAGTCTTGGAAACTAGATAGGGTTGCTATGAGTCAGAATCTACTTGATGGCAGTGGATTTGGCGTCTGGTTTTAATCTTTATGCAAGCAAATGGCCACATCTTTCTTCTGCAGAATGAATTTGAACCACAAATGTTTCCTTTGACCGCCATTGTGCCACCAGGGATCCTTGGCTGGTTACCCAATTTGAAAACCTATAGACCCACTGCTGTTGAGTCCATTCCACCTCAGAGTGACCCTATAGGACTGAGTAGAATTATTCTGTAGAGCTTCTGAGGCTGTCAATATGGGAGCCCTACTCTCCATCCTTGTCCCCGAAACTGCTGGTGCATTTGAGCTTCCAACCTGGTCATTATTGCCCCCAACACTTAACCCACTGTGTCACCAGGATACCTGCCGAGTTATTAGATTTTAATGAGACAAATCCCACCATTTTCTACTTTGGGGAAGGGAAAAACTGGGCTCAGGAAATTTGGCTTTGGATCCCTTAATTACAAGTAGGGTTGGAAAAATTACTGCTTCTCAATGAAATGATGGAAATGTAAACTCTCCCCATTAGGTGTGCACCGGAATTAAGACACACAGAGGCGTTACTTCCAGAGAGGTGGTGAAGATAAGATGAGTAGGGAAAAAAATTAAACAGAGGTTATTTAAACAGCATATTATAAATGAGTAATATATTCAGTGTTGTAAGGAGGCTTAGGAGATCTAAAGGAGTAAGCAGAATGGGGGATAAAAGGGAATTTAAAGTGGGGGAGGTACTTCAGAGACTTCCGTGATTAAAGGGTACAATTCATAGTCCTAACAACATGAGGCAAATAGCTGAGACACAGTGTGAGGGCTCTTAGATTAATTCATTCAATATTTCCCATTTCTTTAAGAGGATGTAAGAAAGTCATTTACTCTGCATTGAGCAGAGACACCATGTTCCAAAAGGATGCGCCGAGCCGACAGGGGAGGACTCTCATCAATGCCATGTTTTATTTAACTTTCTCTTTCCACCTGCATCTTAATTCCATTTCCCACCAGGAAAACCTTTCGGGGTGTTGATCAGAGCTGTGCTAGCTCAAAGATGCTAACTAGAGCAGGGAGAGAGGTGGCTCAAGGAAGCTTCACTTCATGGTGGGCTGTTGTTTTCCCTAATATAATGTTTGATTGCCTTTTCGGTGACTGGTTATGTAGCCATGTGGGTTTCCATTCAGAAATCTGCACACAAGTTGTTCAGAGATGTTGGTTAGATTCCTCACCATGCCTGGACTTTCCCATGGCTTCCTTTCTAGTTGTTCTCTGTTCATCAATCTTGTTTCCCTATCCTCTTTCTTACTTATCATTGTCTTAATTTAATTGTTGACCAATTGGTCTCATGTAGGGTTGATTTTTTTAAGGAGAACAGATTAACAGGAGACTCATCAATATTTCTTGAGCGGGCTAAGCTGGGTCGCTGGAGAAGCAAAACCAGCGAGGCTTGTCTGTGTAGGTTATTGGAAAGAGATTTATATCAAGAAATTGCTCACACAGGTGTAGCAGTGGGTAGGTCCAGTCCAGTTCAAGTCCATGGCTCAGAAGGTCAGCAGTCAACTGAAGACTCCTGAGATCAGCAGGCGAAATGACAGGAGGTCAATGAACCAGATGCAGGGCCAGTGCCAGCAGCAGAAGTGAGCTAGCTTCTGCACAGGGTCAATCTCTACTAAGAGTGGGTCACCCCGAATGGAACCTCCTTCAATTGTATCAAGGTTGTGACCAGAATAGGGAGGTCTGTTCTCCCCACAACTGCTTGGCTGATTCACAGAAGATCCCATCATGGAGTTGACCATACCAGGTTAGATCATAGCATGGGAGAATCCTGGCCCAGCCAAGCTGACATAAAGCATAACTATCCCATTAAGCCAATTGTTATGTAGCTACAAAGTGACCCTGAGGACTAACTTGGGTCCAAGGTTTGAAGAATATCTCAGGGGCGCAATCTGGAGGAATCCTCCAGTTTCAACCAGTTCTGTCAGTTGGCTTTGTTTTTAACGAAATTTAGGGCTCTCTTCTACATGTTTCTCCCATTCTCTCTGGGTTCACCTTTTCTGGCCCTGATTTCTACCCTAGTCATTTTGACACATGAGAGGAGGGAGGAGAGCACCGTGGGGCAGGTAATGTTGCTTAGGGACATCAGTGCTGGGAGCCTGAAGTTAGGTAGGTGTGAGCCCAGGAACCCTTAGTGGCCTAAATAGTTAAATGTTTTACTGCTGACCAAAATGTGGGTGGTTCTAAGTCACCCAGCAAGTATGAGGGAGAAAGACCAGACAATCTACTTCTGAAAAGATACAGATCTGGGAAACTCTATGGAGTGGTCCTTCTGGTTCACACGGGGTTTCTCTGAGTCAGAATCAACTCTGATTAAAAACAAAGCAAACCAAACCCCAAACAGACTCACTGCCATCGAGCCAATCCAGACCCACGGCAACGCTATAGAACAGGGTAAAACTCTCCCTGTTGGTTTCTGACTCTATAGCTCTTTCCAGGAGCAGCAAGCCTCAGCTTTCTCCTGAGGTGTGGTTGGTGGATTCAAACACCCATCCTTGGAGCTAGCTGCCCAACACATAATCACTAGACCACCAAGCCTCCTAACAGGCTGTACAGCACATACAAATAACAATAGCCCTGCCATTTACTTGCTGGGTGGTCGGCACACATTCCTGAAGGTCCCTGAGCATCTGCTTCTCCCTGGCTGGTGCTATTTGTGCAGCTGCATCGAGGGTGAAAAATGGCCCTGCATGGAACTATCGTCAGAGACCCTGGCACATTTGAGAAACTCAGAGAATGATAGTTCAAGACAAACAAAAAGTGATGATCTCAAAATGATACCATCGTTAGTTGCTGTTACATTGGCTCTGACTCCAGTTCACCGCCCATGCATAACAGACAAAAAACGTCCTCAACCCTGCCCTCTCTTCCAACTTTTGGTTACTTTTCAGTCGTTGACAGTGGCAGGTAACCTTATGGCTAATGATAAAACAATGTCACAGAGGCTGCGAACTATTCCACAGAGAAGAGCAACCAAACCAGAGAAAGGTGTCTGCCCATGGTGTGCTATCCCATAGTGCGGTAAGAAATGAGGCTTTTAAACTGTGAAGGTTACTTTCTGTTTATCAAGGAAGGAGGATACAGGAGAAGGAGCTAAGAGTTGGAAGCTGAAGCCTGGGTTTCTTTGTGGCCCTGGGGAAACAGATTAAACATCTCCGGCCTTTGTGTCTTAGTTTTCGTTGCTCCCCGTAACAAATTGCCACAACTGGTGGCTTAAAACAATACAAACTACAACAGGTCGCAATGGTCAAAGAAAAGGCGTGGCAGGTCCATGGTCCTTTTGGAAACTCAGGGAGATTGTTAGGAGGGAATGGTGCTTCCTCTCACCCTCTAGGCTTTGTCTTGACTTCTGTGCACCCTGCTCTTTAAAGTTAGGTTTGGTTGGAGCCCTGGTGACCTAGTGGTTACACCTCTGGCTGCTAACTGTGAGATCAGTGGTTTAAAATCACCAGCCTCTTTGGAAGAAAGAACATTTTTCTAATCCCATAAAGATTGCAGGCTTAGACACCCCCAGGGCCAGTTCTACCCGGTCCTACAGAGTCCTTATGAGTCCATATCGACTCAATGCAGTGAATAATTTTTTAAAAGTATGATTGGTCCAGCTTCTTCATCTGCCTCTTTTTTCTACTCTTAAGGACCTTGGTGAGGGATTCCATAAAGAGGCTTGGTAGCACAGTAATTAAACGCTCTACTGCTTACCCAGAGGTTGGTGGTTGAAAGCCATTAGCACCGCCCTGCAGGAGAAAGATAAAGCCATTTGACTCTATAGAGGCGACAGCCTTGTAAACACTCAGGGGCAGTTCTACTCTGTCCTAGAGGATCTCTGTGGGTTGAAATGGACTCAAAAGCAACAGGTAAGAAAGAATATGGGCACAGGCAACCACAGTGACAAATATGTACAATTATTGGTCTCTCCTTGCCCAGAAGAAGAGTGAATTAAATCAAAGTCTTGTGGAAACAATTAATCTGATGCATTAGAATCAACTCGAGGGCAGTGGATTTGATTTCTGATTGGATGATCCATTGAATGTTTCCCAAAGTGGTGATACAGCTTCCCAGATAATGATCCAGGGGACCTAAAAAAGCAGATACCTACACTTTATCCTAGATTCTTGGTTATAGCCCAAATGCCTTTATTTGCCAGGGGTGGGGCACAGGCACAGTGTAGCTGTTTTCTGTTGTTGTTTGTTTTGTTTTGTTTCTGAAAATAGAGTGATAGGCCAAATAAGTTTGGGAATCTATGCATTGATGCCCACCTAGGCCATCCAGGGTACTCCCTCAGCTTAAATTTAGCTGATTAAGCACCAGTTCCCTCAACAACCTCCATTCTCCTTTGCTACAAAATATCCACAGACTCCAAGGGTTAACATGTTACTGCCTCCTGAGGGACATTATTCTACCTGCCGTAGTTCCTATTCACAAAATGTTGACAATGATAATAGACCGTGTGGTGGGGTGGTTATTAACTATTGTCAAGTTGCCACCCCAGTTTATGGAAACTCCTTGCACAATGGAGAAAAAATGCTGCCTAGTCCTGTCCCATCCCCATGTTGAGTTGCAGATCAGACCATAGATTTCCAGGCCTTTATTGCTACTCTTAGTCTGGTAGCTCAGTTGGAACTTGTTCATCAAGGTGGCTGCACACAGAAGGTGCACTGTCTGCAATAGAACCCTGATCTCTTGCATGTCAATGCTGCGGGTTAGGCTTTGGACTATGTACTGAAAGATTGGTAGTCTAACCACCCCCCCCCCCCCGGCCAGTCACTCTGCTGGAGGAAGATGAGGTTGTCTACTCCTAGAAGGATTGACAGCCTCATAAATCCTACATAAAAGTCTCTATGTGTTAGAATCTACTGAACGTCAGTGAGTTTTTGGTTTAAATGGGATTCAGGACTTCTGGTGCCACAATGGTGAAGTGTTTGTCTGCTAACCTAGAGGTCAAGGATTCTGAGCTCACCAGTCTTTTGGGACAGAGGTGTAGAAGTTTGCATGCTTCCTGTGGGAGAGTTGTACTCTGTCCTATAGAGTTGCTGCGAGTTAGAATCGACTCAAAATCAATGGTTCTTTGGAGATTTTAAGAGTGGTCTGCCTTTTACCACGTCAGCAGAATGGGCACATGTGTCCTGGAGGAAGTACACAGGCAGAATGTCCTTCAGAATGTAGGATTATGGGGCTTTATCTCATGTGCTTTGGGCGTGTTATCAAGAGGGAAATGTCCCTGGAGAAAGACATCATGCTTGGTGACGCAGAAGGTCATCAAAACAGAAGAACCTCTACCAGATGGGCTGACATGGAACTGACACAGGGACTGATATGGGACTGACACGGACTGTATCAATGCGGTCAAACACGGCAGTGGTTGTGAGAATGGTGCTGGAGCAGAAAATGTGTTTTTTTTTGTGCATGGAGTTGTGATGAGTCAGAATCAACTCCAGGACAGCTAACAACATATGTTAGAAATGAACTTGAAGCTTTGGAATGGCATGTTTCTTATGAGTATCTGTTTACCTGGGTGCCTTGGGCCAGTCTGAGTGTGACTGTCTTTAGGGTAGAGACATTGGGCCACTGGTAACAGTATGATTTAGGGTGGTGGCATTGGGTCGCTTGGTACCCATGGATCTCAGAGTGGCTGGAGACTGAGGTCAACAAGTGATTAAAATGGTTGATTATTGTTGAAGCTAGGTGCTGTGGACGGCACATGTAATACAATAAAGCATGACCCTGTCCTTCAGCATGCTCACACCCATGGTTATGCCTGAGCCTAGGTTGCAAGGGCTGTGTCAGTTCTTCTCATTGAGGGTGCTTCTCTTTATTGATAAGCCTCTACTTCATGCGAGTGAGCCCTAAGAAAGACCTTGGACCCCTAGATTGGTTGGTGATACTTGGCATTGATGATTTCAGCATGTATCTTTTTGATGTAATCAACTGTAATTGTGAACATAATTGTTCCACATGAGTTCTTTCCATCCTTCTGGCCAATTACAGAGCCCGAGATTGGTTCTGGGTCCTGCCTGTCCTCAGAACTTGGGAGCGTGGCTTGTGGATTGCGCTTGTACTTTCAACAACAGGTACAATTGGCAGAAATGCTTACAGCGGTTGTGGCTTTCCATCCAAAGCTCCGAATGGAAGTTTGAAGCTGTGCTCAGAGTAATCGTGATTCTCCAGGGTATGAAGTCAGCTTCCATCATGATGGCTTCCTGGAGGAATGGCCACTAGCCAGTCAGTGAAGTGGAGGCTGATGAAAAGAACTTCTGCAGCAATATGAGCTAACACTATGACATGCATGCTTGTTATGTAGCAGGTATCCTGTCATATGTTTTTATGCATTACATCTTTCAATGATCATTACAGCCCTTTGAGGGAAGTTGAGCTTGTTGAAAGAAGTAATTTCCCCAAAGCCAAGTAGCTAGCAGGAAGCAGAGTTAGGATTTGCACTTACAGCGCCTGACTCCGACAGTTAATCACACAATCTCACTCCTACTCCGCCGACCATGTTTGGCTGCACAGATGTTTAAAAGAGATTACGTTTTTATGAACGTGTTGTTAGACCCAAGGCTTGGTCATGGTCAGTGTTTAGTCATATTTGGTTAATTCAAATCTGAGTATTAACCTTATTCATTGATTGACAAAAAATTCAATAGATCTCATTGTAGAGCATAAGATGGAGATTAAATTCAATCATATACTAGGAAGCCCAGGTTACTTTGAATATTTTTTTGCCAACACCTGAATTCAAATGCATTGACTCGTCCTTATTCATTGTTTAGGTTCATGTCAGGCCATTGAAAACACTGTGGGCTGCAATGGACATCCCTCAATGACATCTTAGCAGTTGTCTACTTTAAAGGAATACTTTGCAGAAGATTTCCCCAATGCGATATACATCACTTGCTTTCTTAGCTGCTGCTTCCAGGAGTGTTAATTGTAGGTACAAGTGAAATGAAGTCCTTTTCAACTTCTGTCTTTTTTCCACTATAATAATACTGTGCTTTGGACCAATTGTGAGGATTTTTGTTTACTTTACATGGAGTTGAAATCCGTGCCGAAGGCTGGGGTCCTTGGTCTTCATCAGTAAGTGTTTCAAGTCCTCTTTGTTTTCAGCAAGCAAGTTTGTGTCATTTGTATATTCCAGGCTGTCAAATAGCCAATGATAAGCTGTGACGGATCACAAAAGGAGACAATAAGGATGGTCACAAGGGCAGCTGGTGGATTGTGTCACACAGTGAGGAGGAGGATGCGCAGATTCTGGCAGTCTCTTCGATGAAGATGACAGCTTGGAGATCCTGCAGCACAGTTCTTCTCTGTCCTGGAGGTTGCTATGAGACAGAACTGCCTGCGTGGCATATGTGGGGTTTATTGATCACTTACTCTCTGCCAGGTCCTTGTGCCAACATCTTCTGTTATTAGATTCAACGCACTCTGACAGCACCTCCACAGGTAGATAGTTTTATGATCCCATTTTACAGTGTAGAAAAGCAAAGCAAAGGGAGGTTACTTTGCCTGCTCAGTCACAGAGCCAGGAGTATTGGGCTTCAACGCACATGTTTAATCCACGTTTATCAGATTCATAGGAATCTTTCTCTGTGGAGAGGCAAAGGCACAGTAATATGATAAAAGAGCAACAAAAATCTAGTCACATTTAAAATATCCAATGGTTCATTTCTCATGGGTTGCTACTTTGTATCTCCACCAGAGGCCTGTTGAACCTGTCTGCAAATGAGATGAATACTCATTTGACAAGAATTCTGAGTCTGTAAGTTCTTGCTGTTTCACTACGACTTCCCTGTTTTTGAAGGAGAAGAAGCGGGCAAAAGGACATTGCTAGGTAGTTACTACATAGTGCATACCCGTATAAGGAGGGACCCTGCTGGCACAATAACTAAGCAGCCAGTTGCTAACCAAAAGGTTGACAGTTCAAATCCACCCGGATGCTATGTGCGAGAAAGATTTGGTGATCTTCTATAAAAATACAACTTAGGAAATCCTGAGGGGCTATTCTGGTCTGTCGCCGGGTCACCGCGAGTCAATACCGTGACTGCATGGTAGCAGTAATCCTTCAGGAGACCCCTGGCCTCGTGCTGCGAGGCTGGAGCAGCTGCGAGGCCCAGAATCTCTCCTGACCACACTAGCCAAAGGCCTCCTCTCAAACCAAATCCACCAGTCTTGCTTTCTCTTGGCCCTAGGAACTGCAACCCACCCGAGGTCAGTGGTTTCAGATGGCTTCCTAGGTCCTGCATAGTGTATGGGCTCAGAGCCATTCTACCGACAAGGAGCCCTTGCAGAGAGCAAGCTGCGCAAACAGACAGGTCAGGCACAGGTCCCTCCCCTACATGCCTGTGGATAAGCAATACTGCCTTCTTCTGGCGTGTTCATTTAAACGTCGGGTTTGATTTTAGTTCATTAAGGAGGTCGGAGGCATTTCTTTTTGAGTCTTGCCACTCTGAACACAGAGACAAAAGAAGGGAGGGCAAAAACATGAACAAAGACAGCAGGTGAGACCGAGTGGGATCAGAGCCCTTTGGGCGTTTGTCAGGAGTCTGGGCTTATGCTCTTAATTCCTTGGTCGTTCCCCTCTTCCCAGCAGAATCTAAGCTCCAGAGGCTGGCCTTTCTGTGGATCTTCAGCCATTCAGCTCCTTCTAGTGCAGGCGTCTGGTTTCTGCTAGACACTCCTATTGGTTTGAATGAATAGTAAATGTAGGTGTCTGCTCATGTCGGGAGTTTAATGTGGGGCACGGAGGCAGAACTGTCAAAGGGGTCCAGTCAGGGCAAGATGTGACTAGGTTGTCATGTGCTGACAGCAAAATAGAGGCACATGGGATTCAATCTTTAATGCCAATCTGGGCATGGGTGAAGAGGTTTTTCATACTTGGGCCCTATCGTGATTTTCAGGGACAGGATTAAAATCATGCCTGTTTGCAAAGCTTCCTACCTGCCGAACCATCAGGAGTTTCCATGATAAAAGGAAATGTGGAAGGGATTGTGCAAAGACTCTTGTGGCTAACCTGTTGCTGGCAAGTCAGTTCTGACTCACATTGACCCTACAGGGTGGAGAACTTCCCCATAGGCTTTCTAGCACTCTGTCCTTGGTGGGAGCAGACTGCCGCAGCGTGCTCTGGTGGAATGACTGGTGAACTGTTGGGTTTTTGTTCAGCAGCTGAATCCTTAGTTTGGTGCAACCTGGGTGGCTTGCTAACTTTCTAACTAGAAGATTTAGGGCAAAGCATCTAAATCCCTTTGGATGTGGAGGCCAGCAATGATTCTGTCTCCCACGATGGAATGAGAATATTACTCTCCCCTTTTGAGAAGAGAAATATGAAATAGAAATCCTTTTCTACTTCTCCCTTCTCTGCCTTCATCTCTCTTTTGTCCCTGACTTCATGAAAGAAACCTTAAGTTCAGCAAGGGAGTTTGCAAAGAGAGAAAACAAATCTAAGGACTTAAAGATACCTAACTTGTATTTATGTACTTTTTAAAGATTCGGGTGCTATGATGTACAATATCATTTTCTATAAACAAGATACAAAGGCTACAGGATATTCTGCATTGTGAATGGAAGTTGGGGCAGAGGTTGTGGTAAGATTAAATCTGATTACAATCAGTGCTTTTTCGTAGGGCAGGTCCTCTCCCTGTGCGTCCTGTTATGCATTGTGCAGAAGACAAATCTTTTCCGAGCTGCCAAATGCTTAGACTAGTACACAGATTTTTTTCCCTTAGTCTTAATTTAGGACTTTAACTTTTAACCTCAAGACCTTGCATTAGCACCAGCTAACAAAGCATGTTTTAAGTACCTGTGTGAGATCATACAATTTCTCTGTGGGAGAAAAACTGTTTGTTTAAGAAAAGCATCCTTCATTTATCTTAGTCACACAGAAACATGCAGACCCTCTCTCATTCTCACCTCACGTTCCTTTTGAACATCCTACTGAGGGGGGCGGGTCGGGGAGCAATTCCAGGTGTCTGAAGGGAATGCCTTTAACGTGCCCCTAAAAAGTAAGTTCTTGCAGGAGCCTCTTAGTCTAGGCTGCTTTCCTAACTTGATTTGAACATGAACTTCTAGCCTGGAATACTCTTTTGTAAGCTTTAAAATGCAAAACACAGAACCTGAGCTAACCCATAGCTGGGCTGAGCGAGAGTGGAGGGAGATTGTGCTGACATCCATCAACCACGGTCTTTGGAATAATCCAAGGCTCTCTGTGCACATTGTGTCTTTGGCTGCTGACAGCACTCCTCAGAGACTGAGCCCTTGGAACCCCTCACTGGCAGCGAGACCTGACCTCCTCCCCTACACTAAGTTCAAATACCAGGGCCAAGGCCAGTTGCCGAGGAGTCAGTGTCGGTTGATCGTGACCCTCTGTGTCCATCAGGGCCATAGGGTTTTCCGTGGCTCATCTTTCAGAAGCAGATTGCCAGACCTTTCTTCCAAGGTGCCTCTGGGATGTATTGGAACCTGCAATCCTTCCATTTTGTAGCAGATCCCATCGAGCATTTGTAGCACCAGACACTCCAAATGGCAAAATAACCAATATTAAATAACACCTGCATGAATGGTTATCCAACCATTTCTGTTACTTCCCAAAAGTGTTATTTGACTTCCTTTTTTGCTCTATAAACTCTTTAGTCCTAAAAACAAGTATTAATATCCCTAAGCTTCCTGGGTGCCTCACCAATCTGTTTGCTAGAACCCCAACAATGGAGTTACTCTGTTTTCAACAAACAACTCCTAATTTAGTACCACTGAATGATTCTGATTCGTAGAGACCCGGCAGGACCGAACAGAACTGCCCCTGTGGATTTCCAAGACAGTAATGCCAGAAATACTCATCTTTCTCCAGCAGAGCAGCTAATGGCTTTGAACTTCTGCTGACCTTGTGGTTAGCTGCCCAAACCTGTAACCCCTGGACCCCTTTCTGTTTTCAAGATGGTGTCAATAGAAGAGTCAACATTTAGGGGTAGATAGACTCTTAAGCAAGGTAATCATGGACTCACTTGTATTTGTTTACTAATCTGGGGTGAATTATTTACTGATCTGTACAATTCCACATGACACATTGACACCCACAACTGCTCAGGACAGAGGCGTAACTATGCACATGTCAACCGGAGCCGTGAGGTCCGTGTGAAATGCTTCACTACAGACGGGTAAGTAAGCAGAAGTAGGACCATGCTTAACTTGCTTGCTGGATGCTATGTTCCCATCAAGGTTTGTCGATTTTAAGAGGTTTTGCTTCTGCAGGGAGGGGCTGTAGGGGTGGGAGAGAAACATGCCAGCTTGAACTAGAAGCAGAATCTTGAATGGGGTGGAAAATTTGTGAAATTGTTCACTGCAGCTTAGTAAAGAAGCACATGTAAGCCCCTGCTTACCTTGCTTACCGGGTCCTCAGCCCCTAAAGTTTGACTGTTTCACACACACCATCTGGAAAATGGTAAACATCTCATCAACTCTATCCCCAACTCATTTCTGTGGAACAACCTTAATCCTCAAACTCTTTGCAAAAGAATTTGGTTGGGCACTTTTTAAGATTGATTTTTTTTTTCCTGGCTCAAAGTTTAGCTAAGTGAACCATTAAGCAGGGAAACAAATGGAAACGGGTATGGAATGGTGGCACGCCTCAGGGGATATCACACAGCTTCTTCCAACACCCATCTGCCACACTCAGTTTCCAGAGGTGCACGGCGGCAGCAGGTCCCTGCAGCACCTGCTATTACCTTCTCCGTCCCTGCAGATCCCCATCCTTCCAGACCCAGGTCCTTCTGAAGGAAGACGTGACATGAAGTCAGCACCCACTGCTCAAATGCAGGCAGAACACATGGACCGTTCCCACAATGAGCCCTCGATGCCCAGAATGAATTTGGGGAGCATGGTCCGTAAGAATGGCCCTTTTCTTTTCTTACACCTGTGTGTCAGTGGGCCCCTGCTCAGAGGCTGTGTAGGGAGACCCCGCTCGGCACTGAGCATTTATTGACGGTGGGGCTAGAGGAGTAGTCTCAGGAAGGCTTAGACTGATGATTGCCCTGCTTGTTTCTGCAGGGTAATAGAGAACCTGGCAAGGTGTCTGTTTCTGGGGCACAGGTGCACGTGTGTGCTTCAGACCTCACCCTGCATTTATTCAGCACCTGCACTCGCCAAGCAATCACCATTTCTCTCAAGTCTGAGCCGGATATAGTCGAAGATGGAATGCTTCCTTTCTTGCAAAATGAGTACATAGGACCTCATGTGCTGGAGGTCTTGCACCTCCTCCTCTGATACCTGTGAAATTCACATTCACAAGAAATCTTCGGGTCTGAGAAAGGTGCTTGCCACTGGGGACCTGGGTAAAACCCCCTGATGGCTGTGGATTGATTCCTACTTGTGATGGCCACTCTGCAGAGTGAAATAGCTCTTTGGGGTTTTCTTGGCGATGAGCTTCACAGAAAGGAACATTGTTGGCTCAATGGTTGAATTCTCAGCTAATAACTGAAAAGTTCATATCCCATCCACTCAGTGGCTCTGTGGGAGAAAGCTCTGCTTATCTGCTCCCACAAAGAAGCCAGTGATGGTTAAGATGTGGGATCAGTTTGGCCAGGATTCTCAGTAGTTTGGAAGTTAAGATGTAAAAATCTTCTCATGATGTGTTCTAATCTAATGTAATCACGTTCACAATTAGATCTGCTATGAGCAGATGCTCATTGAAAGGAACTTTCCTCAGGCATGGCCTGCTTCCCATATAAGTGGATGTTGTGGGAAAGCTTATATATATATATATATATATATATATATATATATATATATATATATATATAACTTTCACACACACATATGACTTACACACACACACACGACTCAGCCATTAAGATGGCTGAGTCTGAATCTTACATTTGATTAGTCATCTGACCTCTGGTTCTTTGCACTTGAGCCAGTGGCCTACTATATTGCCTTCCTGATTCTTGGAGTTGGCTGAAGTCTGTCATCTTATCTACCGACCTTGGATTTATTTGCCTTTGCAGCCAAAGGCCTGTTATCTGCTGATCTTGGTTTCATCAACTCCTACAGGTAGGAGAGCTAGGTGAAGCTTCCAAACTGACATCTGACCAACAGATTTGGAACTTGCCTGCCTCCACAGTGAAATTGGAGCCCTTTCCCTGAGATATATACATATGTGCACATATACATATATAGCTCACAGCCATAAAGTTGATTCTGACTCATGGTGGCAATATAGGACAGGTTAGAATTTTATACCTGTGTATACATAAGCTTTTTTGGTTTTGCTTCTCTAAAGAACCCATATGAAGAGAAAACTCTGCGAACCACTTAGTGGTAGCATGTGGAGTCACCAGCAGCTAGAACTGACTCAGTGGCACACAACAGAAATGGATTGCCAGGCCTTTGCTTTGTGGTGAGGCTGGGCAGGTTCAAATCAGCAGTCTTGAGGTTAGGGGCCCAAAAAACACTGTTTCCACCACCCGGGGAACATAGTGACTTGAATAAATGGTTTTGAACATCAGGCAGCATAGTCTTTGTGAGCATAAAGCAAGCGTTGTTTCCAAGCGTTGTTCTGTGCCAGCAGCGCCCCAGTGTAAGGAGCATTGAGACGGACTTCTCACAAACTGACCCTGAGTCCTGTTCACTCTTGCCCTAGCTTTTGTTCCCCCAGCTAGCATCCTCTGGAGGCAAGCTCCTTGTCTTTGTGTGGAATGGGTGCTGGTGCTATGTGAGATCATGAGTGGAACTGCCGACCATGAGATTTATAGTGTAAACCCAACAGCCAGTTCACAGGAGAAAGGTGGGGCCATCTGCTTCCATAAAGATTTACAGTCTAAGAAATGCAAAGGGGCTGGTCTACTCGGTCCTATTCTATTTGGTTCTATTAGGTCTCTATGAGTCAGAATTGACTCAATGGCAGTGGATTTGGTTTGGGGATTTATATGTGGAGTACTGCTTCCTCTAATCCCCAAGCTACCTCCTTCTCCATACTTCAAGTCTCATCACAAAGTCTCCCCCTCCCACCCAAGTTTCAACAGAGGCTCTCTATTTGCCTGGCGCAGCAAAGGAATGAGGAGAGCCATGAACAGGAGGAGGGGATGGAATGTATTCCTAAGTGCCTCCATGAACAGCTACTGCCTTTTCAGGAGACCAGAAGAAATGGGTGATGCCCTGCTGTCATCACAGAACATTTTGATCAATGATTCTGTAATAGAATCCAGATCAAAGGTGAAAAATGTGGAGCAGAATTTCAAATTAGTATAGAATCTAGATGTAGGGGAACCATCAATGATCAATGAACCCTTTAAACTATTGACCCAAGATAAAGTCTAAACCTCAAGCACAAAATATCCCCTGAAGTCTTCTTTAAACCAAGTAGGTTTAAATGAAATTTGACTCAATTAATAAAGAATGTCTATCTTTGTCCTTATATGTCTTCTTTTTTCTTCAAACTTTTGACTGTGAATTGGGTGAAGGTTTCCAGAGCAGATCAATTTTCCATTTATCAATTCATATGTATTTTGTTTCATCTCATTGATTGTATTCCCCACGAGGAAACAGCCCTTATCCCACTTCCACGGCATGTTGCCTGTTCTCACTCCTCCTCCTTTCTGAAGTATTATTCTCTTGAAGTATAGTTCTCTTTTAAGAACTAGCTACATGGGACCAAGTTGACATGATCAACTCAAAATGTAGAAAGGAAGCTTGGAGGACAGTGGCTTTATATCAGCGGAGTAGGAACAGATCAGAAAAAATGGGGTAAAAGTGGTCACACATACCAAAGAATGCGATCAATGGCATTGCAAAGACAGGTTCAATGGTTGAATTGGTGCATATTCTGCTGTGTCTATTCCTCAGCAACAGCAACAATACATTATTTTTAAAAGTCCCCTCCTCTGAGAGGCCTTCTTTAATTCGCTGGATTTAAAAGAGCCCAATGAGGCATCTTCATTGGGTAACTTTTTATTTTCAGGTCATTCACTCCACTCTCACAGCCACCCAGTCAATGTTGACTCACAGCGAGCCCTTAGAGCAGGCTAGAACTGCCCTGTGGCTTTCTGACACTCTCACTATGTACAGAAATTGGAAGTTTCTCTTTTTCTCTCCGATAGAGTGTCTGGTGGTTTCAAACTGCATACTTTGTGGATCGCAGGCCAATGCCTAACCACTACATCACCAGAGCTCCTACGGAACTGAAATGATCGTGTTTGGCAGCTAACGGCAAAATCAGTGCTTGAAACCCACCAGCTGCTCTGTGGGAGAAAGATGAGGCTGTCTGATCCCATAGGGGTGTGCACCTCAGACCACCCAGAAGTCAGTATGTGTTGGAATTGGCTCCATGGTAGTGGGTTTGGGTGTTATTGGTATAGGTTTTCTTGCCAAGAAGATATGGAGGTGGCCAGAGACCTTGTCGGATGGTTGCTGTGTTCCTCAGAAGTAGGCAGGACAGCAGGTGTCCCATGAATATGTGTGAAATGAACAGATACATGGTCACATCAACATCAACCACATTGTTGCCCAGACTTACCACAGAGCTTCCCTTGTGGCAGGTGCTGTCCTGGCTGTTTGTCACACACTGAGTACCTGTGCTCTAACAGATAATATTGTAGGGGATGGAGTTGGCTAGTATCTCCACTCAGAGATGGGAGGCACGGTGGAACAGAGGAGAGAGAGCAGCTTGCCCAAATGCCTTGGAAGGCCACAGCTTCTGGGACTGAACCAGCTCTTCCATTGTTGATGCCTCTTGAGTGAAGCTTCATCAGCCATCGGTAAAGACCTTTGGGAATGAGATCTGGAGACACGGAGTGCGTGTTGTGTTGAGCCAGTCTTCAATGGAGGTGTGAAAGCTTGCGATTCTTTTGTCAGGTAATTAACAAAGCGTATTTAGGGAGTCAATTCTTTGATTTACTTATTTTTCAGTCTCGACATCTCTTTTGCCTGTGGAAAATGAGAGCACATGTGTGTGAGGATATAGCACTCCGTCACTTGGGCAGCACCTCACACTAGATGCTGAAAGAATTGTATTCATTTTCTTTCCATGATTATTTTTTAAAGTTTCTAAAATCATACCCTTCCCTAAGTCCTTTGCTCCCAAGTAGAATCTGGATGGTAGAGCCCCTGTGACAGAGCACAACTGTCCCTCCTTGCTCCCAAGGCTGTCCTTGTGGTAAGGAAGTGCTGTCCCCTCTCTTTTGTTCACAGAGTGGCTGGGGACTTTCATTGGCCCACCTTAGGGTGGGCTGGCAAGCGTGTCTCCTCGAGGCCACCAGCACGCTATTGTCAACCCTCTACAATGAAAGGCAATCCTCTCAATGTGCCAAGAGTAATAAAGTCAATATCTTCCAAGCTCACTGTCTTCCTCGCGCTTCAGAACGAGCGATTCAGAGCAAATCGGATCCTACTGGCTTTATTGAAATATTAAAACATGTCAATAATTTATGTGAAGGCAGAGACTCACGGAAGAGATGAAATCTTCAGAACATTACATATATAAATTATATACACGATTTGATTCCAGAAGTTTAATGTGTCGGAAAATACCCTTCTCTCCCTTCCACGCTCGGCACACCCTTAATAGAATTTTGGACGGGCGAGGAGTTGGGGGTGCAGGAGGGACTTAAGTGATTACAGAGAAAAAGACACCAGGGTACGACTCTGCGAATTCTTGCAAACTGCAGACACAGCCCCTGTCCTCAAACTGGCCAGTCATGACGCTCAGGACAACAAGTGCGTTCTGATGGGGGCCGTACTGCAAGTCACCCAGGCAGTCCTCGGTTTCAAACGTCTGAAATAAGCGCCACCCGTACTCATGACCTCACCCCCCTTGCGTTCCTTATACTAAACATTGGAAGAACATTGTTGTGATAACACACAGGTGCTACGGCTACTTGTTGATAAGCATAAAACATTACTGTTACAGCGACTATATTATTATGTTCTAGATGTTTGCATGTAGCTAAGGTGTTTCTTAATGTTTATTTTTTTAATGCCTAGAAAGGTTCACGATATGCTATATACAAAGACAAATCTTTAGCTGATGTTAGATGTGAACCTTAGCTACCTGTTCCAACTTAGGCAAATATTCAATGAGAAGGCACAGTCTCCACGGCCTTCGTGGCGTGTTACGGGCTCCTCCTTACTCAACCTCTCTGCATCTTGTTTATAAATTCACCAGAACCAAACCAAACCTGCTGCTCCCGAACGGATCCTGACTCATGGTGGCTGTGTGACAGATTAGGGTTTCCTAGCCTAGAATCTTTATGTAAGAAAATAAAGCACAAAAACACTCAGCGTAGGATCTTTTACCACAGGGTCCATGGTTCAAATGCACCAGCTGCTCAGCCAGAGAAAGACACGGCAGTCTGTTTCCATAAAGATCGCCAGCCATGGCAGACCCATGTGTCAGTTTTTCTTGTTGTTTGAACCTTTAGGGAAGCAGGTCATCAGTCCTTCCTTCCATCCTAAGAACCACAGTAGGGTAGCAGCCAGTCCACACCACTTGCATGACACCCACTAGTGTCTGGAAATTAGGGGTGAAAGAAATTATCAGTTTGAGTTATTATTATAAACACTGAGTCGTGTAAGTGGCAGGCATGGACTAGTTCAGCCCCAGAGTAAAACAAAGCCTGCTGTTGCTGCCACTAGAGAATATGTGTGACAGGAGAAGAGGGGTTTGTATGTTTTGTTCCTAATGTTATACTTGTACCTACAGCTGTGACCTGGACAACATTGGCACCTAGTTAATAATTCTTATATAAATTAATTGCTTAACTAATAGTTTGGATCCTCTAGTAGGTTATGTGGCAACTTGGGTGGGTCAGGATTCTCAGTGGGTTGACAGTTTAGACCTAGTAAACTCCATGATGTGACTTAAAACAATGCAATCAACTGGACACCCCTTACTGAAGAGTTGTGAGGAGATGAGCCAGTCAAGGTGCAGGGTAGCAATGATGAAACATATAACTTTCCTCTAGTTCTTAAATGCTTCCTCCCCCCCTCCACCCCCTATCAAGATCCAAATTCTACCTTCCAAATCTGGCTAGACCAGAGGCTGTACATAAGTACAGATAGCAACAACTGGAAACACAGGGAGCCCAGGACAGATGACTCCTTCAGGACCAGTGGTGAGAGTAGCCATGCCTGGAGGGAGGAGAGAATGTGGGGTGGAAAGGGGGAACTGATTACAAGAATTTACGTACAGCCTCCTCCCTGGGGGATCGACAGTGGCGGGAGGATATATCGAACATGAAGGGTTCATGAGGTAGGGGGCAGTGGGGAGGGAGGGGGAACATGAACAGCAGATATTAAGGGCTCAGGAGAAGGCACATGTTTTGAGACTGATGATGGTAACAAATGTACATATGTTCTTGACACAATGGATATATGTATGGATTGTGATAAGAATTGTATGAGCCCCCAGTAAAATGATTAAAAACAAACAAAGAAACAATGTAATCACCTCCATAATGGGATGTACTATGATCCTCCAATCAGCGGTAAGAATATTAAGGTATAATATAATACACTCACTCAGATCTTAGCCTTGAGTCAATCCTTTGGAAAAAGTGCCTTTGGAGGTTTTGCTTATTTCCCATACAATTGGATGCTGTGGAAAATGGTGCTTACTTTATGCTGGATGCTGTGTCGGACATCGCAACCTGCAGTTCCTAGATTTGAGCCAATGGCCTGCCATATTGTTTGCTAATCCTGGGAGGCTTCAGTAACCTGCCATCTGACCTGTTGACTTCATTCCCTTCTGAAGTCACAAGCCTGCACGTCTCACCTCACATTGTCCTTTTCCTGCTGATTTCAGATTCATAACCCCCCTGCTCCCGTCCCTTGCCACCAACACACATACACACACACCTATTCGAGTCAGGAGACACCTTAGAATTTACCTGCTTCTACAAGTGTGTGAGCCATTTTCTTGATATGAACTTCTATGCATCCATATATAAGTTATGCTGCTCTGCTTCTCTAGAGAACCAAGCCTAAGACAGATCTTAATGCTCCATCGTAGCATGGTTAAAATGACACACACACACACACACACATACACACCTCTACCTATTTCCATAATGGTCTGTACACACTTTTGGTTAATGACATTGGATAGATGGAGTGAGGGCAGCCTGGTAAGCATGGGGGATCCTTGCAGCAGTGGACAGCTGGGAAGGTGGTCTGCTTCCTTCTGCTCTCAGCTGCCTTTGATCGCTGCCTCTGGCTGGCTCCCTGACACTTCCTGATGGTCTGGATCAAAGCCATAGCTCTCTTTCATGTTGTCAAGGGGCAGTGCAGCTGATCATGGCCAGGCCTGCAGCAGGGAAGTAAATAGCCCCTCACCTTAAATGCCAATTCATTGTTCCCACTCTGTCACACTCCATTAAAATACAGAGTTTCCCTCCCAGGCTGAAATTAGCTTTTCATTTTGACTGACTGCCATCCAGGTCTGAAAAATCGCAGCTTGTTTGTTTCAATATTTACCACATCCATTCCGAAGAGGTTTACATTATTGCCAATTAGGACTTAATTGTTAGCCATAACTCAAACACGGGCTGGCTGTGTGGAGGAGGGGCCATCATTCTCCGTTGTACTATCCTGACTTCTACAACCCTGAGACCCTGCGACGTGGCTGGAGGGATTTCCTTTTCCAGATGACCCTGGTCGGGGATTTCAGACACCTTCCTCTCGAAGCCTCAGAATGTGGCTTGGGGGCCAGCATTCATTTACAGGATTTAATGAGAGATGCTTGGTTGTCGTGTTGGGTGTCTGCCAGTCCCTGCCTCCTCGGTCTTCAGTTCTCAATATTCTGCCAGCAGAAGTTGATTTTGGCTTGGGAACCATCCTCTGCTTCCTGGATTATTGTAGTACCCACCTTGCTGCTCTTCCAGCATTTACCATTGCTCTAGTCTTAACAGAAACTAATGCCGTGGCAAACAGAATTTGACCCCTCCCCCCCACACACACACACAATTTAGGAGGCCATTGTTGTTAGGTGACATCAGGTTGGCTCCAATTCATAGCAACCATCCTTACAGTGGAATGAAACTTTGCCCAATCGTTCATCACCTTCATAATCCTGGTTATATTTGAGCCACTGGGTCAATCCCTCTCCTTGAGGATTTTTACTCACTCACTTCTATCAAGTCGATTTCTGAGACTGTGACTCTCCACAGGAATGGAAAGGCTGGTCTTTCTCCCTTGGAGAGGCTAGAGTTTTTGAGCTGCTGACTTTGCGGGTAGCAGTCAAAGTCGTAGCCACCAGGGCTCCTCGTTGAGGGTTAGACGTCCAAGTTCAGGATGCTGGAGCTGGGTAGGGGTCTTTTTTCTTTTCACCTCCTGTTTCCTGATTCATTTTGGTGAGCTTCATGTGTTCTTCTATCTTACCTATCTCTGCCTGGATCTCTGTGTCTAATCTGCTCCTTCAAGGGGATTGGTGGAAAACTCACCCTACATTTTTGGCCTCATTAACTTATCAAAACCCCATTTCCAAGTGGGATCCCATCCACGAGCATTCTGTTGTTTTCCTGACTCCTGGCAGCCGTATGTACAACACAATGAAACACAACACCACAAAGCACTGCTGTCCTCCCATCACCGCTATGTTTGGGCCCTTGGTCACAACCATTGTGTCAGTCCTTCTCCATGAGGATATGCTGCGGTTTTCCACTGACCCCCCCATTCTACCAGGCTTGATCGTCTTCTCCAGGGACTCCTTAAAGTGCCAAACTGCAAAGATATCCCTTGGAGAACTCAGGTGCACCGGACCCAAGCCAGAATATATCCAGTCACAACACATGCACGCTGAAGCCAGCCAATGAAAAAGGAAGCCCAAGGAAGAATGGAAGCATTTCAATTGTGCTGTTGATGAAGAGTATTGAACACGCCATGAACAGCCACAAGAAGACACGAGTCTGTTTTGAGAGAAGAAGGCAGGAAGCCCTGGTGCTGGAGTGATTATGCGTCGGGCTGTGTTTCTGCATAGTTGGCAGTTCGAAAGCACTGGCAGCTCCAAGGGAGAAAAACTGGGTTTTCTGCTCCTGTCAACAGTCACAGCCTTGGAAACCCGAAGGAGGTCCCCATGAATCACATCGACCCAATGGCAGTGAGTCTGGCTTTGGTATTGACAGAGTGCTCCTTAGCAGTGAGGACGGTGAGATGTTATCTTGCCTGCTTTGGACATGTTATTAGGAGAGATCCGTGTGCCGGTTAGATTTTATGTCAACCTGATATACCTTGTGGAGGTAGGGGTGGAGTTTGGACTCTCAACCACGTGGTAACCTGGTGATGCCTTTTTGGGAAAATGGCCTTTTAATAAGAGAGACCCCGAGGAAGATAGAGCTCCATATTGCTCCATTTCACCTTCCAGCTCGGGTGGATTGTTTGGGTGGCTCTGGAATTGGTGGCCCCAGTGACCTACCAACTTTGGAAGCTATGGAGCTCTGCTATGTTCCTGCCTACCTCGGAACCACACAACTCGGCAACCACCCGCCTGTGAGCTCCCAGTCTCCCGCCTCTCCTGACTCCTGGAGCTGCAGGGACTCACAAACAGGGAGCAGGAAGATGAAGCAGGATGAACACAGGCTGGTAGACTCGGTGCTGAATCAATCCAAGCTTGGTCACAAGGTCAGCATGCTGATGTTGACCTGGGATGAATAGGCAATATACCAGGAGGTTGAAGAACCAGATCCAGTAATAGAAGCGACTTAGCTTACACAATGTCAGTCTATTCTAAGAGTAGACCATACCCCAAATGAAACCTCCTATCACAGACAAGTCTCTGGGGAAGAACATCATGCTTGGTAAAGTAAAAGCCCCACAGTTTATTACAAGAAATAAATGAACCAAAAAACCCAATAACCCGACCGGTGACTTGATTACAACTCATTGTGATGTCATAGGACAGAGAAGAGCTGCTCATTTAAGGACGCCTTTTAGAACCACTCTGGTGAAAGTAGCAATGCGCTAACATCCAGCGTCCAATTACCCAGTAACAAGACCACTGCAGATCAGAAGGGAAGCACCAGTACATGCAGCTTGCCTTGCTTACCAGGCACTTCGCCCCTGTCAGCGATGCTGAATTTGAAAGAGACAGTGATTCTGTAGGGAGTGACTGTGGGGTTGGGAGAGACGCAGATATCCGGCAGACCTAGAGGCAGAAACTTTGGTATGGGGACCACCCCCCAGTTTACTGACTACAGACTAGCAGAAAAGCACAAGTAACGCCCTGCTTCCTTGGCTTGTTGAGTACAGCCAATATCTTACATGGCCTCACCCAACTCCGTTTTCTCCATTCCATCTTCTTAACACACAGGCTATAGCAAAGGGCTCAAACAGACCATCGTGAGCATGACACGGGGCCGGGTAGTGTCTCGTTCTGCTGTCTATAAGGTCGCTATGAGTCCGAATCGAATTGGCTGCAATGAATAATGATAACACGGCACGATATATCTGTCTCCTTCCCCAAGAGGTAAATGCCACCAAGGCAGGGGTGCCTTGCTGTTTACTCTTCTTTCGCAAGGCCACCAGTTTTTCTTTCTTGCCTGCTGTGATTATTAGGTGCCTTTAAAATCCATTTCACTCCTATTGACCCTGTGTCAGAGTCATCGGCTTCCTGGGAGGGAATATTTTTATAAGCCTCCCCAGAGCTTTCGCTGTGGAGTCACTTTAGCTCATAGACAAAATGCTGAACCCATGTGCCACAAGAGAGCCTTGCTTGCTTTCAGCTAATCTTCTATCTGCTTCTACCTTCCAGGATCCAGCTCCTTCATTCCGCTCCTATGCTTGACTTCTCAAAGCCCCTCAGCAATCTCCCCTTTACCAGGATGACTCACATGGCAGATTTACCCATCCTTGACTATTATGAATTCACACAATCCTATTCCCCTCGGTGCTTACAGTATTAAGCTAATTTACTCTAAGGGATGAGACTGCTTCCACTTTCAAAGGGGATTGCTATATCAGAAATGCATATCTAATTAATGAAACTTTTGCAGTGTGCCCACATTTTACATTCAGGCTAGATGCTCAGGAAGAGTAGTACATTGACGAACTGATCCAAGAGAAAGCTCTCCGGGGTAGTCAGTTTACTGGACCCTGGAGGTCCATGAGCCCAAAGGCATCCCCCAAACGTATACATGGCTGCAGACATGTATCTCTTAGTCTGCCCAGTGGCTAAAAGGAAAAGAATCAGTGTTTTTAGACTAAGAGACTTCTTTGTTGTTGCGAAGTGTTGTGGAGTCAGGCGCCAACTGGTAGTGACCCTGGGCACAACAGAACAAAACACTGCCTGGTCCTGTGCCATCCGCACCATCGGCATGTCTGAGCCATTGTGACAGCTACTGCGTCAATCCATCTCCTGATGGTCTTTCTCTTTTTCTCTGTCTACTTTTCCTGGAAAGATGTAGTCTCGGAGAACTGACCTGGGGTTGCTATGAGTCAGAATGGGCTCCGTGGTATTGATGGGTTTTATACCTGTAGATAGAATTTCTTTCAGGGAAAGGGTTTTCTTTGTTATGTTACTGAAGCCTGACCTGGTCCCTTCTGTTAGAAAGAGCAGATTAAACCCATAAGCAAGCACGTGTGGAGGAAGACAGATGACCTATGAGAATTATCTACAAGCTAAGGAACCAAGAAAGACCCAGTGTTACTGAGAAGGAAGACCTCATCATGGCCGAGACCCTGCTCTGGACTTTGCCCTCCAGAACTGTGAGAAAGTACATTTGTGTTCATCAAATCCACCCACCTGTGGTACCCGTCTTACAACAGCACCTGGATGAGATGCTAACAGACCCAGCTTTCCCTGGTATTTTGGACATCTGGCAAACATCCTCCCAGCACAAACTCCATAGAGCTGAGATCGTCAGGGAAAGGCATGATGGCTCTCACTCACTCCACGCTCCAAGGGACATTGTCACGTTTTTGTGGGTTCCTGCAGTTGAAGGAGCCCTGGTATTACCTTGTAGGTTTTGAGTTGGGCTGCGAACTACAAGGTAACCCATTTGACTCCAACAGTAACCCCAGAAGAAACACAAGGCTTTCTGCTCCTTTAAGATTTACAGCCTTGGGAAGCCAGGGGTGAGGTTCTACTTTGTGCGACAGGGTTGCCGTGCGTTGCAATCGACTCAATGACAATGGGGGGAGGGCATTTGAGTCTTCAGCCTTGCTGTAGTGTGGTCCAGTTTGGTTTCTGGGTGAATCAGAATCTCTTGCTTCATGAAGACATGGTCTGATTTGATGACCACTCACCTTGATACCCTGCCTTGCAATAGGAGTAACTCTTCGCTCTCACTGTGCCGCTGGCATATCTGCTTTCCTTGGAAATGCTTGGTGCTTTTAGCTCATACTGATGCCTGGGTCCAGCTCCTGACCAACTAAAATCTCAGGGCCTGGAATCCAGCTTGGGTGATTCTCTAAAGTTCTCAGGTGAATCTAAATGTGGAGCACTGGTGAGAATTCCTGGATTGACGCAAGTTATTTTTATTTTATTTTTGTTGCTTCCTATTACAGAAAAGAGGGAATTGACTAGGGGGCCTGGGATGGAGTTGGATAAAACTTGAGAGCAGTGGTTCTCAACCTTCCTCATGCCTTGACCCTTTCACTCAGTTCCTCATGTGATGGGGACCCCCAACCCTAACATTATTTTCATTGCTACTTCATCACTGTCATTTTGCTACTGTGATGAATCAGGTGACCCCTGTGAAAGGGTTGTTCAATCCCCAAATGGGTCGTGACCCAAAGGTTGAGAACCACTACTTTACATCAGGGGTCCTCAAACTATGGCCCATGGGCTACATGCAGTCCGCTGAGGACATTTATCCAGCCCGCGAGGTGTTTTTGCCCTGTTTTGTTTTTTATTTCAAAATAAGGTATGCGCAGTGTGCGTAGGAATTTGTTCACAGCCTTTTTTAAAGCTATCGTCCGTCACGCCAACGTGTCTCAGGGACAGTGACTGGCCCCCTGTTTAAAAAGTTTGAGGACCCTTGCTTGATATGATTCTGGTGCCCAGAGAAGGGACATTTCCAATTGCTATGTGCCACACCTGGAGTGGCCCTGCGGTTCCCAGCCTGCAGGTGCAATAGCAGCACCTGATGGCTAAGTTCTACTCCCTTTCTTCTTAGTGGAGCAATGCGGGGAGTGGGGAAGGGAACTGAGAAGGGTGTCTAGTCCCTGGTAAGAGAGCCCTCCTTTTTGCCTAATGAAGTCATACGAGAACGTACCACTCTGCACTCACCAGTTTGCCATGCTTGTGTGTTGCTGTGGTGCTGGAAGCGATGCCACTGGTCTTTCAAATACCAGCAGGGTCACCCAGCCTGACCAGGTTCAGTATAGTTCCTCACCTAAGATTAACTCCCTGCCAATGAGTCGATACCCACGGGAAATGACTGCATGTAGGATTTCTGAGGCTGTAAGTCTTTACAGGAACAGACAGCCTCATTTTGGCACAACACATGGTGCATGGGTTTGAACTGTTGACCTTGTGGCTAGAAGACCACAGTTGACCCTTTATCACCATCAGGGCTCCTAGACTCAGATAGGCAAGGTAGAAAGGCCTGGGAATCTGGGTCCCCCAATTAGTCCATCAAAAGTCCTTAGATCACAACTGAACATTGTCCCCTAGAGTGCTGGTGGAGAAGATCATGGACTGGCCGGAGGAGGTACAACATTTCATCAAGTTCAAGCTGCTTCAATGGCAACAATAGGAGGAGTTAGTTGGGGAATCGCTTGGTGTTTGGGTGTAGACTATATTTTCAGTTGTTTGTGTTTTTCTTTAACCTATATGTCACAACCCCATGTAAGCCATTCCCACTGGTCCTCCTTTACTGGTCACTCAGGCCAATGCTGAGGTGGGAGAGCTAAAGGACCTGCAGGGGTTGGAAAGGTTGGGATCCTTTCTTTATTTTATTTGTATATAAATTGAATTTTAAATTTCCCATTTGTTTTGGAATATAATGCATATGAAGAGAAACCTATTCTATACACTTGCCCATCCCATCTCATCCAATCCTTGACAATATCCCACAAACCTTCCTCCTTCGTGGTTCGTGTTTGTTCTTTCCCCATCCCCCCTCTCTTTTAGAGTTGACCTCTTTTATCCAGAGTCCCTCTGCTCTCAACAGGGGGATGGAGACCTGAGAAATTGACCTGCTCTGGCCTGCCATGCTTTACTAGTCACGGAGGCTTTGCAATTCTCCTGTCTCTCTCTGAGTTGAAGTTGGTAGCTCCTTCCTGCAATGATCTTTCTTCAGAGAAGTGCAGCCAGAAGGCTCCTTAAAGACAGAGATAGCAAGACTTTTTCTCACAAACTTTTGGACATGTTATCAGGAGAGGCCAGTCCCTGGAGAAGTACATCCTGCTGGTAAAGCAGAGGCAACAGGAAAGGAAAGCCCTCAATATGCTGGGCTGATACAGTGGCTCCAACAAGGGCTTCAAACATAAAAACAATCATGAGGATGGTGCAGGACCGGGCAGTGGTTTGTTCTGTTGCACGCAGGGTCACCATGAGTCAGAAATTACTTGATTGCACCTAACGACAACGGAAACAACGATCCTGTTCCCCACAGTGTACCCAGAGGCCTGCCTCTACTGCCATAGGGCCGGGGGAGGTTGTTCATTGTTGGAGACCACGAGGTGGTGGGGAAACGCAGGGGTCTGGCTCATCAGGCCTCTTCTTTTCAGCAGACAGTTTATTACAAGAGCATCTGAGTAAACGATCGTCCAAAAATTGTTGTCAGTGCTACCGGTGCTTTGACTTGCTCCGGGGCCAGGGAAGAGAAAACTTCCAAATACTTTTTCTGTTTAACAGATATTTTTCTCAGTGGGTCACAATTCACAGAAAAAAGCTGCTCACCGACCAAGCCTGGAGAGTGATCAATTCAGGGAAGAGGAGAGAAGTTGCCTCGATTTAATTAGCTCTGTGCTGGTGATAAATGGTAAGATCGAGCGTGAACGTGGCTGGGCTGCTTAATTCCAGGCTGTTTCATGTCTGAATGGCACCCTTCTCTCCCCAGCTTTGTCAAGAGCATTTACCAGAAAGCCTATTTGGAGAAGCAGGCTCAGACTGTCTTGTGTGAGTCAGTAAAGGTGTCATCCAGAGACCTCCATTCTTCGATGCTTTGAGAGAAACAAGGATTAGATTTTGACTGTCCCTACAGATCCACCACTCTGCACCACTCTCATTAATGCTACTAACTTTAATGTTAGACAATCACAAAATGAAAAACAGCAGCTGTGGCGGTTACATAGTTTCATGCCAACATGATCATTGGATGAAGGGGTGGAGTCTAGCCTATCAATCAGGTCACAGCCTGGTGATCCCTCCTTATGGGCCTGGTATTCTCATGAGGATGCTGGGACTTCCATTCTTCCTCCCTGGAGGCACGACACACTTTCTGCTACACATTTCTGTTGACAAGGCACATGGAGCCACGCTGATGGCAGCCAGAACCCTGGAGATTAATCCACTGCCTTTGGATCCACAGGACTTTCCACCCACAGACCTATGATCTTCCTGCATTCGGCATCATTGCATGGGCTGTGTGAGTCTAAAGAGGAATTGATGCACTATTATCAAAACTTAAAGACCTGAACTGGACTGGGGTGTTTTCTTAATGCATAGTTACTTTATGATATAAAATTCTCTCTTGCACATATAAGAGGGTCAATGAATTTATTTCTCTAGTATACCCAGACAAACACAAGGGTTATGCCTCAAATACAACTCATTATTGTCCTTAAACTCTCAGTATTATTGGGTCAATGTTAACTCATAGCGACCTCCTGTAGGTTTCCAAGACTGTAACTGCTTGTGGGAATAGAAACCCAGTCTTTCCTCCACAGAGCTGCTGGTGGCTTCAAACTGCCAACCATGTAAATCACAGCCCAACTCATAACCACTACCCCACCAGGGGTCCTGATTATTGTGTGTGTGAAAAATGTGGGTTGCTGCCACAGAGAGCTCTGTTGTGGGCATACATATTGGATTGACCAATGGCTGCCTCCTAATGGTTTTGTCAACTGGTGAACATGTCTGGATGCTGCCCCTTCTACTGGTTTCCTTAAATCGAGGCGGTAAACTTCAGTTTGGATCTAGTATCATTGCCATTAAGTTATCCAAAAGCATAGTAACCCTTGAGGATGGAGTCGAATTGCCCTGTCGGGTTTCCAAGGCTGTCAATATTTACAGAAGCATCCAGTCTCACCTTTCTCTTGAGAGGCTAGTGGATTTGGGTTGCCAACCTTTCAGTTGGCAGCCGGGCACTGACTCATTGGGCCACCAAGCTTCTGAGCCTCCTCCTCACCCCACCTCACTTTTATTCGAGAGCCTGACTTGCTTTGATCAGTGGGAAAGACTTTGGGTCATTTTCTACACTTACTTGTGTAACCACTGCCTGGGGCTCCCCATCATGGCAACTCAATTCATTAACGTCAGCAATAAAGAGAATCTACCAGCCAGGCAGGAATCACCCTCGTTCGTGATGACGGTGAGAAGCCACACCCCTTGCCTACCCCATGTTGTCCTAAAGAGAAAGAAGTTACAGGTCCCACCCACACTCTATCGGAGTCCACGGATGTGAATACCAAGATACGGGGATCTTTGTGGCCATCTCAGAAGTTGTACCGCCCCCCCCACCCCCGCCTTAACATCAGTCACCACTCCCTACTATCCTAGGTGGATGTTTAGATGGTCATATCACGATCTGTTTCGTTTGTGATATATTAACTGTTTCAGCCACAGTATTAGAATAAATTCATGATATTAGTTCAGCAAGAAAGGGACTCCTGACTATGAGATTGAATCCCAATATACATGCTGAATAGGGCAAATGGTGCAAAGGTTCTAGGCCATTGATCATCCCCACGCCTATGGACTTCTTTCTCCTCCACCAGTTGATCAGGGACCCACTGGTGCAAATGGTCGATGCACTTGGCTGCTATGCAAAAGGTGGGATGTTTGAGTCTACCAAGAAGCATGTGGGAGGAAAGGCATGCTCACCTACTTCTGAAAACTCAACTGGTGCAAACCCCACAGAGCAAGTTCTACCCCGACCCACACGGGGTCACCATCAGAGTCAAATAACTGAACAGTAAATGTGTTTGATGAAATCCTTTGGGCCTTTTATCTACTTTTCCCCCTTTGTCTTTTCCTCTTTCTGGAATAAACTTGCATTTTCAAGTGCTGCCTTGGCCATGTCCACTTTGTGACAGGCAAAGTAAGGAGTCCTCCAGGAAGTGGCGCTCAAGCAAGTTTTACACCAATTTGCTATAAATTATGAGAACAATATGTCAACTCTTGAGATCACAGGTCTTTTAATGAATGTGCCTTTAATTATTAGTATGTTGCTTGCACTCCATGAAAGAAGGCATCTAGAATTTTAATGCAAGTGGTTAGACTCGGTCTTCTACAGAGGACACTGCCACTCAGGGATAATTAATTAAGCTTTTGCATGAATAAAAGGTTAGTAAAACAAGTTGAACACCACTACAAGATGTAATTTGTGTATTCTGGACTCTGATAATTACACAATTAGAACGCAGATCTCCTTGGTGTAGGAACCTTCTTTCCCTCATGTTTGCTCTGTGCTTCAGACTTTCTGCCCAGGATGAGTTTGAAAATGAGACCATCTACATGCTGAAAAAGCACTGTTAAAAGGCCAGAAAACTGATCAAACCCCTTTCCTTCAGGGCAGGATATATGTAACTTTCTTTTACCATGCATGAAAATCGTTTCATTCAACAGCATCATAAACATTTAGGAAAATATTAATACTTGATTACAACATTGTACGATGATGATGATGATGCCATTTCCTTTAGAAATATATGAATTGTTCCCTGTCTTGGAATGATCATTTTGAGAAGAAAACCAAGCATTGTCCCTGTTGCTGTCCGGATGGTGCCAATACATAGTGACTCCATGGGATCGGGTAGAACTTCCCTGTGGGGTCTCCAAGGTTGCACATATTTACGGAAGCAGATCACCACACCTTTCCTCTGTGGAGTGACTGGCTGATTGGCTCAAGCCACTGATCTTTTGATTATGAGTTGAGCACTTTAGCCTGTGCACCCCCATTTCTCTTTTATGGACAACCCAAAAACTAAACCTCCTATAATTAGGTTGGTTTTGACTTGTAGCCAACCTACATTGGGTTTCTGAGGTCATCAATCTTTAAGGGAGAAGACAGTCCTCTCTTTCTCCCCAAGGAGCACCTGGTGGGTTGGAACCACTGACCTTGTAGTTAGCAGTCTAACCCTAACCTAACAACACCACCAGGGCTCCTTTTATGAGTGCAAATAAAACAAAACAAAACTATACTTCTATGTTGACTCTTAGTGACCCTGCAGATAGGGTAGAACTGCCCTTGTGGGTTTCTGAAGCTGTAAAATTCTATGAGATAGAAAAGAGTAGTCAATTCTAGATATACATCTTAGTCTAGAAAACAGATATCATTAATGGTTAAAAATAATAATATGTGATGTTTTGAACAATTTATGTACTGAAGTAAAGGAACCATGGTGTCACATGGGTTCGGCATTCGACTGCTAAGCACAAGGTTGGTGGTTCAAACTCACCGTCTGGTCTGCTGGAAAAGGGTGAGACTGTAACTTCTGTAAAGAGTTGCAACCTCAGAACCCCTAGATTGTGTCAGCATTGACTTGCTGGTAGTGGGGGTTTCTTGTTCTGTTTTTTCTCATTTGTTAAGTAAATAAACTCATGACAACCAATGATGCTAGAGCTGAGCTGTGTTCCATAGGTGCCTTTTGGTTTTGTTTTCAAATTGAGATTTTGGTGAAGGTTTGCAGTGTAAATTGGATTTTCAAACCTGATTCTACACATTTTGTTTCGTGACAATGATTGTGGCATTGTTTTTAAACGATGGTTAAAATTAGTTAGATTTTTAAAAATTGAGATCATACTGTATCATATTGCTCACACGTCCATTCCTTTCTATGGAATCTCATTAAACTACCCAGATAATTCAAAAATTGAGTTTTTAGGTAACGCTCAGTTATAATCACTAAAGAGAGACATTTAGGGAATAGATACATGTACTTAGTCCATGCTAGGAATATTTAATATGATTTATTTTATTGTTGTTGCTATGATTGAAAATCTATAGAAAAACCACCAACTCAACAATTTCTACATGTACCATTCAGTGACATTGATTGCTCTCAGTGAATTGTACACTGCGCTTTCTGAGTTGTTCCTCGCCAAAAACATAAATTCTCTCATATTAGGCATTTTTAAATTTAAAACAACAACAGCAACAGAAAATAATTTTCTACCCAAATCTTTGTCCTCCGTGTGACTAGATTAGCTCCTGAAAAATAAAAATCAAGTCAAACGAGAATGCGAAAACAGTGGGGCATGAACTAGTGACCCTAAAAGAGAGATGAGTAAAATATTTCTTGTCAGAAAGGAGGCGATTGGGTATAAAATTAATGATAAGACAGAACTGAAGTGGGGAGGGGATACTCATCTCCAAACGCACACATCAAAATTAGTATAAATGGCCTGGTTGGAGAATGGCAGCTGGTTTTAATGATGATCTGCCATAATCCCTGCTTCCTGGTAGCTGCACCCGTGTATGGTCCACTTTGGTATTGTATCAGGTATGGGTGATAAGATGCAGTGGAAATGATGCTATGCTATATCTGAGGTTGGGTCATAGCAGATACTGTGGCCTCTATTTATTCTCTGTTCATCCTAAATATTAGAGATATCTTCATGCTCCCCTTACTCATTCAAAAGAAGCAAGTAAGACTCTGCTCTCAGAAAGGGAAATGTCACTAAGAATCAGTTGGGGCGCTTGTAGACCCTATAGAATCTAACGGAGTAGGTCTGAGGTTCTGCATTTCTAACGCATCCTCAGATGACAGTGATAATGTTGGCCCAAGAGCTGTCTCTGACAAGTGAGAAACTAAAAGTTCAACTGTTTGACCAAGGGTCACCCCTGACCTCGACTTTCTAGACATGCATCTTCAAAATTGCCTGGAGAGGCAAATGTCGCTCTTGCCATTTTATTAAATGAAATCAAGAACAAAACCCAAAGGCTTGAAAACAACACTCAACTTACAATCAATGTTCAACAATTTCCCTAAGAGTAAAGAGTTACCCAGTAAATGGCTGAACTGGAATTTCAATCCAGGTTTGTGTCACTGCAAAACTTATGGGGGTGGGTCTGCCCTGGACGTTCTACTGGGTCTGCTGTTGTCAATAGAACTGGGTCCCCTCAGGTTCTGTGCTGTAAATCCTTATCCCTCTGCTTGGGGATAGAAGCCATTTGGGACTCTGTTTTCTTTGGTATGTGAGCGTGGTAGTATTCATGTGGGGGCGTATGTTAAAGCAATCTCTTTTGAGATATAGAAAAGCAAATTTAGCACACAGAAGACAAAGTACATATCAGGCGATCACCAAAGAACCTAGGAAAGGAAGCTAAAAAGACATCCAGATTTCTCTCTCTCTTTCGCCCTCTCTCTCTCGCTCTCTCTCACACACACATACACACAAACACACTGCTCATGATAGTGCCCTAAATTGGGACTTCTACCTTTTGTGAAAAAATAAGTTTCGTTTCACTGAAGACCCCCACTTGTGGTGCCTCTGTTATAGCAGCACTAGATCACTAAGAAAGAGCCCTGGTGCTCTGCTCTAGGTCTTAGACTGCTCACTACCAGGGCAGTGGTTCAAACCCACCAGCTGCTCCATAAGAGAACGATGAGGCTGGGTGCTTCTGTAAAGATTTATGATCTTGGAAATCCTAAATGTGGTAAAGGAGCCCTGGTGGCACAGTGGGTTTTGCATTGTGCTCCCGAGCTCAAGGTTGGAGGTTCAGACCCATGAGAGTCTCTGCAGGAAAAAGATGATGCTTTCTGTTCCCACATGGGATTTGCAGCTTCAGAAATCCAAAGGGGCCAGTTTTCCTCTGTCCTATGGAGTTGCCATCTGTTAGAATTGACTCTGACTCCGTGGCAGCAAGTAGATAACATAGACATTCTACTTCTTGTTCTAGTCAAAGGAAAAGCAGCTCACCGCTATACACAAAACAAAGGAACAAAAAGTTTGGTGAGAATACCTGCATAACGCTAACAATGATGGGATCCTGGTGGGTGATGCATGCCTTGGGCCGATCTCGATCTCGCAAGCATACAGGTGATGCTGCCAGAGACAAAGGCCAAACATCTGGCCACGCCCTTCTCCCCACTCTCCTTTCTAAGTATGGTGGCATTTCAAGTGGGGTGAGCGATGTGGATCATGACTTTTTTTCAAAGTGAGAGAAACCAGATCATTTGTATGGGCAATGCCAGCTGCGAAGAAGGGAGCGTCCGCTTGTATTCAAGAAAAAAGTTTCGCAGGCTGTAAAAAGAAACCATCTGCTTTCTCTTTTTGCTCTTGTTGCAGAACAGCTTGTGTTTGCAACTCACAATTTAAAACATGGTAATAACCTACAGGACTTTGCGAAGCATGAATTGCGCTGCTTTCTTTTGCTCTTCTTCTCGTTTTTAATTTTTTTTGCTAGTGAATTCTTTTTTTCACTTTGTGTTTGCAGAAAGCAGAATGCAAAACAGATATTTGCATGTTGCAACTTCGAAAATAAACTTCTGATCTTCAGCCCGTGCCTCTGCGTGTGTGTGTGTGTGTCTATGTGTGTGTGTGTGTGTGTTTCTGGGCATTACAGGACTGTACAATGAAACCCAGCCAATCTGGGCCCTGTAGAATGCTTGGCTTGACTTTCAGAAACACCCTGGGCTAAGATTGTGCTCAGGTCCCCTCCTGTTTATGTGACACCAGGAAACATTCCCTCCACCCTGCTTTATCTGCAACCGCACCTGGCGGGGACTTGAAAATCGACTTCCCAGAAAAAACAACCCTGAGGTTTTATACGTTTACTCTTCTCGTTAGCATTCATCGTGGGACTTTGATGTGCACCTTATTTTCCTGCTGAAGCTTTTTTTAACGATTCAAGGCTGCCGCTCCCCTGCAGTGTCCTGAACTCACTGCTCCCTCATGGGAGACAGAGGCAGTGTGGAGTCCTGGTCCTCTGGGGTCTGCAATCATGGGAGACAGAGGCAGTGTGGAGTCCTGGTCCTCTGGGGTCTGCAGCCAGATCACATGGAAAGGATGGTAATTGTTGCCAGCTGGGCTGGGTGAGAGCCCTCTGAGCTCAGGCAGCCCCACAGCTTCTCCTCATCCCACTCCCCTTCTCTGCATGATGAGAAGAACAGTGCCGAGCCATCAGGCTTGTGGGGCAGGTGCCGATGGTGATGCATGGAGTTCTCAGAGTCAGAGCTTAAACCTGGGAAGCACACCAAGAACCAGGACCCAGGGCAGAGAACCTCCTGGGTATTAGCACCCTGCCAGGGTTTCCTGCAGGGTAAAACACGCCACATAAATTCACATCATGATTTCACATGTATAAATTAAATTATATATATATATGTATACACACACATATAAGTATATATACACATACACACACACACACACATATATATATATATATATGCAAAGAGACTTTTAAAAGTTTGAGGGAAAATTTAAGTATATTTTCTATTTTCCCATCAACTTTTTGAAGCACCTGTGAAATGTGTATTTGTGTATGTACACAATGTGTTTATGTAAACAATTATACATATATGTATAATTATATACAAAGCCCCAAACTCACTTTCACTGAAATGATTCAAATGGATAGCTACCCTATACAGGGTTTTTGATTCAGTAACTTTTATGAAAGCAGTCTCATTTTTTCCCTTGAAGCCTCTTGGTAGATTTGAACTGTTGACCTAGCCGTTCGTAGTCCAACATTTACCTGACAGCACCACAAGAGCTCTTTATATGTCTAGATATATCTATATATATGATTTCATTGGTTCATTCTCCAACGATCAGCAGGCCATGCTTCTTGGTCTAAGCATGGAAGCCCTGAGGAGATCTATGTGCCCATCATGATGGGCAGATGACCTCGCTGGTGTTTGTGACAGTAGTCACATAGTTTCCAGCACCATGACATCATGTGAAGGAGCCACCACACAATCGTTATTGAAGAAACACAACCAGAATACACCTTAGAAGTGAGGATGGTGAGATGTTGACTTGCTTCCTTGGATGCGGTTTCATCAAGGACCCATCGCTAAATATCAGACAGTGCGGGGTGGGGGAGGAGGGAAGGAGCGGATCAAAAACCATGAGAATACACCAGTGAGCTGAGTCGATGCGGGGCCTGCAACCAAGAACTCCAACACACCGATGACCGTGAAGACGATGCAGGACTGGCGTGTGTTTCACTCTGTTGTACAGGGAGGTGGTTACCCTGAGTAGGAGTCGAGATTTATATTATTCCTAGCTTTTGGTCATACAGTTATTCAATAGGGATGGTAAAGTCTAGCTCAAAGTCCCTCAACTTCTTCCTCACCAGTATTTGGATGAGGTAAACGCTGGGCGACTCTTTTGCACATTCTAAGCCGCTTGGCAAAAAGAACCCTGTAGTCCACTCACTAGGTGCTGGGAACACCACCCTAGTCCCTCAGGTGTCATAAACAGAAAGTGTCTGCAGACATTGGCCACTGCCTCATCACTGTCCCGTCCACCGTCCCACTGGAGGGTACTGCTAGTCTAAGGGGTCTTGCCTGTTTTGGACCCCTTGCTCCTGTGATGCTATGTCTGATGAGGAGACAGAGCGGCTCCACGAGGTACCATTGGGAGTCTCAGAAGGAAGATGTCTGCTCACACCGCTGTAGTCAGGCATCAAGGAATAGACTCAGATGCTAATTTATGTATGTATGTCCAGTAAGTAGAGATATGCTAAGTTTATTTGAAGATATCTTGGCAGACTCATTAAGCACTCAATTTTCTTTCTCTTTGTCTGACCCTTTTTACAATTAAGATGTTAGCTTCTAAATAGGGGGTGGAAAGAGCAGGTCAGGCATCTACATAGGACATAGAAATGGATCGACTATGGAACAGAAACAGAAAAGGGTTAAAACCCTTGTGGCAATGAGTTTTCAACACATATCATGCTTTCATGGTGCATCTTGGAAGTGGCAGCCACGTACTTACTAGCCTGTGGCTCCCAGTGCAATGGAACAAGGGATATCCCGTCAGGAGCATCTTGGTTCAAAGGAGGGAATGCAAGAAAAAAATGGGTTTATTTTTGTTTTATTGATCATGTCAAGGCATTTGAATGTGTGGGCTATAAACAACTATGGATAGCCTTGAGAAGAATGGGAAATCCAGAACACTCCATTGGGCTCTTATGGAACCTGTACATGAACCAAGGGGCAGTCGTTCAAGGAGAACCAGGGACTGCTGAGTGGCTTCAAATCAGGAAAGCTATGTGTCAGGGTCATACAGACACTTGAAGAGATGGAGATGGATTGATACCTTGACTTGGACAATGGGCTCGAACATGCCAACACTTGTGAGGATGGCACAGGACCAGGGCGTGCCTGGTTCTGGTGTGCAGAGGGTGACTATTGTTTGGAGCTGGCTGGACGGCATCTAACAACCGCAACAGCATGAGTGCACTATTCATTAGCTTTTGATCAGTCTTCTCCCTCCACATATTCTAAATTCTCCTTATTTATACCCTTCCTTCCAAGGATCAAATGGACTTTTCTATCAGATTGAAGAGCTATCAAAGCAGGATTTCCTTTCGTTTTCTATGATTCGTTTGGATTGTTTTACGCAATGTAACTAATGAAAAGCAACCATAGTCAAAAGAGTGTGGTATGCTCAGTGTTTTTGCTTCGAAAAGGCATCCATGTCAAATGAAGTACCAGTAGGAAGTTCCTGAAAGAGACACAGATCCCCTTCAAGCAGGATGACTACCTTCTCACCCTGGGCTCCTCCTGGGGAGGCAGGCAGGCAGTGGTGACCATGGGGACAGGGCCTGCAGGCAATTGATTCCAGAAGTGCTGCTCAGGAAGCCAGGAGCCACAGCTCGGAGGCAAAGGCTGGGAGGAGGTTACACTGGACAGAAGCTGAACAGGAAATGCTGCCTAGGACAGTGAGTCTTAGAGGCCCACGTGCAGGGAAAGGTGAGGTTGTTACCTTGAAACCCACACTTGGAGAAAACCACTGCTGGCTAGGTGTGAATGCAAGAGACCCTGTTGGCAGACCCGGACTCTCACATTGTTATTAAGAAACTCACTCGATCCTAGAATGGGGGCCCAGAAGACTGGGTAGACAGATAAACAGATACACATGCATTTGATTTTGTGTGTGTGTGTCTTAGAGAGAGAGAGAGAGAGAGAGATAAAACAGAGGGAAAGTGAAATATAAAAAATAATCCGTTCTACTCAAAGTTAGCCTGCACACCAAATACATGTCGCCATCAACCACCTAAGTAAAGCTGGGAATTATGCCAGTGGTTCTGGAAAAGGCCAGTACAAGGCAACAACTGCTCCTTGATTGTGTGACTTGGGTCCTGTAGTGATTTTAATGCCTGGCTCTTAAGGAGCTCATCTTCTGAGGGTTTGTTTTAAAAAGACTTCAAAAAGATAAGAACTAAAACCATCTCCATACTAAAGAAGGAAATTTATTAAAAAGAAGTCAGAGAAATAAAAAAAAATTCAAGGAGTGAAAAATAGAATCATTCAAATAAGTCATTCCATCGGTAATCACGGTATAGATTGGACCTGGACAGAAAGCAAGTTAGTGTTGCTGACATAGTGCTGAGAATTCATGAGGATGCAGGAAAGAGACTGAAACAAACTGGTGGAGGATCCTTGAGGAGGCACGAAGGTTGGCACAGTAGTGATTCCAAGATACACCTGTTAGAGGATCATTTTTTCAAACTCATGAATCTTGTTTAGATATGACATAAGCAGGTATTAGACATTTAATGTAGATCACTAATAAGAGAACCATACAGTCTTTTCAAAGTAAAAGAAGACAGGTTATATGGAGTAAAAAAAAAAGCAAACACTCACTACCATTGAGTTAATGCTGACTCATAGTGACCTCCTGTGGGTTTCTGAGACTGTAACTGGTTACCAGAGTAGAAAGCCCACTCTTTCTCCCAAGGAGATGTTGGTGGTTTCAAACTGCTGACCATGTGGATCACCGCCAAACATGTAACAACTACACAACCAGGGCTCCCTATATGGAGTAATGGAATGATAAAATAAATCTACAAATCACTAAAAAGCAGGGTTTTTTTTCCAGGGAGAGTTTGGAATAAAATCAATTAAACCTCTATGGAGCAGAATTTATTTTTATGTCTATGAATAAAACTTTGTGTTCATGTAAATTATTGACAACTATCTACCCACACCCATCTAGTCAATTTCAACTAATAGTGATCCTATAGAGTACAGTAGAATTGCTCTATAGGGTTTTCTCGAGTATAAGTATTTACCAGAGTTGAAACTTCATCTTATTTCCTTCATAATATTAGGCTTGCAACACCAACCTTGCAGTTAGCAGCCCAATACTGAACCCGCAGTGCCACCAAGGATCCTTACAACTAAGCAATTAGTAAATTTGCTCAAAGTCTTATGTTATTCAGTGTCATTGAATCAGTTCCATCTCATAACCACCCCATGCATGAAAGAATGAAACATGGCCTGGTCTTGGACCATGCAGCCAATGTGTCAATCCATCTCACGTTCAAGGGCTAGAATCAGATAATCCAGATGAGTCTGCAAGAAACCTGGGTTTGGCTAAGTGTGTTCTCAGCCAAAATCCAGTCTGCTGATTTGTGTGTGTGTGTGTGTGTGTGTGTAAATAAAGATTTATTGGAACAGTTACAGTCCTTGATTGACATATGTCTATGGAAGAGCTGAGTGGTTGCAGTACAGATCATGTAGCACCGAAAGCCTAGCACATTGGCTTTGTTTATGGACCCCGCTGGCTGACTGTTCTCAACAGTGCCTAATCCCCACTGAAGCACGCCTTATTTTTCTACATGAATAATGGAGTTCATAAGAGAAGGGTGGGGGAAACGGTAAAGAAACAATATGTAAAGAGAATAATTGGGCTTCTTTCCCCCAGAATCGAAGTAGAATATGCATTCTTACAACAATATTTTACCCTGAGACACAAGCAGACACAGAAACTTGGATTCACGCCTGGCACATCATCAAAAAGCTCTGGAACATTCATAAAAGGCAGATACAAATAAAGAGAAGAAAGAAGAGTAAAGGGAAAGTGTTAAATGAGAGATAAGGAATTCTCAATGACAAATAGGATGGAACATATGTGTACATGCTTTGTCTGGTATAGTTTTTATAATATTTCAGGTTTTCTTTCTTTCTTTTTTTCAGAAGTTGATTGCCAACATGCCTTTTGGGTAGACTGGGTACTCAACCTCTTTTCTGCTCAGCCCAGCACATGAACTTTTTGTACTACGCAGCGCTGGTGTTGATATTTGTAGGTGAGTTGATTCGGACTCATCGTGACTCAGAGTAGGATTTATGAGGATGCTATGGACCAACAGCCCAATGATGAACCATCAGGCTATGCCAATGAAGTAACTGAGATCAAAGTCACATAGCAAGCCACTGGTAGAGCAAAGATTGGAACCCAATTCTCTTGGTTCTAGAAACTTTGTGGTCCTGCCACCCAAGAAACTATCCCACTAGAATAAAGGAACCAGCTTCTTGGAATGGTGAGTAAAATATGATTCTCAGTTGGGGTGTTCATGATGAGTAGTTAACCAGATGACGGGGTTAGGTGCGGTCTCTGGAAGGCAGGAGATGGTTCTGTTGGAGAATGTTGGGTTGAAGGGAGATGGACCTAAGATGAGATAAGGCTTTGCAGTTTTGGATAGGCATTTATCATCATTCTCAGAGCAATGAGAACATAAAGGCATTTTAATGACACTAAGACGTGTGAGTGAGCAGATTTGCATGGAAGTTACAACAGTCTTTGGGCTGCAAACAATGGATTGGATTTGGATCAGAATGGGTGTAAGGAGACCTATTAAGAAGCTGCTAAATACACAAAGCCAAGAGTATTTTGTGCCAAAAGGGATCTGCTAGCTATAATTATACAGACTTGGAGATACTCAAACTGGAAGCAGGGGAGCATACGCCAAGATGCTGTGGTTTCCATATGAAATCTTGGTCCCTTTCTCTAACTTGTTCATTCATTTTTATTCTTTGGCGTTTGGCCTTATTAGCAGATAGAATAAACAGCTATTGTTCTGGGTGCCTGAATCCCCAACGCATTTGAACATGGTGCTGTGATGAATTCTTTTTGTTCTTCATGCCTACATCCTTTGTGTTTCTTATCTTTATTATGGTACTTTTCACATTGAATGATAATGTTCAAGACACTTCTGCCTTCCAACTAAAGCGAACCCCTTGAGAATGAGGAGCTTATCTTATTTACCTTTACATCCTCACAGCCTGCAAGTGCCAACCAAAAATAGTCATTCAATAAAAGCCGTTGAATAAATGAATGAGATTCAATTATGTGGAACAGATCGGTTTCTTCTGCCAATTTTAGAAGCTCTCTTCATTTACATGATCACTAAGGAACTTGTTTCTAGAATCATGCTAATTTCAAGGCTCCTTAACAATTAAAAACCATCTGACTTGATAGATCACATTTCTATTTAATAACCTTGCCATTCATTTAAGCCAATAATGCCTATTACATAGAACGCATAAGCCGTTATGAATGTTTTGACTGACACTTAAAATGCATTTGAATTCTGATTTTGATATTTCCTCAACACCTCGATGGTAAATTAATTATGATTGTAATTTAGAATACGGAGTTCTGGTAGTATAGTGGTGACACTTTGGGCTGTGATCCACATGGTCAGCAGTTCAAAATCACCACTAACTCTTGGCAAGAAAGACTAAGCTTTTAACTCCCATAAACGTTCCAGTTTCAGAAACCCACAGGGAGTCTCTGTGTGTCAGCATTGACCCTATGGCAGTGAGTTTGGTTTGCTTTGGGTAATTCATCATGGCTCATTTTGTCCACTGTGGAAACATGATTTATTTGTTGATATTTTCCTCCGCTGCTTACTCCATGTGTGACTACATTTTTTTATTTATAAAACAACTAAAATTGTTCGGTCTTGAGAGATTTTGTATGGATTAATGAGTAATAGGTAAAGATTCCTAGGAATATGTGCAAAACAGTTTCCATTGCCAGTTAGATGATTTTGATCCCTGGTGAGACCAGGTGCTACAGAGCAGAACTGCCCCTTAGAATGATCTCAGCCATAATCTTCATGAAAGACGATAGCCAGGTACTTTTTCTGTGTGCCTATGGGTACGTTCAAACCAATGGACTTTAAGGTGATTAACACATGTAGCCAGCTACTAAGTTGCTTGTGCCACCTCGGGACCTTTTGTAAAGCACATAGTATGTACAAAAATATTAAATATCTTATTATTTTTGCATTTACACTTATTTTTACCATCCCACCCCTTCTCATATGCACATCACACAATTGAGTGAAAGTGGGGGGGGGTTATACACATGGAGAACAAAATTAAGTCGTAGTTTAATGATTGATTTTAGTTAGGATCAGATTTAGCTTCAAGTGTTTTGAGACATGTTTGAAATGTAAAGGTTGGTCACTTGGTTAGTAAGAAGTAGTGCATTGCAGCTGTACTTGAACTGACCCTCATGAAGATCTGAGTGTTGATCACAAGCAGTGTTGATCACAAGCAGGCAAACAGACAATAAGGTTCGTTAAGTCTTGGGCCAATCTTGGATTTCTTTGTTGACTAACTAGCTAGCAGTTAATTTGGGTTCCCTGTAGCACTGCATCAGCATCATATAGAAAACCCCAACAGTTTCTACACAAGAGTTCTGGCAGTCTTGATTCAGTCCAGTGGAACCTTGTTCTAGGTATCATAGTCCTTCCCACAAAGCTGATAGAGTCCGTGCTGTGGAAATATTTTGCACCCATGTTTTCAGTGAATCAGCACAGTAAAATTTGTCTGCAGGTACCAATTTAGAAATGGCCACAGTTACCTTTAATACTGTAAATCAAGTCATTTAATTTAATGTAGTTAGAAAAAAAAAACCTTACAAAATGCAGTTAGCCTAAAGGACTTTACTTAATGTAGTCTCTATGAAATCTCTATACCTCTCTACATTGCTCAACATCAGAAAGGTTGGATACTGTGTTAGTCTGGGTACTTTAGAGAAACATATTCACAGAAACTCATGTATAAGAGAGAGTTTTATATAAAGGTTAAGTGCACATCAAGAAAACATCCCAACCCAGTGCTGCCCAAGCCCACAAGTCCAACATTAACCTATATGTCCAACACCAATCCACAAAGTCCTTGTCTGTCTCACAAACCACATGCAATGATGCCGACTACAGGAGGAAAGCCAAATCAGTGAACGTGTAAGCATCCGCCAGAGGTCTCCACACAGCTTCTCCACCACCCAGACCTGCATCAAGGTAAGTCCATGCAGCTTCACCTTGGGAATATCTTGCAGGAAATATGCCTGGCCAGCTGAAGCAGGGAACTGGCTAAGGCAACTGCACCCTGGTCCAACCATAACAGAGCAAGAGATCCGAGGACTAGAAAGGTGAGGTTCACTGAGCCTTTTACCTTCTGCCCTTCAATTAACCCCACATGTGTTTATCTGCCAGGTTGGCACAATAAACTAACTACCTCAGATACCTATGTCACCTAAATGGGCAAGTCTACTCTTATCTACCTCACTATTGATAATTCAAATCTGAGTCTTGCTATCTTCTTAGTCAACAAAACCATCCGGAGATTGGCCAAAGACTCCAGGGACCTGGTTGTTTGTTGGCTGGCTCATGGTCAATGGTGGTTACCCTGAAATCTGAGTTAAGATAAAACATCCGAACAGGACTCTCCCAAGAGTTCTTCTCAAAGCCAGAAGTATATATTGTCTATTCTGATTCCAAAGAGGGCCTCATATACACAGTCTCTTTTGCCTATCTGTGGTCAACTTGCTGGCTGACCTTTGAAAAGAGAAAGTTCTCTTCCTTTGGGTGTGGGTATACTGGCTGCACTGCTTCAGGGTAAAATACCTGCATTTCAGGTGATAATACTAGTTCGTAAAAGTGAAATATCTGATGGGGTTTACAGAAATAACACAAAGCCAAAGAAAGGCATTTAAAAATATATATACATTTTAAACAAAACTAGCTCTAAACATAAGAATAGGCCTTGTTTTCAAAGAGCTTCAGATTTAACACTTAAAAATCTTGAAATATAATGCCAAGTAGTCAAGCTATATCAAGAACTTATTATACCAAGATTATCAAGTGATGAAATCTCCATGGGCAAGCAATGTGAACTCCCCTGTTAAAACCATTGGCTTTGTTGACACTTGATTCAAAGGAAGCAATGCTGTGACCAAGTTAGCAATTAAATTAATAAAATGATGACATATATTATACACTTATAATCTAATATCAGACAAATATCTTTGGCAATTATAAATTTTATCCACCACCCTCCCAAATATGGCATGCCTCTGGTTTCACAAAAGTTTCGTGTAACTCATAACACATTAAATAAGCCATTTTTTAAAAAGCATCTGTTTCTTTATAAAATGAAAATAAATATTCTGTGGATTTCGATGGTTTCAAATTGGTCAGGAGTTTATCATTGGTTCCTGAGAAATATTTGGTTATTTAATTAAAGATTTTTAAAGATGAAAACTTAGCCTTCAGTCCCTATATTTTTTCTTCTTTAAGCTATTAATTCAGGAATTGCATGTTTATGAGATACCCGATCCCTGCCTCTAAGGCAGGTGAATTATACAGGAAAGCAAACCAACTCTTCAACGCTGTAATTAAAGAAGATTTTGTTATTTTATAGCAAGAAACACAATTTTATATGCAATTTGACATTAAATCTTTAAAAAAGAAAACTCTCATAAACTCGCCCATCCAATTTGTACCCACAGTAAATACGAACGTTACCATATCAAATAAATTCCCTTTTAATTAACCAATTTAAATTTCCAGTTCTTGTTACATATCTCACACATTACAACCCTTTAAGTGACAAAAATTAACATGCTTATTACCAAGTCCAAATATACTTGTATGTACTCTGACTCAACGCCATCTAACAACAAAAGCAATGCAACAATTATTGTAGTTAAGTACCGCCCTGTCAGCTCTGACGCATATCGGTCCTACTCCAACCCAGAGCAGAACGAAGCACTGTCTTGTCCTGCACCACCTTCACAATTATTTTTTTGTTGGAGTACATTGTTGCAGCCACGGTGTGACTTCATCTCATCAGTAGTCTTCCACCTTTTCACTGACCTTCTACTTTACCTAGCATGATGTCTTTTTTTAAAATTAGAGCTCAAACTTTTGTTTGTTTGTTTATATATTTATCCATTTTATTGGGAGTTTTACAGATACTATAACAATCCATAGTTAAATTAGATCCAGTATGACTGTACAATTGTTCCCACCATCATTTTCAACACATTTTCTTACTTTTTGCACTCTTTGGTATCAGCTCTCCTTTATCCCCGCCCTTCCCACCCTATCCGCCACGTACCCTTGCTGTTATATTAAATTTTATTATTGTTGCTATTCCTGCCCCCTCCCCTCATACCTTACACCATCCTGTGTATCTGCTCACCTCTCATTCTGTTATTCATTCCCCTTGAGTAGGTTATAGAGTCGCCATTGCTATCAGCTCCCCTTCCCCCTTCTCTTTCCGTACCCACAGGGAATAGTTACTCCTGTTACAGTTCCTGAAGGGTTTATCTATTTTGGATTTCATGCATCGAACTATATTAATTATGCATATGAATATATGCAGGTATAACAGAGTAAGTGAAATAAAACTAAGACCATAATAATAGACGGAGAATATATTAAAGAACTAGAGGAAAGTTGTTTATGTGTTTCAACAGTGCTATACTGCACTCTGGATACATGATCCCTTCTGTATGGCCCTTCTGTGAGGGCCTATCCCATTATCTTACAGGCAAGGGGAGGGGAGTAATAAGCCAATGATGATAGGGACAGGGGAGTAGCAAGGGATCTAAAAGTGATTGTGGGGGATAACATTCCTGGTTGGGTTTGATCAATTGAAATGTCCTGGAGAGAAGTTACTGAGAGGCAAATTATGGTTAAACATGATAGTGGGGCAGGAGAAGAGAAAAAAGAAATGGAGGAAATAACAAGAAAGTAAAAATTATATATCTAGATAGATAGATAGATAGATATGTGTAAATACAACAAGGAGGCAGATGGACTTTGAGACTCTACTTAAATCTTAACTCAGTGTAAGAACAATTTGTTCTAATAATGTGGCAACTCACCTTCCTGACACAATAGCTGAAGACAAAATGGGTGCATAAGCAAGCGTGGTGAAGAAAGCTGATGGTGCCCAGCTATTAAAAGGTATAGTGTCTTGGGTCTTAAAGGCTTGAAGATAAACAAGCGACCATGTAGCAGGGAAGCAACAAAGCCCACATGGAAGAAGTAGCATGATCTCCTTTTCCAGGGACTGGGCTGTTCTGATAACATCTCCAATCTACCTAAGGCTATGTCTCCCTCACTTCTGAAGAGCATTCTGGTTATTCTTCTTCCATTGGCTGTTCTCCGTCAGCCCCAACACCATAGTCCAAATGCATTAATTCTTCCGTTTTTTTCTTTCACATTGAAAATACCATAATTTGGATCAGGTGGGTCTTTGTCCTCAACACGAGGTCCTCAACACTTTTGTCCCCTAACACGTCGAATCAGTTGTATGCAGTAAACATACCCCTACTCTTCAATTTTTGTCAATTTGTTATCTGAGATCTCCCATTATGACAATAGTTTAAGAAAGTCTACTATTCAAGGTACTGTGTGCATTAACTCTGTGTGTCTGAAGTGTGCATGACACTAGCTATAACAGCTGCCTGCCAACTTGGCTGTGTCATGCTTCTCATTGGTTTGACAGCCATGTATTATTTGATTTTACAGTTATACAATGATGTCGCCATCCTTCATTTTTATAAAATAACAATTTTTGCATAAAAACCTAGTCTTTGGACAGCAACTACATGGATAAGATGGATATATATATATATATATATATATATATATATATATATATATATATATATATATATATATATATATATATATATATATATCTGCTTTCTTTGTAGCACAAAAAGAAAATTTTATAAATTTCAATGATCATAATTATCCATTAATTTAATTTAATATCATGATGTTAGCTAGGAATCTTGGAAACCAATTGAAGCCGACAGAATACAAAACATAATTACTGCTGAACTAGAGTTTGTCCAAATAGTCTATATTTTCACTTAAACCTTTCCTTCTGAAGAGCTTTGTGAGTATGCTCCATCCGAGGTAGATTTATGTGTGCTTTTCACTGTCTGTGGCACATTAAGTATTCTTCGCCAGAACCATAATTCAAAGGCAGCAATTCTTCTTCCGTCTTCCCTATTCATTGATCAGGTTTCAGCTTCATATGAGTTGATTGAAAATATTATGGCTCGGGTCAGGTGCACCTTTGTTTTCAAAATGACAACCTTGTTTTGGGTTGTTTTTTTTTAACATTTTATTAGGGGCTCATACAATTCTTATCACAATCCATACATATACATATACATCAATTTATAAAGCACATCTGTACATTCTTTGCCCTAATCATTTTCTTTCCCCTCTTTTCTTTTTTTACATTTTATTAGGGACTCATACAACTCTTATCACAATCCATACCTATACATACATCAATTGTATAAAGCACATCCATACAATCCCTGCCCCAATCATTCTAAAGCGTTTGCTCTCCATTTAAGCCCTTTTCATCAGGTCCTCTTTTTTTTCCCCCTCCCTCCCCGCTCCCCCCTCCCCCCTCCCTCATGTGCCCTTGGAAATTTATACATTGTTATTTTGTCATATCTTGCCCTATCCGGAGTCTCCCTTCCACCCCTTCTCTGCCGTCCATGTCCCAGGGAGGAGGTCACATGTGGATCCTTGTAATCAGTTCCCCCTTTCCAACCCACTCACCCTCCACTCTCCCAGCATCGCCCCTCACACCCTTGGTCCTGAAGGTATCATCCACCCTGGATTCCCTGTCCCTCCAGCCCTCATATGTACCAGTGTACAACCTCTGCCCTATCCAGCCCTGCAAGGTAGAATTCGGATCATGGTAGTTGGCGGGAGGAAGCATCCAGGATCTGGGGGAAAGCTGTGTTCTTCATTGGTACTACCTTGCACCCTGACTGACCCATCTCCTCTCCTAAACCCCTCTATGAGGGGATCTCCAGTGGCCAACACTTGGACCTTTGGTCTCCACTCTGCACTTCCCCCTTCATTCAATATGGTGTATATATATATCTATATGGTATATATATATGGTATATATATATACACACACACACATACATACATACACACACACACATATATATGTTTTTTTAACACTTTAAACTGATCTTTCGTACTAGATTGGCCCATTGCAAATACAGAGTTTAAATCCTTGACTCATGTTTCCATGGTTGTTGATTGTAGATCTAATTAAAATAAAATCCTTGACAGCTTCAATATTGTCTTTGTGTGTCATGATGTTGCTTACTGGTTGAGTTGTGCAGAGTTTTATTTACTTTATGCTTAGGTGTAGTACATATTGAAAGCTGTTGTCATGGATTTTCATCAATAAGTGCTTCAAATCTTCTTTGCTTTTAACAGGAAAGGTTGTGTCATCTGCATATTTCAGGTTGTTCATGAGTCTTCCTCTAATCCTGATGCTCTGTTTCTTGTTTGAGAGCTCATTATTCTTGACATTACTTATTTTCTCCTCTTTTGTCTTAAAAGATGCTTTCATGTGCTTGAGAGTAGTATTTTCAAAACTTTCTCTTAGTAATATGGGTCTCAGCGACTCAGTTTCAAGAAATCATCAGTTAATCTCAACCATTCACAGCTATTTATGCTGGTCCAGGTATTCGATTGCAAGATATAACTAAGTTCTTTCCTTAAAATTATTATTACAATTTTGGTAAGCAGTTTAGCTTTCTTTTTTCCCATCTGGAATGGATAAAAATTATTCCCTCTCCAAATGAAAAATATCTACCATATAACATTGTTTCATATAACATTTAGCATAAGTTACTTAGATAAATTTTGCATAAGATTTTGCTTTCAAGGTTAATATAAACACATTTTTTCAGAATTAATTCATTTTCTTTAGTATTCGGACTATTAAATTTACTTATAAAAGTGCTTATTTATCATTGAACTGTCCAGAAAAAGTTATTGGAAGGAATATTATGATCTAATTTAATGCTACTATGCAAAGATAAGGAATTATAATAGTTTCAAAGCTCTGTCTATTGTATGCTTTATGATAGAAGCATTTTAGAATGATTTGTCCTTTTTAAGGTCATGATATAACAATCAGAAGAAAGAATCCATTATTTTCAGTGAACCTTTCAACTGGACCAATTTATATCAAGTATTCTCAATATGGTTACTGAACTTCAATTCATAAGACAAGAGCAATAAACAAATTTTATGTTTTTGTGGAAGAGCAAAAACTAAGTCACAAAAGACTGACTCACAAGGAAAAAACAAGCAAAGCAAAACAAAGAAACCCCAAAATTGTAGCAGATGCCCATTATGGATTTCTGAGAAAAGGAAGAAACGCAGGCACAAACTCAGTGAGGTAGTTAGTTTATTGTGCCAACCTGGCCGATGAGCACGTGTGGGGTTAATTGAAGGGCGAAGGGATAAAGGGCTCAATGAGCCTTGCCTTTTTAGTTCTTGGGTCTCTTGCTTTGTGATGGTCGGACCAGGGTGCAGCTGCCTTAGCCAGTTCCCTGCTTCAGCTGACAAGGCTCACTTCCTGCAAGACATCCCCAAGGAGAAACTGCATGGACCTACCCCGATGCAACCCTGGGTGCTGGGGCAGCTGTGTGGAGACCCCTGCCAGCGCTGAGATGCTTAGACATTCACTGATTTGGCTTTCTTCCTGTAGTCGGCATCATAGTGTGTGTTCTGTGAGATGGAGGAGGACTTTGTGGATTGGTGTCAGACATATGGGTTAATGTTTGACTTGCGGGCTTGGGCAGTGCTGGGTTGGGATGTTTTCTTGATGTGCACTTAACCTTTGTATAAAACTCTCTCTTATTCATGAGTTTCTGTGGATTTGTTTCTCCACAGTACCAGAATAACACACTGAGACCGAAAGAACAAACTCAGCAGACTGTGAAGATAGCTCAAAAATAAGGCTTTTACTTAAAACCACATAAGGTAAGCATGTGGATACAAAATATATAGAACACTCTTGCATGAGCTTGATTGACTTCATGAGGGAAGAAAGAAGGTCCTAGATAAACTCATTAACTTGTCAGCATATCAGATGAAGGACTTTTATTCAGATTGTGTCTTAGTCTTGTATCTCCAGGGAAACAAAACCAGTGAGGCTTATAGGTGTATCTACAAAGAGAGGTGTATCTCAAAGAGATAGCTTGCACAGTTGTAGAGGCAGGCAAATCCCAAGTTCATGGGTCAGCTGTTAGGCTGGAGGGTTCTTTGTACTCTTGTAATTGCAAGGACTGATGAATTCGAGATTGGCAGGGCAGGCGGGAGGCTTTGGCATGCAGAGGTGAGTCAATTCAAGGTTAGCTGGTAAGAGGGCTGTGCGCTGATGATTGGCAGGTAATACATAAGGCCACTGGCTCAACCCCAAAGGACCAGGGTTCAGAGGATAAGCCAGATCCAGACCCAGCTTAAGGCAAGTAAGTTTTTCCAGATTGCCCATTTATATTGGAAGCAGGCCAACGCCCCAAGGAAATGTCTCTTCAATTGATTTTGGCTGCTCATGAGAGATCATTTTGGAGGATTGCATGATGTTAGCTCTCATCATGGGGATCGCTAGGTTCTAAATGCCACAGCGCTGAGCATTCCTCTGGTCCACTCAGGATGACCAAAACAACAGTGGAACACTTTATCCCAGACCCCATGGCCCACACTGAGCATTCAACAAAAATTCAGAAGGGAAAAAACCTCTAAATGGGAACTCATCTTGACAAAAGCGAACAATGAAATATTAAATGTCAGGTTTTTTTAAATTATGAAACCCAAATTGGTCTTTCAATAGTGGGAAAATACAGGGTCATTTTTCCAGGGTCTTAAATATCTTATTCTCTTGGGCTGAACTTTGGTTTCCAAGAGTTAAATATAATTTCTAGCAGAGAGTTTGCCACAGGCCTTGGTGAGTGTTTTGTTTTACAGTATGCCTCCATTGCATGTGAGTTTTTCCAGCTGGTGGGCACTCTAGTCACGCTCATGCCACACCTTATGCTGCCCCGTGCATCTGTCAATTGATGACAAGCACCATAAAAACAGCTGAGATGATTGCCTTGTGCTCACATAGTCCTGCAGCTTAAAGACTCCGGCTTCCTTTTTCGCAGCCGTAGAGAACCAGGCTCCATTATTTCTGGATATACTAGAGACTTACTCATTTATTTTGATCTTTAAGTACACTCATCTTTCCAATTGAAAAAAACCCTAAAGGAGCCAGCGATTTTCCAAAATGTCTCCAGCAAGGCTACGACAGAGAAACAGGAGCAGAACTATAAGAGACTAGAATGCTTCTTTATGTAGTGAGCAGGTATCCTAGAGTGGGGTTTAAAATCTCTTTTAAACACTATCTTCTCATTTTTATAATGACAGTTGCAGAGAGCATTTACTTTCAGGAACCAACATAAATCCATAATAAGACTTGAAGAACTATTAACACAGCAATCATGGATTCACAATTGTTTGTTTGTTTGTTTGTTTGTTATCCTAAATGACTCCGGAGAATTGAAAGTCCGAGTCCTGAATGTGTCTTAACAGGCACTATGCCTTTGCTTAGCACATGCCATGGGAACTGTGAAAGAAAACACACTTTTAAAGCCCCACTTGTGACACCAGCTATGTCAAGGGAGACGTGTAGGAGAGAAAGTAAAGAAGTTTGATTGAGGAATAATACAGCTTGAGCCGAGCCCTGCTGAGAGAAAACACAAGACAGGGCGTTGTCCAAGTGGAGAGATGGGTCTCTATACAGACAGGAGCGAGGGAAAGTGGGGAGTTAATAACAGATTGTAGTAAAGATTAGCTTTCACTTGAAATGTTTGAAATGTAAAATTTGGCCACTTGACCAGCTGGTTGGGTCATTCATGGTTGTAATGAGTTATTTATCACCACAGTCATGAACGATTTTTTTTCCTTGGAACAAATTGTTTACATCTCGAAACACGGTTTACACCCTTACCTTTTGTCTTCTGGGAATGCATGTTGGCCCTATTATTCTACCTTGACCAAGTGCCTCCAGTTAGAAACTTTCCCATTGACATTCTTCTAAGATTTTCCCAGATGTCGCCTTTTCTGTAGTTGTTGTTAGTTGCTGCCAAGATGATCGCAATGAAACAAAAGTTGACACCCAACAGCTCATACATGAATATGTTGATATTTTTTAAAGTCCCCAAATATGTTCCTTGGAACAGGGGCAATTCAAATTCCCCTACATTGTCTCATATATCTTTGCTGCATTGCATGGTGATCTGCAGATGGCATGGATACCCTCCTCCCTCCGCACACATCGGATGCTCTGTTATCCATGGAAACTGGGCAGTGGCCGTGTGGTGAATAGCCGGAAACAATAATGGCGTTTATCCCAGGCATTGCTTTGTAGGGTTGGCATTTCTGAATTTAGGATCCGCAGATGAGCTCATTATCTCCTCGTACTTCCCCACCCTGGAGCTGGACTTCCTTTAATCCTCAATTTTGCCACTCTTTCAACTTTCATAGGCTCTTATTTTGAGTCCTAGAGGAGTATCTCTTCTATCCAAACTCCCAGTAGCAAGTTTGTGCACCTGTGTTGTTTTTGATTGTCAGATAAAGCCCTCTTGTAGAGAAACATTTGAACAAATAAACCCCGTTGCCTAGGGGGGCCATGGTAAGTTGAGAATACATTAGCAGCCCCTGCCTTTCTAGGAAGGCCCAGTGCATCTCATTTATCTCATGGTTTAGCTTTGTCCTCAGGTGTCATGGTACAGAATCAGAAGGACTCTGACCTGCTAAGTAAGAATTTCAGGTGCCTTTTATTCTGAAATCCCCTGGAATGTGTTTCTACTAACTAGATGTCACAGACTTGGGCAAGAAAGAGGGAGAGGGACACATCGAACATTCTGGTAAATGCAAAACTTCCGTTTGGAAACCGAAGAACTTTCCATTAAGGTTGCTAATTCAGCTTTCTAGAGGACACATCTCTACGACTTTAACGTGCATGTGAATCACTGGGTGCAATGCAGTGTCTGACTCAGCAGGTCTGCTGACCGTTCACATGAGACGACATGCAAAATCCCCAGGAAAATGCCAAACGCGTGTCCCCCTGCCACGGAGTTGATTCAAGTTAGTGGTGGAGCCCACGTGCTCCAGAGTGGAACTGCTCTACGGGGTCTTCTTGGCTACAATCTTAATCCCCCCCCAGTAGTTTTATTGATATTAAATTTACCTAGCATAGACTTCCACAGTTAATTTGCATTGTGGAAGAGTTGTGAATACACCATCACAATCAGGTCCAGTGCACTCTCCCCCTCATGCTTTCATTCTTTCTCCCCAATTCCCTTCCTCCTCCTCCTCATCTTCCTCCTCCTCCTCCTCCTTCCACTCTGCCTCCATCCCTAATAAACCATTGCATCAGTTACTGTCCCTATGCATTCATTCCATCTGTGTTTCATGTACTAGGAAACATAACAGAAACTATAAAAAAACAAAATAAAATAGGAAAAAATGAAAATTAAAAGAAAAGGCCACCAGAAATATTACAATAAGCCATCAAAAACATACCTGTCTTGGAACAAGTGAAAAATATTTAAACCTAGAGCAAATGCAGGATGAGTCAAGAGGAAGGTCAACTGACCAGGTATCAAATTTTACTGTAGTGCCATCCACCATGATCAAGTTTACAATGACCTCTGTCTGAGAGCAGAGCAGTTCTTGTCCCTTGACAGTGGCCAGAGAGGATCTGCCAGAGGCTTAATCTGACTAAGTACTCTGCTGGTAAATTTTGCGCCCCGGCTGTTCTCCATAGCCTTCTACAAATTGAGTGTTCCCAATGTAAGCTCTGATACCTTTCCTGTCATCATCATTAGATTATTTATTCATCATCTTGGGATCACACAGGCTGGTGGGCTTCTTCGATGTGGACTCACTTGACACCTCACTTAGATGCCTAATGCTTGCTTGAATATAAACCTTTAAGACCCCGACACTCTTCGAATTGATATCTTGGCCATAATCTTTACAGAGGCAAAAGGCCAGTTCTTTCTTCCAGGACCAACGGCACCTCTAGGGGGATTAAGCCTCCACGTTTTAGGTCAGTAGGCAAGCACATAGCTGTTTTCGCCACCCAGGGGCCATTTGTGCAACAGAGGCAGCTACAAAAATATGAAATGCCCTCCTATTGCCTTCGCACTCCCACCTTTCTTTTGTCCTCCCTGTGCATGCTGTGCCTTAGACTCCTTAACTGGGCTAAGCTGCTTCACATTCTTTGACTTGCAGTTCTGGGTTTGTTCTTCCAACACTTGTTTGGATGTTGCCCTTTCTGAATGTGTTGTTGTTGTTGTTATTCTCCATCTCCAGCACATTGCTAAGGAGTCCTTTGGTGTAGTCACTGCTACTGGCCTTCGGTTCCAGATGCAGTTCTAGAAGACTGTCCCAGTTCTGTTCTTCATCAACTGCAGTGCTTGCCACCCGTTAGCCCTCCTGTAATGCTGATGGACAACCTGAATGGGAAACTGCTTGGATCCTAGGTAACAATTACTATGAAGAGAATGGCCTCAACTTGCAGGTGTCCGTTTCCTCACATTTCTAGAGACCACAAATCTGAGATTGAGGTGTCCACAGAGCTGTGCCCCCTCTGGAGGCTCTTGGGAAGAGTTCATTGCCTGTCTTCTCCACTTCTTGTGATGATTAGAATTTCATGGTTTGTGAATGGTTTCACTCTAATCACTGTCTCCGTGGTCACATTGATTCCTCTCTCTGTGTGCCTGTTCTGTTCCAAATCATTTGATTTGGGTATATTAGATCATCCAGGATGATCCCATCTTGAATCCTTAAGTATATCTATGAAGACTCATTCCCATCTTGAATCCTTAAATATATCTATTAAGGTTCTTTTTTAAATGATATCACATGTAGAGGTTCAGGGGTCAAGATTAGACGATATCTTTGAAGGCCACAAATCCCCCCAGTAGAGCAACCATTTAGCTAGATTATCTTCACAATATTCCATTTAAGATAGGTATCTCACAATTTTAAACAGAAAACATAGCTACTTTTAATAACAAACGAATGCAAAAGGAAGGTAGTTCGAATCCTGTGAACATCTGGAGAGAATTGAGATGATGAGATAGCAATGAGAATGTTGAATTCATGAAACAAAAGAAGCTAAGGAGGAAGACAAAGATCAGGTCCCAAAGCCAAAGATGACAGAAACCAAGACAGTCTAAAGAAACTGGCTTCTGGGTCTGAATGACTCTCTTCTAGCCCTTTCATAGCGTTAGGGAACACACAAATCACCCGAGGACCTTCTGAACTGCAGAGTCTGACACTGAGGTCTTGATAAAACTTGACTGGGTTATACATTGAGCTACTCACTGCAAGGTCAGCAGTTTGAACTCACCAGTGACTGCACAGGAGGAAATGAATCTGTGTGCTCCCATGAAGATGTGCAGCTTTGGGAACCCACAGGGTTGGTTCTACTTTGTCTTACTGGGTCACTCTGAGACAGAATTGATTCTGTGGCAATGAGTTAAGTTTGGTAGCAAGCTCCCACGTGACCTTGATGTTGCTATTCCAAGAGGCACACTGAATAGCAAGGGTCCAGATTGGGTTCAGGTAACAAGCAGGCTTAGACACCCATGTGGGGTTGGGGTTGGGATTGTGCTGCTAGACAGCAGTCCAGGAGGATCTGTGAGGAACTGATGGGAGTGCATGCAGAATCATGTGCAGGGTGGAGCAAGCACATTTCCTGGGCCCACTTGAGAAGGGGGGTACCAGGGGTAGTTTTGATTCACCATTGCCATTTCCATGCCTAGCAATGAGAGCTCACCCAGTAATTTGAAACTAATAGCAATGGGCACTGTTTTATATAGATATCCCTTTAGTGCACATCTCTTTTACCTCATTAAAAATAGCAAGTCTAATACAAGGGAGCTTCACAAGTTCATGGGAACAATCCACTGTTGTTTGATCCTTTTTTCCCACAAACTTTTGGGAGACCCTCCTATTGCTGATCCCCTGTCTGAAAGAAACCGTTGTTTTATATAAAACCTCTCTATTTATGGCTGCTGGCAATGAATCCACAAAATAACTGGTAAGTCAAGGGTGCCGTGGTGACTGAGTGGGAGGAGTCTCACCTTGGGTGTGAGACACTCAGGTCCTTTTCCTGGCCAGTGCACTCATATGCTGTCACCACTTGTCTGTCACTGAAGGACGCTCAACAGGTTTCAGCAGAGCTTCCAGGCTAAGATGGACTAGCAGGAAGACTTGGTGATCCTCTACAGGAAACTTACCCAGGAACCCCCATGGTTTGGAACGAAACACGTTCTGCTTCCCCTCTGGCCAGGGGATGACAAGGGACCTAGCAGCATTTTGCTCCCTTGTGCATGGATGGGGCCCTTGAGTTGGAAGGGTGGCTGGATGGCAGTAACCACAACAGCCGGCCAGATAAACAGCACCACATTTACAAAATTGCATCAGGCCTCTTTGGTAAACTGAGCAGCATTTGAACGCCTTCCAATATATATAAATACCAAACCAAACCCACACCTCTGTTGAGTCGATTCCAACTCATAGAAACCCTATACGGTCTCAGAGACTGTACATTGTTATGTGAGCAGATAGACTCATCATTCTCCTGTAACTCCCAGCAATAAGTACAGAATGGTAATGACGGTAAACATTAGTAGTGACAACCTGAAGGGAAGCAAGAAGCCCCCCCTCATCTGATTTTAAGCCTTAAACTAGCTGTGTCCTGTTTGACACTGTACTTGGAATGGGTATGTGCTATCTATGGAAAAGAGTGTCTATGGCAGTTATTTTTGAATTGTTGATTGACTTTCACAGCTGTCGATATAAACAGAGATGGTGATTAGAAACTTCTCATTGGCACCCCCTCAAATGGCACTGAGGGCACAAACCATACCTGCTGTACCCTAGACGTCCAAACACACCATGTCAAGAATGAAATGAGACATCCCAAGGGCTATCAACTACTCCGCCAGAGACCTCAGAAGACTACTGCAGGGTTATTTAGTGTGGATGTTTACTTAACTCTAGTGCACAAAGGCAAATTTATGGTACTCAGTGGTCCTCAACTTCACACTGGCTGAGAGGAGTTGGGCTTAATGACCCATTGGCAATGTAGTATGGCGTTACCTTATAAAATAAACAGTGACAGGGGACAGGAATCATGATGATGGCCTGGAGTACCTGAATCTAGAATATTATGCATCTGAAACCTTTCTTTTCATGCAGAACCTCGAGCTGCCCTGGGGTTATTTGTTTGATAGGATGAAGATAGAGTTGCCTAGGATACTTAACAACCTCTCATCTCTCCTATGTCATAATCTTCAGTGGGTTTACATGAAGGTGTTCTCCTACTCTGTTGAATCTTCTGTGCGTTGTTAGGGCAAATGACTAAATGATATCTAGCTTTGGTGTCTCAGAAAGAAGACTGCTAGTCCTTCCCAGAGGTGATGTCCATCTTGAAATCTTGAACGTTACATTGATGTAGATTCCACGCCCTGCCTGAGGGAGTTATAAGGAACAGTTGGTGGGAGTGTGGGATTGATAGCAACCATGCTTGCAAGGCTCCATGCTGAAGTTAGTTAGGGAGCCAGGTCACAGTAATTCATTGTCATGGAATAAAGGGAGTGTGATTTAACTGGCAGAAGAAACTGCATCGGAATACAGTCAGGTATGTCCTAATAAAGCATTATTATATAAAGTTAACAGCCATTCAAATGTTCCAAAAAATATTGCAAGATTCAGCCCTGATAGCAAATGGAGGCATCCTGGTGGTAGAATGGTTAAGTGCTCAGCTCCTAATTGAAAGGTTGGGGGTTCAAACTCACTAGCAGCTTCATGGAAGAAAAAAACCTAGCCTTCCACTCCTTTAAAAGTGGCTGTTTTCACTGTTGTTGTTAGGCATTGTGGTAGTTCCATAATCGGGTGTCGATTTGAGACTTGAGAGGTTTAAGTGTTAAGGGATGGAGTCTAGCCTATCAATCAGGGTACAACCAATGAGGCTTCCGTGTAGGCAAGGCCTTCTCCTGATAATTCTGCAAATTCCTGGATTTCCTTCTTGGAAGGTGGGAGAGGCTAAATCTCTCTCTCTCTCTCTCAGCTCACTCCCTGGAAGACACTCCACTGACAAGACATATGGCCCTGGCTATGCTGATAGACCCCGTTCCCTGGGGACTGGAGGAGCCATGTGGAGACCCTGCCAGTGCTGAGATGCTTACCATGCAACTGGACCAAAAGACTTTCTAGCCACTGCCCCGTGATCTTCCTGCATTCAGCATCATTGCATGTGTTTTGTGAGTATGAAGAGGACTTTATAGATTGGTATCGGGCGTATGGGCTAATATAAGATTTATGGACTTGCTCTGGCCTGGGCTGGGATGTTTTCTCAACATTCAGCTGCTCTTGTATATAAACCTTTTCCTTATACACATATGAGTTTCTATGGATGTGTTTCTCTAGTCTACTCAGACTAACACAAGTGCCATAGAGTGGGTTATGACCCATAGAGACCCCATGATCCTATGCACAAACGTCATTGATTTTATTTTTCTCATGGTGTTTCTGAGTCTGAGGCTGTACATTTTTCACTTTCTCAGACACGGTGTTGGGGGGCTGGTATGAGAGGTTGTAAGTTTACCTCTTTCCCAGACTCTGTACCTATCTTCCCCCGATTGTGATATGAAGGGAATGGCATCCAGGTTTGGAGGAGAGAAAACAGAGTTCATAACTACAGAGAAACCATCAGTCAGTTCCTGGCGAGTCTTCTCATAATTCTCCATTCCCTTCCTCTCTGTACTCGTCTGCTCCTGGGGCAGACGCCTGGGATATTTTGGTGAACACTTTATACTTTTAAAGGGTTGTATTCAGTTGTAGCCAAGCTGTCGCTGGACTCAGAGTTATCCCATTCACAGCAGGCTGGCCCCGTGCTATCCACATGACTGGTTTCAGATCAAATAGCTGTTGTTCACAGGGTCTTCATTGGTTGACCTTTGGAAACAGACCAACAGATCATTCTTCAAGTCCCTCCTAGTCTGGAAGCTCTACTGAAACTTCTTCAACCTCGCCTCCACTCACAAGAATTCACTGACAAGATGCCTCACCTGGGTGTTCTTGGCGTCTCCTCTTCCCCAGGATGCATATGACATGTATTGGCTGAAATTGAACCCAAGTATCTTGAATGGAAGACGAAAATTCTACCACTGTAGTCTACAATAATACTGGAAAACCTTGAGTATTTAATATTGTGCTATATGTAGTATGTTCACTGTCTACTGTGGATTTCTCAACCTTGGCTCAAGAACGTTTTGACTTGAATAATTCTTTGTTGTGGGAGACTGCCCTGCCCATGGAGGAGGCTGCTCAGCCCCACTAGTCTCAAAAGGTCCCCAGGTGTTTCAAATGCGCTCTGGGGAGGAAGAGGGAACAAAAACACCCCAGTTTGAGAGCCACTGGTCTAGTGTCAAAAATGGACACTTATTGGCTATTTCCACTCTCCATGGAACCTGGTTACAAGAAGACCTCAATCCCCTCTTCAAATGCATCCATTCAAAGCAAAGATCATTTCTTCCTAGGGCAGTCGCATGATGAAGGTGAAATATTGATGTTCTCCAAAAGGAAGTGCTACATCTAGTCAGCAGATTAGAAGCAGGCAAAGTCCTTTCTACATCTTTGAAAGCCTAATTAAACAAGCAAATTCAGCTGGAGGCTTTCTGGCTGCTGGTGAACACTCCCAACTCCATTGCAACCCCAGCCCAAGAGAACTCGCCTGAGCAAATCCTTATCTTGCCCATAGGACTCTGAACTGCTCCACGTGGTACTGTTCCTACTGAGCCAGCATTTCCCCAAATCAGATTGGACCTGGTATACATGTGATTCATTAAATTGCATTCATGAGTCATTGGTCTGAACAATCTGGCAAAGACAGAAACACAACCAAACCACCCAATCTATAAGATACGAATCCTTTGACATGAAGTGTTCTCTATCTCCAAGGACTGGAGCTGGTATTTTACAATTGCTAGCGAGCGAGCAAGCGAGCGAGCGAGCGAGCGAGAGAGAGAGAGAGAGAGAGAGAGAGAGAGAGAGAGAGAAAATATACGCGACAGAACCTGTGCCGTTTTTAAAACTTCTGCAGGTGTAATTCAGTGACACCAGTTACCTTGTCTGAGGCATGTCCCATTTCTACACAATCTTTCCCAAACGGTTTCAGCATCATTAACATAAATTCCCCGAGCCCCCACCCCTAGGTTTTTTCTCTATCTTTCCCATTAATGCTGGCCACTGATCACCTGTAGGTTACTCTTCTAAAGAGTTACGATCTCAAACACCCTTAGGGACAGTTTTACCCTGTCCTGTAGGATTGCTATGAGTCAGAATCAACATGGAGGCAGTGAGTTTTCTGAGACAAGTTTTTAAAAGAGTTTCTTTTCTAAGTAGGATAAATGGCTCACTCTAAAGTTCAAAGATGACTTCAAGGGGAAAGTTTCAAGGGGAACGTTTAAGAATTTCCTTAGGGTAAAAGTATGGGGTTGAGGAGGCCTCAATGGTTCCAGGGGTGGCTCTGACTTTGAAGTACACACTTGTGTCTGCTAGTTTGCTTTGTCTCTTTTCCAGCTCTAATTACTCCCCGTCCCCCCTCTCCTTTCTCAGAAGTTACTGGATAATCAAGAGTCTGCGGGGGGGTGGGGGGAAGGCATGTGTTACAACTGACTGATTTGTGTCTCCATCTATGCAAAGTGTGAAAGAGTCTACGGTTCTGGCTCTTTTATGAGACCAGATGGTAAAAAGGACAGAATCTGGAGGTCAGTTCATTATTCTCTGTTAGGATGCACCGGAGAAGACCCTTATGAATTCAATTTGATGACCTTTGGCAGCTGTCAGACCTCAATAATTTCTTCCTATTTTAATGGTCCTCCCAATTACCCAGGGCATTACAATAATAAGAACTGGTGACTATACATCTATCTAAGGGGGCCTTCACACTGGTTTGTGTGGGTGGGGGAATAGGGGAGGCAGGGCACACCCTGCAACACTAGAGTACTTGTATTATTGGGAGATGGAAGTTTGAGAGTACACAGTGCTGTCTTTGTGCTTAGATTCACAGTAAGCAGTTCTTCTGAAAATTCATAAAGCTTTAAAAGAAGAGCATACAATTTTTCTTTTTGTCAAAGGGGAATGTGGACTTTACCCATCATCAGGCATCTTGGTTCTGGTTGATGTTTTCTGATTCCCATTGAAGGCATGCGTGGTGGAGGGTTTTGTCTTAGAAACTGAAGACAGAGATAACTCCATGTTGGTATGCATAAGCTTATTTCGTTTATTACTAGGTAGTCATGTAAGCCAGACCTCCCAACATATACTTTGAATCCGAATAAAAAAATGACAACTAAAGTGTTAGTTTTAGCGGTTAACTCCAGATAGCTTCAGCCTTCAGATGTTTACCTTTAATGTGAGGTTTCTGCAGTAAGACAGCCTCTGCTGGAACTTGGAGGAGGTCTCTTGTATCTAGGGTTCAAGGTCGTTGTTGGAAGTTCCATTTCTTGAGTAGAAATTTAGAGTTTACATGCACATTTCCCATTGGTTCCACATGACAAGGGCCAGGATGACACAGAAAACATCCATGTCTTTTCTGGGGAGTGAGAAAACAGTCAAACGACACATGTTTCCTTCAAGGTTGGAGATTGGAGAAGTTCTTTAGAGATGGGCTTGTTTTCTTGTGTCGCCACATGCAACATCAAAGTGAACATTGCCTTCACCTGCGTCGATGTCTACGTTCATAACTTTCTAAATCAATTGTTAGCGAATAAAAAGGTCTTAATGACTTAACGTTTATGTTTGAAAGCCCCGTGAAGATAGATACAATTCGAAATTCATGTTATGAGTGTTTTTTCGTAAATCTTTTTGGAAGCATCATAGTGTGATCTATATCTTCTGGGATTTGAGCTCATTATAAGAATGCACAGAAAAACATGTATCGAGCCCCTAGGAAGCAGTAACCAAAATGGCAAAACTATACCTTAGCTCACTCTCTACTTGGATACTCTCCCCCTCCCTCCCCAGCCAGAGAAGGATTTCATGATGCAGAGTGTATTAAATTGTCCCTGGTATAGAAATAAATGTAGAAATTAGTCTGAGAAAGGCAATGAAAATATTGCCTTTTTATTGCACTGTAAATATTTTACCTTTTATCTTTTTAATATTCTCACAGAATGGCCCCATAGATCACTTTAGAAAAATGACTTTCCTGGCACATTTCGGATCAAAATGGGAGAACATCTTATTTTCAAAATGATCACTTGTATCTAGGCCACTCTGCTCTGTTAAGCTGCCCTAGTAAAAAATGATATTACCGTTTTATCCTAATAGATGTCGTTTTTACCTGAATGAGACATAAAGAATAAACAAAAGCCAGCAAACTATGAAAACTGAAAGAGATGTGTCCCATGGTGGGGATATCATTTTTCGTGAATAAGTTGTTTCTTGTTCCTGTGCTTAAGAGTTTATGTGTAACATCCAATCTGTGGCAACGCTTCCCTGAATAAACCATCTTCACTCTCCTGCACATCCAGGACCAAAACCAGAGAAACAAACAATACCACCACCACCCCCTCCCACAGAAACACGCATGTCAACCATCCCCTTCCCCTCCCCACCTAAGCTTCAATGCATAAACCGCTTCAGGAAAAAGAAAGTGAAGAGCTGGTCTCTGTGAGCACTGCGTTCCACTTGCATGTTGAGTCCCTGAGGTCTCCAAAATCCCCATCCTCTTTAGGTGGATTTGCATTGCAAGGGTTGTTGTGGGGTGTTAGGTCATGTCTACTCAAAGCCAGCCTATGGCAGGGTAGAAGGGTCCCCTGGCATTCCCTGTGCTGTTATCTATGGGAACAGATCGCCAGCCCTTACTCCTGGGGAGCCACTGGGTGAGTTCAAAAAATTCATCTTTCTGTTTGCAACTAAGTTCTTGTTACGCAGAGGTTATGTTGTGCCCCTGGGCTCCTTATGCGGGGTGTGTGGGGGTGCATGAGGGGCTGTTGTTATTGTTGGTCAGGACCATAGACTCTCCCCCCACTTATAATGAAACAACATTCTTAAATATAGAACAAAACACTGCTCAGTCCAGTGCCATCTCCACAGTTACTGTGTCTGAGCCCCTGGTTGCAGCCACGGTGTCAATCATCTCATGGAGGTCTCCATCTTTTCCCTGATCCCCTGCTTTACAAAGAGTGATGTCTTTCTCTAGCGACTCGTTTTTGCAGACAACGTGTCTAAAATATGTGAGAAAAAGTCTCACCTGATGCACGTAAGCTAAATATAGTCATTGATCTTTAGTTGAGTTGCTTACATGGTTGTTTACTTAGTCATTAAATATTTAATTAAACAAACTTCATTTTTATTAACACATGAAGTACCACTCGGTAACACAGAGCAAACCACTGATCCACCTAGTAACATGGGTGAGCGCCACAACAGGATGCCAAGCAACAGAAGCCAGACAACAAGAGACCACGTGCATTCAGTATGAACCCACGTAGATGAGCTGAAGAAGAGATGCAATTCATTTAGAGTTATAATTAACACAATAGGAAATTGCACCCATGGGGTTGAGAGCTTAGCCTGGAAGGGGTGGGGCCCAAGGTAAACCTTTATAGGAAAGACATCCCCTGAATCTTGATTTGGTGTATACCTTTGTCCAAAGTCATCTAGCTGTAATTTGAGATCCATGCATTCACACTCTGTAGATGGTAACTCAATACAACGAAGCAAGTAAAATAAAATAAAGAAGACAGATTGCACTGTGCCTATTGAGGGTTAATTGGCAAATTCACAGTTCAACTGTTTTTTCTCTTGAAAAGCAATGATCTCTCCTTCCCATTCCTCCATCTTAGTTAATAGATCCACAAGCTGTTTTCCTTTCATTTCTATATGAACTTATAAGGAAACATGACTATAAAACAATAATGATATCTTTTCTCATAGACAATTCAGTTCCACCTATTGATTCTCTTGCTCATTTCAAAGTGCATTTATCATTGTCAGATTCCATCCTCTGCTGTTTCATTTACACTGTGGGCTAAGATACTTCTTTCCAAGCTCTCTACTGCCACTGTTTCTGCATCTTCCTTAAGCTATCTGTTTCCTCCCTTGTTTTACTTACTTCATTTTTAACTAAATTTGTGATTTTTATCTTTTTAAAAGTGGGGCCAGTATAAGCTAGTCCAGGATGAACAGGTTAAATATATTTCAAAAACACTTATTTTCATCCATATAACATCAAGTGTGCTGGTTTGGACTAGATAAGGTGACAGAGGTGGTTGGAGTGTGGATGTAATTTGAAGGTACAAAAGAAAGATTAGGGTAAGACAAACTTTCTGATGTTTGCCATTGAGGCAGCTGGAAGGAGGAAGTCATCATTTTTTGGAGATAAGGAAGAATTCTGAGGGAACAGACTCGGAAAGAAGACTATGCATTTGGCTTGAATTTGTTGAATTTGAGATTCCTATGAAACATCCATCAGAAGTCATAGTGGTGTTATGGTTAGGCACTTGGCTGCTAAGTGAAAGGTTGACATTGAGCAATCTATTTATAGAAAGATAACAGCCTAGAAAACCCCAGGGGAGCAGCTCTGGTCTGTCCTGTAGGGTCACTATAAGATGAACTAGATGGCGCACAGCAGCAACACCACACATGGAGATTTCCGGGTCTATGGACCAGTGAGAACAGTAAGAGAAAACTGATAGGATATACAGTTGGAACAGACCATTGGGAACGTGTCCGTGGCTAACATAGTAGGTTACATATTGTATTGCTAGCCATAGGGCAGCAGTTCTCCATGAGAAAAGATAAGGCCCTTTACTTCCATAAAGATGTAGAGCTTGTGAAGCCCGACAGAGTGTAGATAGGAGTTGGCATGAACTTGATGGCAGTGGGCTTGTATCATTATTCTAAGGAGCCCGAGTGGTGTGCTCGGTAAATGCTCTGCCTCTAACCGAAAGGTCATCAATGACTCTTTGTGAGAAAGACCTGGTGATGTGCTCTTGCAAAAGATTCCAGGGCTGCCAATCCGATGGGACAGCTCTGTTCTGTCCTGTAGGGTCACTATAAGTTGTCAATCAACAAGACGTCTATGGGTTTGGTTTTGAGTCTGTGCTACTTTAAGGGGGCCGGGAGGTGCAACCTTTATGCTTTCAGCTGCTAACTGAAAGGTTGGCCGTTCAAATCCACCCAGTAGCTTTGTTGGAGAAAATATAAACAAACCTGGCAAGGTGCTTCTGTAAAGCTAGTGGCCCCACGTTAAATAAAATAACTAACAAAAACAGCCATATGAGGCAGTTCAAGTTGACCACTCACCTCCCTATGACTCAGACCCAACTCAAAGGCACCTGGAAACAACCAAGTATCCAGATGGAGACCTTGGGTGGGCAACTGGATGTATAAGAGTAGGAGAAAGGCCAAATGTAAAACTCTGGGAAACAATGGGGTCACGTTAGGAGTAACTGCAGCCTGGCATTTGCGTTTCTAGTCAAGTTGGGTTCTTTCCTTTTTCTCTTCATCTATTTCCCACGAACCTCTCCCTATTTCCCAAATCTCTCTGTCCACCAAAGAGACCAATGTCTGGTTCCATGTTCCAAGCAAGGGATGCTCCTGCTTTAATTTAGAAAAAAAGTCTAGATTGTCCTTTTGTTGTAATATTTTGGTCAATTTCTTTCCTTATTCTTTATTTCTTCTTCAGCATTTGTTTCCTCTTCAAAATCCACGAAGTCTTGAACTGCCAATTGCTTTCATAAGTGATCTAGAAGGTGTTCTGTGTTGGGGGTGCCAGGGGGTACATTCAGAGTCCCCTCCACCTGGATGGTTTTTACCCAGATCTCTTCCATCATATTCTTGCCAGCTGCTCGCAGCATGTTTACATCACTCAGCAATGACCCATAGCTCACATGCATTTCCCCATAACAGCCTCCTAGGAAGATGCAGGAAGTTTCTAAGTGTGCATCAACAGGTCCCTGCTACTTGGATTGGGCCTGTGTAAGGCCTTCTAGTCCCCCTAGCTGGAAGGAATTTAATGATGAGAATGTCCATCCAGGATCACTGAAACAGAGGCTTAGCTAATTGACCCAGATAGACTTTGAATAAGAGGATTTATGTTTGACACCCCCACCCCCAACCCGGAAGCTCTAAATGACTTGTTTTCAGAAGCCGAGATGGCGTGATCTCACTCCATCAAGAAAAGAGAAGCATGCTGAACCTTTTGGTCCAGGAGCCAAAGAGCTGTGACAATAGGGGAGCAGTCGAAGAGCAGCAGCAGCAGGAACAAGACAGAGTGGTCGGCTTCCTGACCCTTGGAGTGAGTGATGCCAAGTGCCATCAGACAGGAGTGAGATGCCTGCAAGCACTTACTCAGGAGAGCGAGGTTTGATAAACCATGGAGCCAAAGGAGAGGCTTCCTTCAGGTGCAGTGGCGTGCCTTTGCGGGGATTAACGGGCAGTGCTAAATGCATTTAATAGCATTGCCTTGGCAGGGCAGAGGCCATGGGGCCTCTCCACTGAGGGGCCGAGGACAGAGGGAGTGTGTCTGTGGGTACAGCTAAGAAGAGCCTGCTCTTACGGAAGAACGGTGTCCTGAGCGTTTCTGACCCGGGATTGTAGACTGTTAGCTTTGATAATAAACCCCTTCACTGAATAGCTCGTCGTTCTGTGTGGCCATTGCTAGGAAGTACTGGACCCAGCAGAGCAGCCGAGAGTGCTGTGGGAGGAATAGATGCGTCAGAAAGGGGGCGGAAGGGGAAAGAGTGGCGATAGCTCCCATTTCGGGCTCACTGGAATGGGTCTAGAGATGCGATGGAGTTTGATTTTCCTGCTGAAGAGGTCATGTGTGCCCCCCTGCTCCCTGGGCCAGTTTTATAAATGGTAACTACAAATAACATAACGTCCTTTCTCGCCGCCCCTCCCTGAGTACCTGCAATAGCTTTCCCAGGACCTGCTCTAGGGCACGGGCAGTTCAAACCTGGGACCTCAGACATCCGTTCATTGTCTCTTCCCTGTGTGAGCAGGAATTTGGGACAAAGGCTCATGTTAATCTTCCTGGGAGAGCTCCAGATGTTGGTTTTGTGGTGAGTTGATATGGGGTGGGTTCTGACTCAGCAGCCTTTTGCACAAGGAGACTTTAAAAAATTCGTGGGAAAATGGCCTTCAAAGAGAATGGGATTCTTCCAGGAACTTTTGGAAAGGACCTAGCAAACAGAAAGGAGTCCAGGGGTTGCAGTGGATTTGTAGTGAGCTGCTAAGCACCGGCTCAGTGGCTCGCAGAGTGAAAAACGAGCCCCTCTGCGCCCATAAAGATGGACAGCCTCAGAAATCCACAGGGGCAGTTCCACCCTGGCCTGTACGGTCATGATTGTGGCAATGGCAGTGAATTTTAAGTAAAACAGAACAAAACGTATAGATAGATTTTGTTCAATTTTATTGATGGAGAGACAAAGGGACCAAAAAACACCAGTGAAATCCTAATCCAATGGGAGCGCTAGTCTGTCACGCTTCTGCGTGGAAAACACGGCAAACAACTCAGACAAAAACCCCTGTCCAAATGGAGGGTCCTTTACAGAATGTTTGTTTGTTTGTTTGTTTGTTTGTTTGTTAATTTGTTTTTCTCTAACGGGATGAATGCCTTTTATTCTTCCCATAAGAAAGAAGGTTTGAAAATCATTAAATGCTTTAAAAGGCAGTGTGGGTTAGAAAAATAGTCCCGGTCCTTAGGCACCAATGGTTTTCAATTCGATAGAGAAACCTTGCCCACCCTGACAACCGGGAAACGAATGACTCCGAAGAGTACCACATAAGGCCTCTCAGAACGTTTTTATCAGCTCCCCAACAACCCTCAAGTCAGTAATAAAGAAGTGATTCAGTGACCAATCCAAATCCAAATGACAGGCCGCCTCAAAAACAAACGGCCCAATCACGGTGACATTGATGCTGCTCTGAAACAATGCATCTGAGCTTTGTCACAGCTTCCCTGCATCCAAGGGCTATATGTTCTCTGACTGTCACCTTAGAAAACCTCCTGAAGCACAGAGAGAAAAACATCTCCACAGAGTTCAGTTGGGGCTGCAGTTGAAATGTTGCTTTGAACTTTAAGTTGGTCTCCAATCACCATTTCAGAGATGCCCCTCATTGAGAGAATCTTGCTTATTCTCAACTGACAGAGATTTTTGTCATGTCTCCACCATATTGTGCTGGTTTTTCTGCGCGTCTGTCTGTTTACAGAGTGAGGCAGGTGGGTGGGTCAGGAACAAAGTCTTGCCCTTGGGCTCTAGTCCAAGCACCTCTCCTTGCTGATTCCCAACAAAGCATGTCTCAGTAGGCTCCTCAAGCAGAGGATGGTTGCAAACAGCATTTCTCAGTAATCTGTGTGCTTGAGTCTCCTTAGGAGGCATAGTGGTGTAGTGGGCTATACACTAGAGTGCTGACTGCAAGGTGAGCAGTTCAAAGCCACCAGTTGCTCCAAGGGAGAAAGATGAGACTTCCCGTTCCATAAAGATGTGGAAACCCAGCATTGGAAACCCACAGCGGCCACTCTCTCCTGCCCTATCTGGTCCTTATGAATTGGATTCATCTTTGCAGCAGTGTGGGAGGAAGGCTCCTTAGGGTGTCTTCAGAAACAAAAGGTCCAATCTAAACTGTGACTTCTGAGGGGATCAGTAGGGCAGTGATATTCAAGGCAGAGAAGTCAGCGCAGAAGGTTATGACCACTGTTTCCAGCAATTGCCAAGGGGTAATTTTGATAGATTTTTCTCAAAAGACACAGGAAAACAACAGTGGCTTATTATGAAGAAGTTTTAAGAAGATTGAGTACTGTATTGGTGAGAACAAGGCCAGAGAATTGGCACTGAGGATTTTTCCCCCCATGCTCTGTCTCCAAGGGTACCAAGGGCTGGCCTATGGAAATTTCGCTGGGAAACTTTCCCCATCCATCCTACAGCCCTGCCCTTGCTCCTGCAGCCTTCTTTTTGTCCCCACATTCCAAGAACATCGCAAACAAATGCAACTTGGATCCCTTTCCCATACCTAACCTGCCATTTTGATGTGGGATAAATCGAAAGGCTCAGAATTATTTGAGGAAGGGCCAGAGAGATGAACTATCACCCTCAGAGGTGGAGGATGTGTAAAGAAAGAATCACTTCACGTTTTTTACATTTTTGTTGAATGAAAATGTCTGTGATTTTGAAGGAATGCTCTTTTGACCTCCTCTCATGTATCATGAAAAACAGAAGGAATCCCTTCTCTACTTCTATTACTCCCACCCCCATACATTTTCCAGCAATTTCAGTCTCCAACTTTGAGGGGAGAAAATGTTAAGTGTTTTCCATGTTTTTGTTCATTCCGTCCAAACCAATTGGCATGAGCAAGGTTGAGCAGGGCTCAGAATGGGTGTAGGGACTAATTAGTCTGTGTAGTAGTAGGAATAAAATCATTAAAAAACCCACTCAAGACGTTTTGAGGTGCTCTGCATATCTGTATGTAGAAAACCAAAGACCCCAACTCGTTGCTGCAGAGTCCATTCTGACTGATGGCGACCCTAAGATCAGGGAAGATGTACCCCCTGTGAATTGTGTTAGCAGCCAGCTCAGAACCCCTGCGCCACCTGGGCTCCTGCATCTAGATACAGAGGAATCTCTAGAGCAGTGGCTCTCAACCTTCCTAAGGCCGTGCCCCTTTCATACAGTTCCTCATGTGGTGGTGATCCCCCCAACCATAACATTATTCTCGTTGCTACTGCATCACTCTCATTTTGCTACTGTTATAAATCGGGCAAGCCCTGTGAAAGGGCCATTCGACCCCCAATGGGTTGTGACCCCCAGGTTGAGAACCACTGCTGTGGATACTCATTCTTTCTCGGTGGGGGCATGTACCTGACACCGGGCAGAGAAGCAAAAGTAGAGGCAGCTAGACTAGAAACAGAGGTGAGACGGTTCCCTTCTGGGATAAGAGTTTAGAGAAGCTCCTAGACTGGGGCCTTCTCTCTAATGAAATCTTCAGGCGGTTGTGCATATTATTGCCTCAGAGACCAAGAACTGGTGCCATCCTGTGGACTGTATTTCACCTTCTGAACTACATTTCCCAGAACCCCATGCACATGATGGCATTTAATGGAAATAGAGCATGTTGGCCAGAAGTTCCCAGGATCCCTCACCTGTAACAGGAACCTTTAAAAGCATCCAAACACCTGTGCCGAGAGAAAGCAGACAATATCCCAACTGTACTGGCCATGGGTCCTCCCTCTTAGGATCTTCTAATAAAATCCCCCCGCATCACCTCCAGGTCTGAAAAGACAAGAATCTAGGCATCGCCAATATCCAGGATGCATGTACACATCTAGGGTATCAACTCTATTTGTTTTGTCACTACTCTTAGTTGACATTGAGTAGATTTTGACCCATGTGACCCCATGTATGTGGATTCTAACTGTTCCATGGAGTTTTTAAGGCTGTGGCCTTTTGGAACCAGTGTGCTAGTACTGTCTACTGAGTTATTTCTGGTCAGTACCATCCCAGGATTCCATAGCTGTTTTAAGGTCTCTCAGACGGATTTGCTGCAGTCACCAAGGGAGTAACAGAGGCCTCGTGGTATAAATCATCAAGCACTTGGTTGCTAACAGAAAGGTTGATGGTTTAACCCACCCAGCAGCTCTGTGGGAGAATGACCTGGGAATCTGTTTCTATGAAGATGATAGCCGAGAAAACCATAGGGGGCAATTCAGCTCTGTAGCACACAAGTCACTATGAATTACTGCAGCTAAAAACAAAGTAAGCAATTCATCTCTCGACTGCCCCTATCCCCAAAATTATTGCCCCAGTCTGTGAAGTGTCAATTGTACAAATGATTTACCTTTCTTTTACTTCAAGAATCCTTTTTTTTGGGGGGGAGGGGTATTCCCATAGTCTTTTAAAAAATTATTTTATTGGGGGCTCATATAACTCTTATCAGAATCCATACATCAAATGAATCAGGCATGTTATCTTTCCTTCATTTTTAATTCTTTTTTTTTCGAGATGGCATTGTTAGGGAGTGGAACTTGCCTATGACATATGATCTGATTCAAAGTCTGGTTCTAAGGGAGAAAAAGACATACACACCAGTGGCAGGCTACAGAATCAGGCCACTGAAAGAAAACTCCTAAAACAAAGATGTCACTGTTGGAAATTGCCTTTGAGTGGGTTCTGATTCAGGGGGCCCTATGTATTCAAAGTTGAACTGCCCATCATAGGGGTTTCACATTTGTGAGTTTGCAGAATCACACCTCCCCAAACCCCCTAGGCTTGTCTCTGGAGGTGCCTCTCAAAATGTACTGCCAATGAGTGGGTGCTCACTCCTAGTGACCCTAAGCCACAGGGTGGATCCCCTGGGAGTTTCCCAGCCTGACTGTTCATGGGCATAGACAGCCCCTGCCTGTCTCCTGAAGGGTGACTGGCGGCTTCTAATTGCGGAAATTGTGGATTGCAGCCCCACATGTAGTGTAACCACGACGCCTCCTGGGATCCTTTGGAGGAGCCTTGAGATGGGCTCAAACTGCCAGCATTTGGTCAGCAGGGTGGTCCTTAGCCATTGCCATCACCCAAAGACTTATAAAATTATGTAAGCTGAACTATGTACTGTTGAAGAGAAAGTGACCAATTCAGACTATCTTCCAAATAGAAGACAGACCTGTCAAGTGGAAAATAGAACCTGCCAAGTTGATTCCACAGGATATCCCCCGGGCAGTTGAATCTGCCCTCGCTGTCCTGGCCACTCCCTCGGCTGCTGGTAGGTAGCCATAAAGGAGCATCCATCGCCCTGACGCTTGTGGCTTGTAGAATAGAGTGGAGTCCAATTCATTGCCATCGAGTCAGCGGTGACTCATTGGGACCCACTGTAGGGCTCTGAGACTCCAACGATTTACAGGAGAAGAAAGCCCAGTCTTTCTCCTGAGGAGCTGCTGGTGCTTTTAAACTGCCCACTATGTGGATCACAGCCAAACAGGTGCCATTACACCAAACCACCCGGGCTCCTCGATTGAACGGGACAGGAACAGGTAATTCACAAGTCGATCAGAGAGGTCACCCAAGGACAGAGCATCCATGGCGCCACAAGAAAGCCTGCTCTCAATCTCTTCTGCTATATATTTCCTTTATTTCCTAGGAAGGCAAGCCTCAGTAAGCAGTAACTTAAAATTTGAGTCTCATTTAGTTGGAGACGATATTTTACATATACAGTGAATACGGTGAAACCTGTGAGAGCTGGAACTTGTCAGCCATGCCCTGCTTTTCTAGCTCAGGCATGTCTTCCGCTATTGACAGGTCTGGTCAGTTTTCTATCACCAGGGTAAGTAAGAGATCTTGAATTGCTCAGTGGGGGGCAGGTTTCCACCTTTCATCGGTCCCAACTCTTGCAGGCTGCACTGTAGCCTGATTATAACATCTGCTTCCTCTCCTAAGTGTTCAGTTCCCTTGACGATTTCTCTCTGTGCCTTCATCCAACATTGCCAGCCCCCCGACCAAAGGGCTTAAATAAGATTTGACTTAAGACTGTTCTTACAGAAAAAAAAATTAAAAATAAAAAAGAACCCTCACTCCATCTAGAGTGAGAAGTGCATAATAATGCAAATTTATGCCCCCAAATGGAGTAGAGAGCCTCAGGGCAGCAACATGCGAGCTAACGTTTAATATTAATGCCAATCACAGAGCCGAGACAGATGGTGTCGGGTGGGATCCTGGCTGGACTCTTGATTGTTACCATGCCCTGGACTCCAAGCCACCCTGCAGGTGGCGCTCCGCTGAAACAGGAGAGACCAACCCACCATTCTGACCCAATAGCATGCTTGCAAAGAAAGACCCACCTCTGGCTGATTCTGAAGAGCTTGATCTTTATTAAACGATATGTTGATCTCAACAACAACAACAACAAAACAAAAACAGAAAACAACTAAATTGATGATTCTTTTGCAACAGTGGATTATATCAAAGTGAAGGCGGTGGGGACACACAATTGGAATTTGAGAAGACCCAAGATTCACAGCGAATCAGGCAAACGCTATCCATCAGCCCTGTCGGTACAATGAATAGCGTGCAGTGGTTTTAAGTTCAGCGTAATCACCTTGGGGTCCTGGGTCCTTCAAGCTATGCCGTGTACAAGTGAAGATGTACAAGATGACGGGTAAAATGCAGTTTTAGGAGAACGCATGGCAATACCATAAAACCCACTGAAAGCCGTATGTATGTTAGACAGAAACCTGTGAGAGGAGGGAACCTGGGGATTTTCCACTCAAAAAGAGGGATAGAAACGCGGTGAGACTGCACCCTGTGGACCAACAAGAAGGGCCCCATGAGTTTCAACTCTCGCAGGGGTCATTGTGTAATTTTCTTGTTGGCTTATGTTGTTGTTAAATGTCCTCTAGTCAGCTCCAACCCATGGTGACCCTGCAAACAACAAAATGAAACACTGCCTGGTCCTTCAAAATCCTCATAATTGTTGCTACATTGAAACCAATGTGTCACTCCACCTCATCCAGGGCTTCCTCTGTTTGCCCGACCCTCTGCTTTACCGAGCATGATGTCTTTCTTCAGGGACTGGTCCCTCCTGATAATGTGTCCAAAGTAGACAAGACCACGGCTTGCCGGCCCCACTTCTCAGCAGCACGGCGGCTGTGCTTCCTCCAGTAGCGACCTGCTTGTTCTTTGGCGCCGATGGCACCTCCAACATTCTTTGCCAACATCGTAACTCAGATGCATTGATTCTTCTCCGGTGTTTCTTATGAATGATCTAGTTTTCACACCCATATGAAGTGATTGAAAATACCATGGTTTGGGTCAGGCACCCCTTAGTCCTCAAAGTGACATCTTTAACACCTTGACGAGGTCGTTTGCAGCAGATGTGCCAGTTCAATACATCACTGGATTCCCAGATGGCTTCTTCCATGAGTTTTGACTGTGGGTCCAGTAAACTGAGATCCGAGATAGCTTCAATCTCTTGTCCACTTATCATGGTGTGGTCTGTTGGTCTCCTTGTGAGGAGTTTGACATGGTTCATATTGAGGTATAATCCATACTGAATAGTATTCTTTGATCTTCCCTAGTAAGTGCTTCAAGTCCTCTTGGTTTTCAGCAAGCATAGTTGTGTTATCTGCAGGTTGGTAATGAGCATGCCACCAACCACCACGTTCTTCGTACAACCTCAGCTTATTTACTGCGCATGCGATGACAGAAGTGCCGTGACAAGGTACAACCCTGACAAACACCTTTTCTGATTTTAGACTAGGCACCATCTGGACTTTTGGTCTCGAGGTGGTGAACGATGTGGTTCACAAGTCCATTGGACTAATTGATTCCTTGAGTCCCTGGGTTTCTTTAGCATTCCTTGTTCTGGACTAGGAGAGACCCTGTGTGACATCATAGAGGGCCCTTTCAAAACTTCTTAGACCCATGTCACTACTCACACAAGTAGCAGGTAGCAAGCAGTCTTTGTGGGATATGTTATGCCAATTGACCCAGCTGTCCCCAAGACTGGGCATACAGTAAATTCGCTTTACACATCACTCCAGGGTCTCCCATCGACTGTGATAGTGAAAGGGCTTCTTCAATAAATCTGTGAAATTGTCTTGGAATGGAACATGGCATCTCTCATACTTAATTCTTATCAAGATTGGAGGGAGGGTAGGAAATGGTTTGATATCAGGCTATTCTTTAAGTAATACACAAAAATCCAGATTTCTTCCTTAAAGTTGGGATACATCAAGTAGCGCTACAGGATGATCCTTTTATATCTTTTAAAGAGATTGTTGAAAATGGCGATGATTAATTTACAAGTTAAGTTAGTAGCATGTTCTAAGAATGCTCAATGGCAATCATAGCTTTTGGCTATTCATTTATAACACCAACCTCACCTGGGTCCCCACTTTTTGGTGAAGCAAATTAAAGCATGGCTTCCTTTTTAAGAGTTATTGGTGAAATTGGAGATTTCCCTATATTCTTTAGTCAACTACGGAAACACATGACCCTAGTGTGGGCCTTTAGACTCTTTACCTGTAGCTTATTAATTGTGAATAGCACCTAACAAAAAAAGGGAAAACCATGTATCTGACTCTGGCCAAGAATATTAAAAGTACCATGGACCGTCAGTAGAACAATCGCATCAGTCTTGGAAGAAGAACAAGCAGATGCTCCTTAGAAGCAAAGATGGTGAGAGGATAACTTATGTCTTGTGGATGTGTTGTCAGTGGAGACAGTCCCTGGGAGAGAACGTCATATGTGGTGAAGTGGAGCGGCAGAAGTCAGAAAGGGAAGAGTCTCGATGAGATGGATTAACTGGTTGCAACAGAAGATTCAAACAGAGCAATCTGTGTGAGAATGGGGCAGGGCTGGGCAGTGTTGTTCTTTCTGTTGTTCACAGTCACTGTGAGTCGGAACCAAATTGATGGCACCTAACACTAACCCCTCCCAGCATCTGTGTCCACACGTGATGGTTGGCTAACACCTGCTACCTGGACGCCAGAAGTCCTTCTGTGGTGCAAGTGGCTCACAGACTCAGCTGCTAACCCGAAAGATACAGGTTGAAGTCCACTTCGAGGCTTCTTGGGGAAAATGCTGGCGGTAAACTTTGGGAAAGCCATATGGGCACAGCTGTATTCTCACACATATGAGATCACCATGCAGCAGAGTCAACACAATAGCAAATGATCCTGTAATTGAACCTGCATACCTGTGTTTGCTCCTGTGAGGTCTTTCAGTGAGGTCCTTCATGTCTTCGAGGAGTTTGATGATGCCTTACCTTGACTCCACTCTCCTATGATGGAGACATCAAGCTCAAATAACAGCACTTCCAGGAAGCCTTCCTTCAATGTCCCCTATGAAGTAGAAGAAGTAGAATTCCTCCCTCAGGGACTCTGTCCTATAATAAGCTATTTGAATAGCCTTCATAAGAATTTTTGCTTCTGAAGCCCTCTGCAATATACCTGAGCAGATCAGCTTCCTTGAGTCTCCCACCAGCACAAGCAGCGAAAAAGAAGCAATGCAGTGAAAGGACTGCCAGAGGGTGAGGAAGAGACACCAGCAGGGAGCCTTGAACCAACAACTCAAGACCAGATGGGGACAAGAGCACCCGCGGAAGCCAAGGTGACAGGGAGAGAAGACGACAAACTGGATTGTTGCCTGCCCTCCCAACTTCTGCTCCAATAGTACATTATCCTTCTTACAGAAGTACTCTGAGGAGAGATGCTTTTTATGCACTTGAGTTTACAGATGGAGTTTGGTACCCTGGTTGTAAATATCTCTGCCAATACATAAGCTTAACACATAAAATGAATCTCTCCTAACCTTATCCCTTAGGCAATAGGACTAGCAGCCAGGTTACCAAGTACCTTTCCAGATTTTTCCTTAAGAGGATGCAAACATAGGGATAATGTAGATGCAAACATGGGCATGTACTTGCCCTTGGGCAAAGTCATGTCTAGAGAGCCACCTTTGAGAAAAAGACAAGCAAATCAACAAAGCACAGCTAGAACACGTTCTGCTCAGCATCAATTTTTAGACATTATAAAATCTCTTTCTTCAACTTGAGAAGAGGAAAGATGCCCATCATTGGGAGAATGACCAATGACAGCCTCAATTAGGAATAGCCAGCATTGTTTCCTTTTCCAAAGAAGAAAGAGTTTGGGAACGTCATGGCCGCATTGCTCACAGCACGAAGGACTACCAGGGCAAGGCAGAATGTTCTCTAATGGACAGGTTCAGAGATATTTAGGAAGCAAGCTTTGGGCAAGTAAAACCTGCTTGCTAGAACTTTACTCTCTGACTCAGTTACAATGAAGACATTTACATGTGAAGATCCAGAAGAAATTTTAAAAGCTTGGTTTACTTGTTCTCCCCAAAGCTACCAGCTGAATTCAGTGGTGGGATTCAAAGACTAGCGATTGGTTAGTCATGTAGCTAATGACTGTTGAAAGTATACCAAAAAAGATAGGCTGAAAGGAGTTCATTGTTTCATACAGTGAATCCACAAATAAGAACCATAAAGGGAGTATGCAAAACTAGATTATTTTCTGAGAAACCATTCAACGTGTTAAGGAAAATATTAAACAATACCTGACAAAGACAATAAGCTGTTCTTTAAGATGCCTCCACATTGGCGTCCTCACTAGCCATCCTCTTATCTTTGGACTCAGCATCAGCAGCTCTGCAATGGATCCTTCACCATCCTTTCACTGTAGGAGCAGGGCCCCCTTCCTTGGGAGGTAGGCCAGTTAGACACCAGTCCTCGTGTTTGCTGTATTCAAAACAGTGAGGACTTCCCATCTCTGAGCACACTATGTTCGTCTTTGAAAAATCCCTTTCTGCTTGTGCCAAACCTAACAGCAATTGTCCTGGCAATATTTTCAGCTCGTTGAACACAGGAATTGCATACTTCACTTATAACATCTCGTGGGAATCGGGGGATGAAAGAATGGCAGTGTGCATCCATCCTCTGGTGGTTGGGCACCTTTTTCACTGTGTTTGTTTACTGCAGTAACACACACAAGGGGATAAAAATGTAGTGTTTCCTCAAAATGAATGAGTTTTATGAACTAACTAAATAAAGATTACAAGTCTAGTTCTGCCCAATTTTTTTCTATACCTGTGGACAGAATAAACACTACTAGGAGCACTTAGAATACATTGTTACCTAGATGAACTGTTAAAACAGAGTAAGGAATCTAAATTTGTGATTTCCACATTGGGCGGCTGCCCGTCTGCCCATCTTAGAGAGTACCCTGATTCCAAGTGTAATTTTAACAAAAAGAAAAAGAATCAGAAAAGAAAATTAGGTATTGGTTCTGCCAAATTGGTGAAAACTGGCTGAATTCCACCATTGATTGAAATCAAAGGACTCCTGCATATACCTTGGGAAATGCACCATGTAATTTCTTTCCATACTAAAGTGCCACCTGACCCAAACCTTCTAGAGATATTGTGACTGCCAAGTGAAATTTCTGAGGGGATCACATGTAATAACGTAATTATCCCAGTGTTAGTTTGACCAGAAATTTTAGGTTATCATTTGTGTAATGTATTTCATGCCCAGATGCAATTGACTGTAGCTTTCAGGGTTGAAAGGGAAACAAATTCCATGAATATATATGTATTTTTTGTGAATAGAATTGAGGTTAAGCATTAAGGTCATGATACAGCCTTATGAAACAGAACCTCACACTCACTGCTATCAAATCCATTCTAACACAGTGACCCGAGGGACAGACTAGAACAGTCTGTGTGGGTTCCCAGCCTGGGAATCTTTATGGGAGTAGAAAATCTCATCTCTCTCCTTGTGTGAAGGGGTGGTTTGGAACTTCTGACCTTGCTATTAGCAGCTAATCTCATAACCTACCACGCCACCAGCGCTCCTTCTGCCAAAGTTCCTCATACTCAATACTCAACTTCCCTGTGAGTTTTCCCAGGACTGTCAATCTTTATAGGACTAGATAGTCTTATCTTTCTCCCCAGAAGCAGCTGGTGGTTTTGAACTGCTAAAAAGCTCAGGATGTAAGTCACTATGCCACCAGGGTTCTGGGGTGTGTTCAATTAACTTGGTTACATTACATAAGCAAAGAATATAAGAAGTGTACATGTATGAACACATCTGAAGACAAATATACTTTCTCTTTTATTCAACTAGACATTTATGTGCATGCATAATGATAGTAAATACCTAAATGATATTCTAAAATCCATTACTACTCTGCACATGACCATAAAATCAGCATTACTTTGTTACCATGATCCAAATTCCTGAAAATCAATGTGATGACTGATGTGGCCATAATACGTGTATACTGGGGCAAAATGGAGGCAGTAGGAAAGGTACGTTTCTCCATTTCTGCATTGGGGAGGGAATGGATTGAATGTATGTTCACTCTTCCTTTTGTTACCTAAAGAATGGACCGTCAGAATGGGCTCTGATCAGCCAAGGGGTTCCGGTGAGCAAGTGAAGGGATAAAGGGTGATGTTTGACCTGAAGGTTCATGTAAAGTTCTGGGGGTGGGGGCTGGAGAATCAGGTAATGCAATAGAAAGCATACAGCTGACCCAATCTTAGATGCTGCCAGAGGAAATAAGACTTATTAGACAATGGAGAGACAGGGCTGACCCTCCCTTTGGAGCAGAGATGGAAGGCTAATTACTGAGGGAGACATATTTCAGATCACTGAGTGAGAGAGGCTGGCAGCGCTAACAAGATCATGCTGGATGGACTCAACAAGTCAGCTGTACTTTCAGAAAGCATTGCAATTTTGATAGAGTAATTTGGTTTAATGTTCTTGTAAAGATAAGACTCTTTTGAAACAAAACAAATAAAAAAAACATTCCAAATCCAAACAGTTGGTTTGGAAGAATTTGATGAGTGACCTACAAGGGGTGTATAGCATGGTGGTAAACAATAAGTGATAAAAACAATACGTGATATAAAGAGTGATACAAAAAGGGTGCTATTATTAGAGAACTTAAAATGAGAGGGGACGACACAACACCTGTACAGCCAGTGCCTTTTACCTACTGACACATCATTGTGGGAGTTGGAGGCCATCAAGTTGTTTCTGACTCAGAGCCATCTCATGTGACAGAGTACAAAGGCCCTACAACATTTTCCTGGCTGTAATTCTTTACAGAAGGGCATCTTTCTGCCACAAGACAATGGATGAGTTTGAACTTTCAGCCTTTCAGTGAGTAGCAGAGAGTTTAATCATTGTGTCACACTGTCTTCTACTGGCATGTGAGAGGGCTTGAATGAATTGACTTCTTAACCTCCCATGACTGCATCTGTGGAGGAAGGCATCCTGGGGCGCCAGCAGCTAAGAGCTCCACTGCTCACAGAATGTTGGTGGTGAGAACATTCAGCAGCTCTATGGCAGCAAAATCTGTGTCTGTCAGGATTAAAGCTGAGAAAATCCTAGGAGGCGGTTCTACGCTGTCAGTTGAAGCAACTATGAGTTGGGGTACGATGCCCTAGTGGTGTCGTAGTGACCCATTGAATGGTTAACCGCATGGTCAGCAGTTCAAATCCACCAGTTTCTCTTTGGGAGAAAGGAGACATAAAGAGTTGCAGTCTCAGAAACTTATAAGGGCAGTTCTACCCTGTTCTGTAGGGTCACTGTGAGTCAGAATTGGCTCAATGGAAATGAGCGAGTGATGAGTGAGGAGTGAGTGATGAGCGAGCGAGTGAGTGAGTGATGGGTGAGTGAGGAATGATGAGTGAGTGATGAGTGAGCGAGTGAGTGAGTGAGTGAGTGATGGGTGAGTGAGTGAATGATGAGTGAGTGATGAGTGAGGAGTGAGTGAGTGCATGATGGGTGAGTGAGTGAATGATGAGTGAGTGATGAGCGAGTGAATGATGAGTGAGTGATGAGTGAGGAGTGAGTGAGGAGTTGGAATCAACACCATAGCCCCTAACCACAACAGCAACAACCTCAAGATTCGAACTCCTGGTGGAGTTTTTGGATCTCTTTTTATCCCCCACATAGGAATTCAATTAGGGAGGTGTGCAATTGACAGCGACCTTCCCTGAAAGTGAAGTCATTCCTTCCTCTCTAGGGAGTGAAGATGTGGCTGAAGATGGAGATTTACATGTCCTGAAGGAGGAGGGAGTGGTATTTACCAAAACGATTTCTTCTTTCAAAATTTTGAAGTCAGATTGTAAAGAGCAATTGTCAGGATCCCTAGGTTAAAGGATTATAAAAGGAGAGAAAATAATGAAGGTTGCGGTGTTGTTCCAGAACATTCTAGAAAGGTGACTGAGAGAGGAGACAGGGCATCATTGAACCTGGAGACTCCAAGTCCAAAAACGGAGGTCCTTTTGTACATTGCTACTGATGACATGCCGAGGGAAAAGATGAGGCTTTATACTCCGATAGTTGCCATCTGGAGGGAGGGGTGTGTGTGAGCTCATGATGGTGAGAACAAGAATGAGAGATTGTTCTAAACCTAATCGTGGTGATAAATGTACCACTGTTCCTGGTGTGATTGAGCTATTGAGTTATATGATATGTAAATTATATGCCAATAAAACTACGGGGAAGAATTACCATCTTGGAAACCCACCGGGTCAGTTCTATTTTGTCCTTTGCACTACCATGAGTTGGAGTTAAGCAGATGGCATCAAGTTTGTTTATTTGTGTGGTTTTACTTAGGAGGCACTAGGCAAACGAGCCGGGCAAATGACTGCTGTAGAGGAAATGACTGAAGGTCTGTGAAGCGAGGTCTTTCAGGGTCGCCCTCAACCTTCATGTGAGTGGGGATCACTCCATTTACCACACACTGAACAAGAAGCATTGCCTATCCCAGCAAAGGACAGAGAACCCCTGAGCATGCAGGCTGCTACTGATGGTGGGTGGGGTGGGAGAAGAACCCCCAAACCTTCATCTAAGGAATTAAGGAGAAAAATAATTTACCGTATGCTAGGTGAATAAAAAGATGAAACAGCAGCTGTTGATGATTTAAATCTGTTTTGTTGTTGTTTACCTTGTGTGACAAAATAGAATTGCTTCATAGGGTTTTCTAAGCTGTCCTTCTCATGGGAGCAGATCTCCAACTCCTCTTTCCAAGCTGCTTCTGGGTGGAACTGAACTACCAACCTTTAGGATATCAGCTGCGCACTTACCCATTGCAATCCTGAAGTGCCTTGTACCGCAATCTGTGAGATACTGATTTGTTCTCAGCACACAGAGAGGAAAAATTACAAAAGGAATTAGAGTAAAATAATATTTTGTTTAAGGTGATAATACTACTCAAAGATGATTATAAAACATATATAATTGAATAATGTGAGAGTCACAATTCAAATGGAAAACTATACTTCCTCAAATATGTCAGGACCAGTTGAGGAACCAATGGTCTGTCCCCATGAGGTGCCCTCTACATTTGTAATGGAAAATACTCCTGAGGTCACCTTTTAGCTCAATTACAGATTAATTGGTAAAATAAAAATTATCATTAATTTGTACTGAACCAAGTCTTTAAAAAAAAGTCAACTATGAGGAATCTTCAAATAATTCATGAAAAATTCCATGATCTTTTCATTCCATTTTTGATGAATTTTTGAAGCCCCTTTGTATCTGGGACCACATGGTCCACATTTATCCTAAAGCAAAAATAAGGAGTAGGGCAACAGGGAAGCTAGATTAGGGGGAAAGGAACAATCAGAATGGAAGAACAAGAAAAAGGGGAAAAAAGAAAGCCATAACAAATATCAATGAAAAATATGTGAGCAGAGTGAAATTGTTATGGGAGTAGACCCTTGTTTTTCTGTACACATTTTCACAAAAAACACACTACAATTATCTTGGAAAGAAGACTATTACCTGTTTGGTGGGTGGGTGGTTGCAACAGAGGTGTGAGAATAAGCTGAGAGTTTTCAGAGTTGGGAAATTTATGCAACAAAGGGATCCCAAACCAAACTCAAATCTATTGAGTTTCTTCCAAGTCATATGTGCTCAAATGGGAAACAATGGAATGGGCTCAATTTCATTTAAGAGGCAAGGTCTTGAGCAGAAGGAGATGCTGGTAAAAGAAGACAAGGCCATGAAACCAAGAAGAGGAAGTGGGTTTTAGATGCCTATCCGACAGAAAGCCCCCAGTGCATCACTGACGGATCTGAATGCACTGGTAGAACGCCTCCCTTGGCGTGTGTGTGGAAGGAGCCCTTGTGCTGTTGTAGGCTACATGTTAGGCTGCTAGCCACAAAGTCAGGATTTTAAATCCACCAGCTGCTCCTTTGGAGAACCAAGGGGCTTTCTACTCCCATAAGACTTACAGCCTGAGAAACCCAAAGGGGCAGTTCTATTCTGTTCTCTGGGGTGGCTATGAGTTGGAATCAACTAAGTGGCAGTGAATTTGGTTTTGGTTTTGTCTGTGGAGATTCCACTTAGCTATGGCACAAGCAAAAGAGATATTCATGGGCTAAGTGGGAGTAAGCTCTTGCACATGAAAAAGAGATGGGTCTTCAGATCATTTATCTAACTATATATATATATATATATATATATTGTTAGATAAATATATATTAGATAGATATATATTTATATATATATAAATATTTATTTATTTGGCATCTGCACTTTTATATATATATATATATATATTTATTTATTTATTTATTTGGCATCTGCACTTTCATACCCAAAGTTCTGTTTTGCATTAAAATATATTTCAGTTCAAAAAATCTCATAGGGGTTTGTAATGGAAAGCACTAGGTAGCTCTCCAAAATGTGCATGGTTTAATCTCAGGCAAGATGGATTGGTGTGGATCCTGAATATTTACCGACTATTGGAAAGAAAACCTGAAGCAATGACAGACGACACAGCCTTTGATGTAGGGTCATTCTCAGAATAGACTCTTCTTTATGAGCTCTCCAAAATGCAGGTCACAATGGAATCCAAGAAGAGAAACAAATCTATGCCTCTACTAGTAATACAAATTTTTAAACCCCCTTTGGTCGCTTCCAAGTAAATGGGACCATTTTTAGGTACTTAACCACATCATTTTATAATAATTTTGGTTATGCCCCCTCATTTCAAGAATGCACCCTAATGGTCTATGTTGTATGTGTGTGTGTGTTTGTGTGTGGATGTGTATTCTACATGGACCTCTCTCATCGTGTGACATTTGAAGGCATGATATACTTGGGTCACATTTTTGAAACTGGAAAATAAAGCAATATTTCAAATAATATTCTTAATAATGTTGCTTCTGTGTGCCAGTACATTAATTTCAACTCACAGTGGTCCTAGAGGAGAGGGTAGAACTGCCCCACGGGGTTTCCCAAGCTGTCATTTCTGTACAAGCAGACTGCCACACCTTCTTCCCATGGAGCAGCTGGTACGTTTGAACTGCCAAGTGCTTAACCACCGTGCCACCAGGGCTCCTTAATATTCTCAATCTATTGAAAATTGTTTAGCCGACTGCTTCTTAGGCCTCTAGGGCACTGTGGTTTTGCCTTGATCTGTTGCTGACCAAGCAGTTATGGGAAGTGCTGGATACAGTCATCCCTTCCATTTTCCTGCCGGTTCTTATAGCTTATATCTTCAGGGTTTTCTTCAGTATATACTCTATTTATGTGATTTTTTTGCAGCCACTTGCCATTTGAGGAGGAGTTAGTTTAATTAAAACTATAAAACAGCTTCTATAAACTCACTCATCTGGCCAGTCACGACTTTCCCTACATTTCATCACACACGGACCTGCTCCTTGTGATGGGACCAGGTAATGATCTTGGGGATGCCACCTGGAGGTTCAGACAGGGTTCAGGAACACCTGACTTATGGACTGAGTGAGGTCATCCGTGCCTCTCCATTGGTGAGAACTCCTAACCCCACCAATGGCAGTTCAAGCCCACTCAATGGCTCTTTGGGAAAGAGGCTAGGTGATCCGTCACCCTAAAGATGATGTCCACAAAAACCCTCCTCTGGGGCAGTTCTACTTTGTCATATGGGGTCACATGTCTTGACATTGACTCATGAACACAAAACAATGGTAACAACGCCACAGGCCACTGCCCATATTTCTTTAAAATAACCGACACCAATAGGCATTTAAAGATGTTTTGCCACACTTGTACATCCAAATTTAGAGATGATGATGAGATGCAGTTGGTTTGCTGGGATGATTAAAACCTGACGGACTCCAAGCTCAACTTGTTCGTTGTCAGATCTTATGTGAGTCAAAAAAATACATGAAAGACCTGAGTCAACATCTTCAGAAGCCCTCCTGACATGACCCATGAGATGCTGCCTGGTCCTGCCCCGTCTTCCTAACTGTTGGCCTCTGAGTCCATTGATGCAGTTCTTGTGTCCTGCCTTCCAACTTGGGAGTGGGGAGGAGGGCTCAGCTTTTAGGGCTATAGACAATCATTCTTTGAGGTCCACATATGGTTTTTGTTGGCTAATTTTGAGAAGTAGATTGCCAAGCTTTCCTTCAGAGATGTCTCTCAGTGGGTTTGAGCCACCAGACTTTTAGCTTGCAGTTCAGCACAATTGCTGTTGCATCACTTCATGTCTGATGCACAGGTGGCCTTCCAAATGGGCTCCTGGCACCAAGATTCTCTTTCCGATATGATTGTGAAGATGCTATCAAACAGTGCTCGGGCAACCTTGAACAGAGCAAAGCGAGATGCAGATAAATGTCAATGGCGTTTCTTTCTTCCCGGGGAAATGCAGTTCGAGCAATTTGACTGGCATGCTTTCTTTCTTTTCCACTCCCCTTCCACAGATTAAATAAAGAAATAGCCTGTTTAGGTAGAGTCATACAGACAGAGTTAATCGGATTGGGGTGAGGTGGGGGCAGGGAATGGTATCTGCAAAAACATATTTGAGAAAAAACAGTCATCATCTGCCAGGGTCACCTTTTCAAACCTCGAAATCAGAAATCTGTATCCTGTCTTCCAAAGCTCTCGGCTGGGTGGGGAGGGTGACGGAGTAGATTTTCCTGCTGCCTCCAGAGGAGGATATATCTGCTGTAGGTATCAGTTCAGCCATGGAGAATAATTTAATCATACTTGTAAATGACATTCCAACAAAAGGTCATCAGATCTATCAGGCCCTCATCAACTTAGGAAAATTAGACCTGCTTTATTGACGTTGGAGAGTGATACAGAGCTCGGCTCGGCTCTGCAGGGAAACCAGGGGACTCAAGAACTGTGTCTGAGCCGGCGGGCTGCTGTGAGTCTCCCTGCTGACAATTTCCCACACCAGCTGGGGGTTTCCTTCTGTCCTTTTCTGACTGCAAGGAAATAAACACTGTGCACAGTGACACCAGAAGCAGAACCATTTCCAGATAGAGCTGAGTCCTACCAAAGAAGGAATGGGGGTGGGGGTGAGGGTAGATAACATGTACAGATTCCACGGAAGAAGTGGTATCTCCTTGTTTAGATTTGCATCACGCTGAAGGTTAAAGATGCTGAGCATCCTTAAAGCAAGACTTTGAACCAACAAAATCCCCACCAGCTTATCTCAGCTTGGAGCCTCGTCACCTTTGTAAAAATTATTTCTTGTGAAATCAAATTGATGAGGGCAACTCACCAGAGGGAGGGGAGGGCCCGGGGGCAGTGAGGCTAAGATGTGGGTGATGGATTGATTTGGAGAAGGGCGAGAGTAATTGAACAACTTGGAGAATATAACCAACTTCACTACATCGAAGAGGTTGAAATGGTATTTTTTTGGCTGTGTATAGTTTGACACACACTCGTTTGTTTGTTTTTAATTCAGGGGGTAAAAAGTAAACATCTGTTGTTTAGCCAGGCGAAGGCATTTGCTGTGATGTCGGTTCCTTTTCCCGAGTTAAAAGTGCTAGCCTGGAGGGTGGCTTCAAGGGAGAGTCTGCTCTGAATTCATGGAGCTGGAATGGCTGGTTCAAGGACGGTCTCTTCCTTCTCCTGAGCAGCATGATCGCTGGTGAGTTAATGAACTTGTCCTGAACTTTAGTTTTCTATCTTTAAGCATGCTTCATGCAATGGATTGCAAGTTGTTGTTCTTCATTCCCCTCTTTCTTTCTCTCACAGCCATTGGGTCAATTCTGATTCATTGCAACCCTGTAGGACAGGGTAGAACTGCCTCTGTGAGTTTCCAAGAATATAATTATGTTGTGATTTTAGAAAACCTATCTTTCTCCCCTAAAACAGCTCGTGGATTCAAAGTGCTGACATTGGGATTAGCAGTAAGGGTTAAATGAGGATATGTTGTTAAGAAACAAGATACAACACCTGACAAAACTAGTATTCGGCTCAGTAAATGTGAGTTATCTTGATCGGTGTTTGCTGTTCAGCTAGCTAAATTCTAGAACGAACCCACAGCACAGAAACAGGCAAGATTACTTTCTGTTACATATAAGGTTGCCGTGAGTTAGAACCAAATCAATGGCAACCGATAGTATCAACAAGTTCTAGAAACTAACTTTTGTAAAACTCCTAGGCTTTAGCTCTGAGATTGAGCACAAAGAAATCATCTTCGATGATGATGTTTTTGCATTTATGTTGTATTCAGCTCTACCGGTCGGATCACACAGAGATCATGGTTGGAATCACCGAGGAAGAAATGAGTCACCCCTATGATTTTGAATTATATTCCAAATCTCCACCCACACTGCTTAGCATGTTATCACGCGATCCCTTTCAGAGCAGGTGGTAGGGTAGCCGGACACATCTCTTCTGCCAGCCACAAGGATGTGAAGATTGATGTTTTGTTTGGTCCATCACCAAATTGACAGTGAAAAGTTATAAACGAGGGAGCTAATAAGAATGAGTACAAGAAGAAAAGGTTCTAAAATTGATATGATTGAACTATTGAATTGTATGATTTGTGAATTTTATGCTAAGAAAACGTTTTTTAAGAAGTTACAAATAAAGAATTCACCTATTGAATGAAGGGGGTGGGGTGGGGAAGACAAGGGGAGCGAGGAAGATGTAGTGGTTTTCTGTTGCTGTGCGTTGGATAGCGAGTGGAAAGTCCATCCGGGTATTTATGCTCTCCTCCCTTCTCAAAGCATCAGTGGATCCATGAACCTTCATGGAACTGTAGCCACGGGCCATAGTTCTCTCCCCTCCTCAGGAAGAGAAGAGACAAGGGAAGATGGAGAATGAGCCACTCAAAATTGCATCTAGGAGTGGGAACCGAGGGAAAACCATCATGCCATGCCAAGCCAAACTATCTTAGTGCAAGCTCTGCTGCCCCTCCAAGGCCCTCCCCCTGATTGCAAATGGACTCTTCTTGCCCAACCAATTGCTCACACATCCCAAAGCCTTTCCATTCAATCCCACCTAGAGAGGCGCATGATAATTGGCCTAATTTAGTAGGCAACTCTTCTAACATTGCATGGCCTGATTCATTATGCCACAGAGTTCAACATTCCATTCTCTTCCAACTTTTCCCGCAGTTTGAAAGGACTCCGTGCATGACTATATTCCCCGGATGGTCTGAGCAGAGCCTTCAACACCTGCCTGGTCTGAGTTATCACCCAGCCTCCAGCCTGACACGTTGATCTATCCAGACTCCTGGCGGAGTATGCCTAATAGGAGGCCCAGCGATCACACAGAATAAGTCATGTCGCCTCTCCATACCTGGAAGCGACAGAGTCTTAGCCAGTGTTTATCCAGAGCTTGTCAGATTTATCTTTCAACTTCTGGGGGGTGGTGGGGGGAGAAATATAAGCATGGTCTGAGCACTGAGGAAACTCTGCAGGCAGGTGGGTGCATCATTTCAGGCTTCAGCCAATTACCAAAGAGGTGTTTCAGTTTCTCCTTTCAAGGATTTTCACCTTTTCCAGATATTTCTAGTTGGTTTCGGTTGGAATTTCCTTCTTAAAGTTTTGGAGTATCGATTTGAGATGTTGATGCTGGTGACAGAGTAGACATAAACACACACACACATGGAAACTTGTACTTATTCTCTTATTACATAAGAATTAATTTTTGCTGGCAGCTTTATTGGCATATAATTCCACAATTTGCATCAAGAAGGGCATACGATCATCATCACCATCAATTTTAGAACATTTCTTCCATCTTGTACTCATCACTGTCACCTCCCCAACCTCCCCTGCCACACCCCTAAGGAAATAATAATTCCATGACCGCCTCTATAGGTTTACCTAGCTTGGATTTCATGTACAGAAAAACATTAAAAATCAACCAACCAAACAACAGGGAAACACAATAACAAAGTAAATAACAAAATAAAATAGATTAAAAATTTCAATAGAAACAAAGCAGAAAGTACTGAAACCAAGAACAAATGCAAATGGCTCATAAGGGAGATCAAATGATGGCAGGCTGAATTGCAAGCGGACTCGTCTGCAACCAACCACCTTTTAATGCATTCTGCATGATAACAAGACCATTTACGTCATGGGTTCATGGTCAGAGGGGATTCATCAGGGGCTTAGTAAAAAAAAAAAAGAATCAATATCTTTAATATGGAAACTGGATCCCTGCTTGCTGTACACCCCTAGAGCCATCTCTTTCCTTCAGTGTCCTGGACACCGATGATCATGGCACACCTATGAAGCTGAGATTCTTGGATAGCTTTTGTTCTTCATCAGAAAGCTCCTTAAGGGCAGGCCAGAGTGGGCTAGCCAACCAGTGCATTTCCACTGCCCAGGACAATGGTTCCCGCAGAGTCTGTTGGTAGACACTGAATGGAGTCTGATGCAGAGTGGCCCGAGGAGACAGAGCAGAACTTCACCGCAGGGCCGTCTTGTCTGCTGTGTGTAGGAAGCACCCTTAACAGCTTTCTTCTCATTGGATTTGCACTGCCAGCCACCTGGTTTGTAGCCGAGCACTTCACCTTTGAACCACCAGGGCTCATCTTTTATAAAACAAGAAGTCAGGATTCACTTACTGAATAAGCTAGTGGTTGACTAGAGAGATAAATGTGGATCCCCACATGGATGATATATTTATGGTTCACTTCATGGCAGGCATCAGCTTCAGGTTGTCTCACTTAACAAATTGTAAATTACTAAAAAGCACGACTTAGTTATCCTTGTGCTCTTCCATAGAAATAATCACTGTTAAATTTTGATAACTATACCTTTTGTTTTTGCTTTTAATGTGAGCTAGGAGCAAGACAGCAGCCATTCCAATGTTGACTCAGCCACGTTTAAGGACCATCAATGTTGCTTCATATCGCTGTGAGTTTGAATGCTTTTCCAGGGTTCAATCCAAAATGGGAAATGTGAATTACACTTTGAATCCTGCTTGAGGTCAATTTGACCCCTCCAATTATGTTGGTCATTGTAGAAGACTGATAAAGGGTTGTTTCCCTGAATGTGAACATTCAAGATAATAGATTACAGAATGGTTTCATTTAGGCATTCACTATGTTTTATGGATATTTGTGACTTGTCATGTATCCTAAAAAACATAGCCATTGCATGTAGCACAGGATGGATATTATTAGACAAATTCCTGTAATTGTTGCCTGGGAACTGAAAGAAGTTGAGCACCCACTAGAAAACCTCTGTTACAACAGGCTGCTCCCTCAGCTAGCTTCCTAACAAACAGATTTTTCTCTTTCTCTCTTCCATGTGGAATGGTTATTGGTTAGCTGTGACTGCTTCAGGCCATGGTCCAATATTTTGGGTAACAAACGTTTCATAAAGTTGAATGTGTACGATATTAATAACCAGCCTGCTCTTTAACTTTATCTATTGTGGGCACCTCCTTAAGCCATGCAATGTAAATCCTTTAAGTCAATCTTGATGGGATCCTCCTTTCCACCAGAACCTTCTATTTTCTTTCTCAGGAAATTTCTTTCTTTCTAAGATTTTAGGTCTCCCGAGATGGTGAAACATTACCAGACAGAGTTTAGTGCCTCTGCTCCCCTGTGCTCATCTCTGCTTCTCTGTTCTCACAGCAACACCGAGTCTATATTTTAAGAAAATGTCTAATTTGTGATGTAAAAAAAGGTGTTGTGAAATTAGTGTTCATTTCTTAGATGTTTAGTGTAATTGAACTCTGTGATCTTTTTTGGATGTTTTCAACTTGGCTAGGGGACCACCCCTAGTTATTGAACACTCTAAGTATTGCTGAAGGTGTTTTGTGGATGTAACTTAAGTCTGTAATGAATTGATTTTATGTAAGGAATCACTATGGAGCTATTACATTTAGTGTCCCGAAAGTATATATTATAACTACAACCTCTATTCTTGTGGTTAGAGATTGTCTTTGTTATACCAATGAGGCAGGATTTATGTAGAGTGTATTTTGAATCAATGTCTTTTATTTATTAATTTATTTTTAATCATTTTATTGGGGCTTGTGCAATGCTTCTCACAATCCATACATACATCCATTGTGTCCAGAACATTTGCACATTTGTGGCCACCATCATTCTCAAAACATTTGCTTTCTACCTGAGCCCTTGGTATACCCTCCCTCCCCACTCCCCTCTCCCTTATGAACTCTTGATAATTTATAAATTATTATTATTTTGTCATATCTTGCACTTCCCGACATCTCCCTTCACGTACTTTTCTGTTGTCCATCTCCCAGAGAGGAGGTTATATGTAGATCCTTGTAATCGGTCCCCTGTTTCTACCCCACCTTCGCTCCACTATTCCTGTGGGCTTTTATCTGTCCTGGATTCCCTGTGTTTCCAGTTCCCATCTGTACCAGTGTCTATCCTCTGGCCTAGCCAGTTTTGTGAGGTAGAATTGGGGTCATGATAGTGGTGGGGGTGGGGGAGAGGAAGCATTCGAGAACTACAGGAAAGCTGTATGTGTCACTGTGGCTATGCTCCCCTGACTGGCTCGATAAATGCCGAGTGGAAGCAGAAATGAAGAAAGGGTAATGCTAAGCTACCAGAAGATCACCTAAGAGCAGATTCAAAAGAGACAAAGACCATCTCCACGAGACAACAAGGAGAGAAGCTCTTCTCAAAGCTTCCTGGCCTGTGAGAAAGTAGATTTCTGTTGTTAAAGTCTCTCGCTTGTGTTATGTATGTAATAGTAGCACTAGATGACTAAGGGAAAGGTAGTGTCCTAGATGATGTGAGCTTGTCTTACAGCCAGTTTGTCAACCAGCCTTACAACCAAAACTGAGATGTCCTTTCAAGAGGAAAACTTCCATTTGTGGACAGAAGTCTTGACTCATGCGCAATAGCTAGAGCCTGCCCTTGCTGAAGTTCTGACCTAAGTACCGATTTCAGACCTGTCCAGGCAGTCCTGAGATAAAACTTTTAAAGATTTATCTAATATGCATCTAAAGCATTTTTTCAATAATATCCATCATGTGCTACATGCAAGGCTATAATTCTTAGGATACAGGACAAGTATCTTCTATTGTTCTACATACGTTGGACATGTTATCAGGATAGACCAGTCCTTGGGAAAAGACATCGTGCTTGCTAGAGAAGGGCAGTGAGGAAGATTCTCCATGAGATAGACTGACAGTGGCAGCAGTGAGTTCGAACATACCAACTGTGTGTATGACACAGGACTGGGCAGCGTTTCACTCTGTTGTACATAGAATTGCGATGAGTTGGAATTAAGTTGACACCACTTACCGACAGCACCTTGGTTCTCCATCTCCTGTGGGGCCCTTGCTGATACAAACATTTGCTCGTGTTTTCAGTCTGAGAGCTGTGTGTTCACGTGGAGTGCTCCTTATTTGGCACAACGACCTGGCTCTGCTTCCAGGTTTGGCAGTGCCAGTGCCTTAGTACTTTTGCAGATTTGACTAATTAACACATAGCATTTTATTGATTTAAAAATACCCAGATGGGAAATGGACTGAAATACAATTAAGTGTATAATTTCATTAGAAGAGAGATCACAGCTTTATAATATTTTTCTTATCCACGAAGAATAATGTGGTGAGGAGGACAATATCCCCCTAGGGGTACTCCTGTGTTAACTTCCAGACCCTGGGGTTAGGCCGCCTTACATGGATGGCGATCTTTGAACGTCTGGTTACATTAATGATGTTCTTTTTTTTAAAAAAAATCTTTTCTTTCTATGCAGGAGCATGTACACCAATTCAACAATCTTGACACATACAATTCATTGACATGGATTACATTCTTTTTCTAAGTTGATTCTCCCTCATTCACCCACACTCAGTGCCTCATGAGTCTCCTATTTTTCAGTCGTCAATCTGATACCACACGGATAGTTCTTGGAAAAGTATACTGTTCAAAGAAGACATAATTTACTCATTAAAGTAGACTAATATTTGCTTTTAAGAAGACTTTGGGTATATTTTTACTTTAAAGATTATCTCAGGACAATAATTTGGGGGGATTTATCCAGCCTCCATGGCTTCAAACACTTTGGATTTCTTGTCAATTGTAAATTCTCCATCACCTACCCCCAAGTTTATCAGGATTCTTCTATAGAAACCTTCTGTAGAAGCTGGATCAAAACTTTCAGTATAATGGTAGCCAGAATCATCCGGGTGGAGAAGTTCTTTGTGGAAACAATAAACTTCACTGTCATCTCCTTTTCTTGACTCTTCTTCCTTGACTCCTTCAGGCAGAGAGATCAATTGTTCTGCCCTGGATGCTCATTTGCAAGCTTTTAAAACCTCAGATGCTATTCAATGATCACTTAATGTTCTTTAGAGGAGCACATTCCCCTGGATCTGCTGCCAGGCAGTGCCATCACAAGGGCACTTACAAAAAGAGGCAGAGAAGATGGTGTGGTGACAGAAGCTGAGATTACAGAGGCGAAAAGAGAGAAAGAAATTAGAAGATGCTGTGCTGCTGACCTGGAAGATGGGAAGGGTCATGTGCCACAGACCAGGTGTACTGTTAGGGCAGAGTCTCAGGGTGGTGAAGATGATTATGAGATGATAGAAAAATAGATGATGGATAGATAGATCGATGGATAGATAGATAGATAAGAGAAAGAGAGAGAGGAGAGAGAGAGTGTGTGTGAGAGAGAAAGAGAGAGATAGAGATAGAGAGAGAGAGAGAGAGAGATTGGTAGAAGAGGACCAAGTTTCAAAGAATCTTTATAATGTTTTTATAAAAATTTTATAATGTTTTCTGGAGCTTCTGTATTTTTCTCTCTTACGCTTGTCTATTTGTTTCATTTTTGCTTTGATATTGTTGTAGATGATTTTTGTCTTTTATATCTTAGTTACGTAACAGAAATAAAGACAGAAAGTCTGCGTCCTGAAGCCATAATTAAAAGAAAATCAAAATTATACATGTGTACTCAACAGATAAAGGCAAGTCCTTCCTTTGTTAATGCAGAACATTTCACACATGGTCGGAGGTGATTGTGTTTGAGTGTCTGGTGTTTTGAGCTGGGTTTTTAATGTTGTTGGTATTGTGTGCTATGGAGTAGATTCCAACTCAGAATGCTCAGACCTGACAGACTAGAACCGCCCCACGGTTTCCGAGTTCACAACTGTGGGAGCAGATCACAGGTATGGTCACCAGGTCTTTTCCTCCATTGAGATACTGCTGGATATGAACAACCACTATGCCACCAGGGCTCCTTTGTGGGACACTTTTAAATGTTAAGTGTTTCAAGAAAAGGAACAACCACCTCATAAAATCACAGTCTCACAATCATCAAAATAAACCATTGCCTAACACCTTTTTAAAAGTATGGAATTGTACACTAGAATGTTGTCTTCCTGTTTTCTAAAAATCTCCATAAAAACCCATAATTTGGAAACTTTTTAATTACTCCATTATAAGTCTTGATAAGAATTCATTGGATTGTTGAGGTGGCAAAAATAATCCCCATCCTCTAGCTAACAACTGAAACCATTGCAGAACACAAACTACACATAAAAAAATATAAACACACAAACCCTGACATGGTTTATGTCTCCCATAACTCAGAAACTCCTCAATTAGGCAGATGTATGCGGCAGCCTCAGGCAGTGCTGGGCTAGGACGCACCACCTAAGGTGTGGCAGCCATGACTCTGGAGACACAATGGAGAAGAGTGTTTCTTGCAAGCAGGTTGTTTCTGAGGGAAAGCAAAGGAGAGGGCAGGACTACACCTGCCTGCTTCGCCTCTAGGCAAATCAAGGCGTGTCAGCAGGAGCACTGTAAGGCAGTGGAAGCTAAAGACTGGGATGCAAACCCAAAGTGCAGTCGATTGAATTTACCCAGCCAGGGCCATTATACAGTCCGGCTGCCGGCTTCTTCTCCCTCGGACTGGCTGGTCAATTCAAATGACTGACCTTTTCATTAGCAACCTAGCCCTTAACCACAGAGGCACCGGGCCAATTTGTAATAATAGTAACTTATATGCATGGCATATTTTCCCCATACCAAGCACTGGATTAAGAAAATCACAATTTATAATTCATTAAAAACCCAAAGAAGTGGGGGAGATCTGATCACAACGATCTACATATAACCCCCTACCTAGGGGATGGATAGCAGAAAAGTGGGTGAAGGGAGACATCTGACAGTGTAAGACATAACAAAATAATAATAATTTATAAATTATCAAGGGTTCACGAGGGAGGGAGGGTTGGGGAAGGAGGGGGAAAATGGGAAGCTGATACCAAGAGCTCAAGTAGAAAGAAAATGTTCTAAGAATGATGATGGCAACAAATGTACAAATGTGCTTGGCACAATGGATGGATGTATGGCTTGTGATGAGAGTTGTGTGAGCCCCAATAAAATGATTTTTTTAAAAGCAAAACCTCAAAGTAACCCTACATGAGATGCAAACCTTTTCCCCATTGAAACAAAAAGCTGAAAGCCATGGGGCATCTTGAGCAGGCAGACCTAAGATAGAAGTCTTAGATGTTGCTCCAAGATTGGGACCAGAGGACGCCCCCGGATCCTCTTTTACCATGTGTGTGAGCCTTTCATCTGCAGACTTTGTTCAGTCTGGGGCAATACACATCAACTAAGTAGTAGGATGTCGTAATTCTGAGAGAAACACACGGATCACAGGGGTATCACTTAGCATCTTATGATCAGCATGCTCTCTGTCTCTGCCCAACACTAGGTGCTCTGTTGCTGGAGCTCACTGATGGCGGTCCCATGTGGTCACCATAGAGCTGTGCTCCACAGTTTCCGATGGCAGAATCAGATCACCAGACACGTCACCCAAGGTGACTTTCTTGTTGTTAGACGCCATCCAGTCAGTTCTAACCCACAGACCCCCTAGTGACCCGATACACAACAGAAGGAAACATCGCCAGGACCTGAGATGTCCTAACAAGTGTTCCCATGGTTGAGCCCATTGTCTGCAGCCACCGTGTCAATCCATCTTGTCAAGAGCCTTCCTCTTTTTGATGCCCTTCTGCTTTGTCAACAATGATGTCCTTCTCTGGGGACTGGTCTCTCCTGACAACAGGCCCAAAGTAGGAGAGATGAATTCTCGCCATCTTTGCCTCTAAGGGGCATTCTGGCTGTATGTCTTCCAGGACAGATCTGTTGGTTCTTCAGGCAGTCCTTAACCCTTTGTGCCTCTGAGGGGCTCCTTGTTGCTACATATTCTTTATCGTTTTCCTTTTTAATGGCTGCCCCAAATTCCATCCATTTCCTGCTAGCGTAATGTATGTGCAGGATCCCTGATGGCACAGTGGGCTCACCTTAAGGCCTACAGTTCAAAACCACCAGTTGCTCCACAATAGAAAGAGGAGACTTTCTGCCCCGGTAAAAAGTCGCCATTTTGGAAACCCACAGGGGCAGTTCTACTCTGTCCTACAGGGTCGCTAGGAGTTGGAATCAAATCGATGGCAATGAGTTAAGTAATTTATTTGGCAGGTTTTTAATATGTGAACAGTGGGATTCCAACGTTTTATAAGGTTTCTTTGAGTCCTTAGTGAATTATAATTCTGATTCTAATGTTTTAGTATTATAACTAACACCACTACAGGTACCTTTGTGCCTGGATACTTTGCTTATGTTTGGGGGCAGGAGGGCAGCTTATGTTTTTACAGTCAATCATGGGAGGTGTGATTGCGTTGTCAAAGTTTATCAATCTGTCTATAGCTGTGATAGAATGTATTATCAAATCACCTTGCAAATGATTGCTGTCATTGCACTCTGCTGAAAGACATGTGCCTGGACAAGTCCCAGCATTCCGGTACTGCACTCAGGTTGAGTTCACCGTCATTTGAAAACTCATTCACCAGATTGTTATTGCTTTGAATTTTACCCTTTCAATTTAAAACTGTCTTTCTCCAGGGCCTTAAATATGCTGTTCTTTATTCTTTTATGGAAAATGCATATCCACCGCAGCAAATCTCATTTTGTCTCCTGAGGTTATATAAATAGAAAAATGAAAATGTGATAATATGAGACGATTGACCAATATGAATTGATGGAACCTAAAGTCAAAGTAACCAGTGTACCTACTTAGTTACAATGCATGTCCTGATTAATATGAATGAAGAAAAGCAAAATAGCTAAGTCACTCATTGACCAACTGACAGTATTTAGTGTCCAATGCAAAACTTACAAACCTTAACAAAGGCAACAAATAGTATCATTCAGAATCATAATATTAAAATCACGCGCACAGGGCTGCCTGGCTACTTAGGGCACCGTTCAATCAAATAGCCAGGAAGGGAAAGCAGATCATTTGGGAAGAGAAAAGCAGTCTGACATGGTCTTTTATTTTACTTTTTTTAAAAACTGCTGCCTTCTGAAACACAGAAGAAAGAATTCAGCTTGCGTTTTCAAAGTTAAAAATGGAACGGTTGTTGGGTACACCAAGTTTTCTCTTTGTGATCTATTACAATCAATTCCAGAGGAAGAATAAATGAGTTTCTCTGGGCCTGAGCTGGGCTTTGTCTGAGCGAATGAGTGACGGTGTCACGGGGAGGGAGAATATCCTTTCTTATCCACTCTGCTTGTAATAACTGGTTACTAAGGGACATGGGGTGGTGTAGAAGAGAAAGTGGTGGGGGACATGGGCGAGTAAAAGACAAAAAAGAGAGAGGCAAAGTCCTGAAAGAGCGAGAAGTAGGGAAAGAGCAGGGAGAGAACAGGGCAAGAGAGAGAGAGAAAAGGTGAGGCAAAGAAAAAAAAAAAGAAGAAGGGAGGGGGAAAGAAAAATGGAGGAAAGAGAGAAAAAATAAAATCTCACTGCCGTCAGGCCAATTCCAGCTCATAAAAGCCCTGTAAGGACAGGGCATCCCTGTGAGTTTCTGGGGTGTTAACTCACAATGGGAGTCAAAACCCTGTCTTTCTTCCAAGAAGCAACTGGTGGTTTCAAACAGCTGAACTTAAGGCTGGCAGCCCAACACACGACGGCTACGCCACCAGGGCACCTGGGAGAAAGGTCAGGAGGAGTAGCAGGAAGCAACGGAGAATGAAAGCAGGGAGGGAGTGAAGAAGAGAAGCGAGCAATCCATGAGATGTGTACAGACCTGAATGTGGGTCCCCCTGTCCCGATAGGACAGCGGAGAAGCCCCCGTGGGTTTTCCAAGGTGGCCAGTGTTTATGGAGGCAGCCAGCCTTAGCTTTCTCCGGAGCCACTTGGTTGGTTCCAATGGCTGACCTCCCAGCGAGCGGCCCAACACTTAACCCGCTGTGCCACCACGCTGCTCTGTGTGAGCAGTATTAACATAGCAAAAGAGACTGAGCTCAGTGCAAAATGATTATTTTCCAACAGCCACTGTTTCCACTGAATTCATTGACGGTGCCTTCAGACTGGAAATGAACGGAACCAGCTGTAATCTTCAAGGTAGATATTCACTTCACTGACTCCCTCTCCCCCCAAGGTGCAAGGAGGTATCATTAAGCCATAATTCATTTTCCCCAAGTTCTAAGCCGACCATTTCTCTGAGTAAGTCTGCGGCATTTTCCTTCCGCAGACGGCTGACCTCTTTTGCAACGGCCTAGAGTGCAGGGAGCCTGATGCTCTGAAAGGCAGAAACAGGTACAGTCTGGAATCCCTTTAAAAAATACTTCCAATGTCCATAATAGTATTTGAGCATATTCATTATACACATCTTAAAAAAAGATTATCCTAAAAAAATGCAGACCCTAAGTTCTCTTCTTATGTTTGTGACAACAAGGAATCCAATTTTGGTCAAACTGCCTTGGGTCAAACTTCCCAAGATTTATTTACTTCCTTTGGGCACAAGGATAAATGATTACAAAAGCAGAAGGGAACGGACTCTTCATTCTGTTTAAGTGAGGCTCAAAGGGAGGAAACTGATTGTCTCTGCTGCAATCAGCCGCAGCTCACACTGATAAAGCTTGTCTGGACTGGCGTATTTATAGACTCCGCAGAGAATAGGAGAGCGATATAAATATTTGAATACCTTTTATTTAGTAGTGATGTCTGTTCGAATGTTGGTTTTTGCCTTTCCCGGTAATTGGTGTGGAGGCTCAGAAGAACGAAATTAATTGCATGAGCAAACTTATTATACTGTTTAGGTTAGTTCTACACTAACCGGGGGAAGATACAATTGGGCTAGGGTATAAAGGGTTTTTTTCTTTTGTTTTTAGCTTGTGTGTTCTTTCTTTCAAACATCCACCAACGATCTCTGTCTGTGCCAAGATCTTTCTATGGGTCAAAAATCACAGAAGGTTCTCCAGCCAGATCAGGGGAACTGTTATCTGTTGCCACAAAAGTGCTGTGATTCCTTATCAATAACCAGCAAGCATCATGGAAAACTACAAACTGTCATTGTGTCACCCTGTGGTGGCTTCATGTTCCTGTGATGCTGGAAGCAATCCCATTTGTATGACAAATGCCCAGAGTGGACAGGTTTCAGAAGAATAAGGCAGACTTGGTAGGAGGGCTAATAATCTCCTTCGGAAAATCCGCCTGTGAAAATGTTATGGATCACAACAGAACACTACATTTGCATTGGTCACGTTATCAAGAGGGATCAGTTGAAGCAAGGCTCCACACCATTTTGCCCAATTGTACATGAGATTGTTATGAGTTGAAGTCAATGAGCAAAAGCTAACCATTACAAGTGCCTCTGGGCAGTTGAGTTGCTTTCTACTCTCATTAGAACTCACTTACTCCTCAGCAGTCAGCTGTCGATGGGGTTGATAGCTCAGCTCACCTGGACTCCATCACAGACCTGGGGGCGGCCACTGGCTGTTGGCAGGACTAGGATGGGCCTCGCCTGGGTCAGCTGAACTCTGTACAATATGGTCTCACAGTCTCAGCTCATCTTGAACTTGGTCTTCAGAGGCAGAGTGGGAAGTCATCTTGATCCCATGCTTGGAACCGTCCTACTCTCACTTCTGTATTCTGTTGGCAAAAGCGAGTCAACGGTCAGGCCAGCTTCCAGAGGGAAGGACATAAAGCCCACATCTTTGTGGAGGAGCAAAGATACAGGAAGCCGCATTATGCAGAGCAGAGACACATGAAGGAAGGGGGAATCTCCCGTGCCATTCTCCCAAGTCTATTTACCATAAGTGGTAATGGAAACCAAACACCAGTGGCTGAAAAAAGAAGCAAAAAGATCATTTTAGATAACAACTCATCATCACCCCCAGCCTTCAAATTCATCTTGACTGATAGCCACCTTACAGGACAGAGCAGAACTACTTTCAAGGGTTTCCAAGAATGTAAATCTTTAAACCTTTACAAAAGCAGGAAGCCTCCTCATTATCCTTCCAGGGTGCTGGTAGATTTGAACCATTGACCTTGATGTTAGCAGCCCACCCCTTCATCCAGTGCTACACAGGGCGATTAGTCCGCTGGTGAAGGGGAGCAGGGTGGCAGCACAGTTACTGCATTCTGGAAGGGGCTGGTTCCGTGGACTGGCGGAACCTTTAAGCTGAACACCAGGACAGAGCAGCTCTGCAGTGACCTCTAGCAAGAGGTTTCCAAGCGGGAGGAATTGGTGTGTGCAAACATCTTGGCATGGGAATGAACTTGATGAAGGGTTTAAGGAAGAGCAGTGTAAGGTGGAGTCTTCTCCGATATGTTTCATAGACAGACCAGCCTGGCTGCAGTAAAGAATAGATGGCTGTGTGCAAGAGGACCAGACACAGGGTGAAATCACTTTGGTTTGCTTAATCATTTGTATCTAAACTTATTCTAGAAGCAAATGCTTCCCCCAAAGACTGATGACTACTTTTCAGCATAAAAAGAAGCTTCGAATTAAGGGTTTCTGAACAACATATGAAAAAATTAAAAGTGAATTTATGAAACTTTCCCAATGAGCAATAGACATGCTTCTGACGGGAAGTCCAGGTGTTTAGATGTTACATTGATAAACACATTTAATTATATTAATTGGCTTATATTTGTTAAAGGTTAAATTCTATTAATGACAAAGATAACTGCTTTTTACCTTGGTCAGATAACACATGCCTTTACAATATGTATACACATCCTAAAACTAGCAGCTCCCGAAATGAGATGTCAGCTAAATCCACACAGAAGAAGCACACTGTCCTGTGTAATCTGAGGATGGTGAATAATAAAAGGCAGGACCCGAGGAGAGAATGCTTGGAGAGCCTACATTCTGAGCACTCGGTTTGCACAAGACTGCGGAGGAGAGTGAAAATCTAAAATTCATTTGCAGGGACCCCATGTGGGTTAAGACCCTGTGAATTCTCTGATCACTGACCACGGATCTAAATAGTCTTGGTATCAGACAGAGTGCATTGGACAGTGGGTTAATGAAGATGTAGTTTTATAAATTATTATTTATTCCCAATACCTTGTTATTTGTTCTCCCTTTTGTCAAGTTTTAAATTTATTGTAGTTTTTAATATTTTATAGTTTTTGATTGAGACTTTTCCGCTTTTATTTTGTGGTTGTTGTTGCACGCTTTTGTTTATGGTTTTTACTTTTGTATGTTTTTTGGCTTATGGAATCCAGACTGGGTGAATCTATGAAGACAGCAACTGTACTAGTGGTTTCTTGGGGGGGGGATAGGCTGGGAGGCCATGGAGGGCTGGTAATAATGAACACAAGAGAGAATAAAGTACCCTGGAAATAGGTTGTGGTGATAATGGCACAACTCTTAAACATGATTAGACCATTGGATGGTATGACAGCTGGATTGCACGTCAACAGCACTGTTAAACAACGACAACCAAATACATATATAAGAAAGATGAGTTGAGAGAAACTATTAAGTTAGTAGCATGGGTGGGAAAAGGACTGGCTCTACAGCAGTAGTTCTCAGCCTTCCAAATGCCACGACCCTTTAATACAGTTCCTCTTGTTGTGGTGACCCCAAGCATAAAATTATTTTTGTTGCTACTTCATCACTGTCATTTTGCTACTGTTATGAATCGGGTGACCACTGTAAAAAGGTAGTTTGACTCCCAAAGGGGTCGTGACCCACAGGTTGAGAACCATCTCTCTAGAGCTAGGACAGAGAGGTGCCTGGGGCGAACCAATTAAGGATGCATCATTATCATAGAGGCAGTCCCTGGATTAGGAAGGAGTTCTGTTCCTAAGTCTACCTTTAAGTTGAATTTGTCCATACATCGGAATAGTGAGGTCTGGATTGTATCTAATGGCAGCCAGGCAAGTGCTTGTCGTCTTGTTGTTGCTAGGTATCCTTGGTCAGTTCTGACTCAGGTTGACCCTGTATACACAACAGTTAGAAACACTGCCTGGTCCTCAGCCAGCCTCTCAATTGTTGTTATGTTTCAGTCCATCATTGCAGCCACTGTGCCAATTCATCTTCTGTGGGTCTTCCTTTTTTCACTGCCCCTCCACTTTACCAAGCAGGATGTCCTTTTCCAGGGACTGGTCTCTTCTGATAACATGTCTTAGTATGTAGTTGTGTTAGACTGGGTTGACTAGAAAAACAAATTAATTTATGCTCATATATGTGTAAGAGAGAATTTATACCAAGTAACAATTATGCATCAATAAAGTATCCCAGCCCAGTCCAGAACAGGTCCATAAGTTCAATATTAGCCCATAAGTCTGATATTAGTCTATAGATTCCTCTTGAGACTCACACGGCACTTGTAATGATGCTGAATGCAGGAAGATCACTGGTTGGTGAGGAAGTCTTGTGGATCCAGTGGCGGGGTAGCATCTCCATGTGGCTCCTCCAGCTCCTGAGTGTTTCTCTTAGCAGGAAAGGGAAGGCAGAGAGAGAGTGTAGCCAGCCTCCAGTGAGGAAGAAAAGAAGTCCAACAATCCTCACGGAAAGGCCTTACCTACAAGGAGGGATCATCAGGCTGTGATGTGATTGACAGGCTAGACTCCACCCCTTCATTGTTATTTATCAAGTTGACATAAAAGTGTGCAGCTACCAAAATAGTATATGATGTATCTTTCTCTACATTCCAAGCACTAAAGAAACCCTTCCAGACACACTGAACTATCTTCAACATCATCATGCTGTAATAATAGTAACAATGTTGTGATACAAAGTAGCAGCTCTTATTATCTTGAGTCATTGTAAGCATCTCAACATTTTAATAGAAGCCTTTATGGTAATGCTTAATAACTAGGAGTCCTAGTAATGCAGTGGGTTGTGAGTTGGGCTATTGACATCAAGGTCAGTGGTTCAAACCCACCAGCAGCTCTTTGAGAGCAAGATGAGGCTGTCTGCTCCTATAGAGGATTATAGACTCAGCAACCCAAAGGGACCCTCTTTTGTAGAGTCAGTATGAGTTGGAATTGACAAGGTGGCAATGGGTTTGGTTGGTTTATTAACTATGGGACACACACGCACACACACACAAACCTCTGCTCAGAACTGGATCTCATGAACTACTTTCTCCTCCACCTTGAGATAGAAGAACTAAATAGTTCCTGGCTGCCACTACAGAAATCCTGATTTTAAAAAAAAGGAGAAAAAATGTGTAACAAACCTTCAGACCTTCAAGAATCCAGCCTCAGTGGGCTTCCTGAATCTGGAAATGTGCTTGAGGCTATGGCCCTGGGTTTCTCTTCAAACCTTAACTTGAGTCTACCCCCTGACATTGTCCGTGGAGATCGTCTCTTCGGTATTGTGTCACTTAATTAAAACAAATAAACATATAAAACCAAGTGGTCAGCAGCCATTTTAAAGCCTAAATGGGAGGACTGGGTGGAAGTGGAACAACTAGAAGACAAATAGGGAGAATGCTGACAGCCCGTGAAGAATGTAACCAATATCCCTGAGCGCTGTATCCAGAGTCGGGATGGGAATGCTGTATGTTGGGATATTCCAAAAATAGGATTGAAATAAATAAGGGAGATCATTGAAGCAATTTGTTGTCTGGTCCTTTCATTCTTCATCTTCAATCACTTCTGCTGGGCCATCCCTCTGGGACCTGCCTTTTTCAGGAAGATTTGCACCTTCCAGTTCAAGTTCACTTTGGAAGACCTTCACACACTGAAAAATTCTGGTGGGCACCGAGGAGTTTTGTGTATAAGTATCCATCATTACTGTACTGTATCAATAGTGGAATCAGAATGAAACCTGAGGAATTTGTGAGAATTCATCCTTTTTTCCCCTGATAAAAATGTCTCCTGCTTTGTGGAAGTTGACAACAATTTGCATTTACTAAAGACCTGACTGAAAGGAATCTGAGGAGGATTTTTGGTTTGTGGGGGGTGGGGAGAGTGAAACGGGGAACTATGTTCAGGGTTCTTGTGTTCCACTTTGTTTGTTTGTTTGGATGCGGGCCGCGGCAGTGGTCTCACCACACTCCTTCCCTGGGAATCGCCTCAGGCCCCACCACTCTGAGCTGTCCCTGAATACGTGTGCTACTGTCATGCCGGGTTTCATGTGTGATGGGGCATGACCTACGGAGGGAGGTTTTTTTTCAGGTCTGGGAACCTACACGATTTTTCCATGTACATTCATGGCAAGCGTTTATTTGATTTATGCCATTTGGCTTACAAAGGATTTCACAGGAAGAGTAGAGGGTAACAAGAGGAATGGTAAACCCATGAGATATTAGCATCAGTATCAGCCATATTTTCTAGTAAAAAGTACACCTTTATTTGTACTGCTCAGAGGGGACTGCGAGTCCAATTTGGATATGACACAGTGGCCCATTGGCCTTGACCCCACTGGAGAACCTGTCAGTGCAGTGACAAAAGGAAATAACTTCTTCCCTGACTGAACACAGCTTGAATTTGGGGTCTTGGGGCCCTCCACACTTTGAGGGCTACGGCTTTAGAGACTTAAGAGGCCTCGTGGCAGTAGTGGTTAATAGTAGCAGACATTGGTCTGGTAGCCACAAGGTCAGCAGTTCAAAACCACCAGCCATTCTTCAGAAGAAAGACAGGCTGCCTACTCCAGGGAAGAGTTGCAGTCTCAGAAATCCACAGGGACCGTTCCTGTAGGACTATTCCATGAGTTGGAATAGACTCCATGATGGCTAGTTTGGCTTGCTGGAAAACTCTGTGACTCTTCTCTTGCGTTCAGATAGCTGACTCCGTTGTGCAGAGCAGGCCTGGGGTGGGGGAGGTACGGGGGCATGGATGCTGTGTCCCGGCTGGATGCTCTGGGTGGCACAAAGAGTTGAGTGCCTGGCAGCTAACTGAAAGGTCGGAGGTTTGCGTTCACTCGGAGGTGTCTCAGAAGAAAAGTCTAGCGAGGTCCCAGCAAGTCACTCACCATGGAAACCCCTAGGGCGCAGCCTGGTTGGGCCCTGCCGCAAGGGGTTGGAATCAACATGATGGCAAATGTTCTTTGTGTGTGTGTGTGTGCGTGTGTGTGTGTGTGTGTGATGTGTGTTTTCAGTAGCGCACTGAGTAAAATGGATCCTTTGTAGAGCATGTTTCCCCTTGGAGAAGACAAATAAATTAAAAAAAAACAAACAACCCTCAAACCCAAGCACTGCATCACCGTGCCACCAGTTATTAATTGTTCTTCCTGTACTCAAGGCCAGCCATCAGGGGCAGGTCGATTGCCCCATAACCAGGGTAAGCAAGGGTTTAGTTACTGATCGCTAATGAACAATGTAACCCACACATTAGTAAGGACGCACAAGGAAGCCCGTGCTTACCTTGCTCACTGGGTCCTCCATCCCTGCGAGGAACGGTCCACTTGAAGAGGTTTCATTTCTGTATGAAGGTCGTGTGAGGAGGGGAGTGAAGCAGGCAGGCGCTAGGCACAGACAGATACCCGTGGCCTGGCTCACTCCAGACCAGTGACAAGCCCACATCTGCGCAGGCTGCCCTGGGTCCTGGGGATTCCACACTGTCAGCCAGTGCGCTTTCTTCTGATCAGTGTTTGTTTTGCTTCCCTTTTCTTTGCTGGACTTTCCCCATCAGTATGTCAGTGAGCACTTCGGGGCCTCAGGAACTGGTAATATTTTTTTGTCATCTTATCCTTCACCCAAGGAGTGACTAATTTCACGCTAGTGGATAAACGTTTGTGAAAAGACGATGGCGTGTGGATGTCTGAAAGGAAGCGCTGCCCTCTTTTTCTTATTTTCTATGGAGCCAATCTCTTCTTAGACCTAGAATAGAGGGTCTCAACCCTGAGAGCATCGGGATATTTCTGGACAGACTGAGGCTGGACCCTGCCGCAGGCAAGCTCTAGAGGAATCTCTAGGGATGACGTGGGCAGCAGCAGTTTTCAGCCTTTTAAACAGTCCCGGGTGATTCTAACAGAATAAGGTTGAACTGCAGCGTTTTTATAACACCTGGAGGCTGTTATGAGTTGACTGTCAGGGTTGGTTCTCTGAAAAGGTGGCTGGCATTAGGCTTCTGCTTCATTCGCTGCTGTCAAGTCAATCCCTACTCACGGCGACCATGGAAAGCAGGGTTTCTGAGACTCTACCTCTTCATGGGAGTAGAAGCCCTCATTGTTCTTATTCCTCCTCCTCCTCCTCCTCCTCCTCTTCCTTCTCCTCCTCCTCCTCCTCCTCCTCCTTCTCCTCCTCCTTCTTCTTCTTTTTCTCAAAGCCCTCCTCTTTCTCTGGAGGTTAGGAGCCCAATATATAATCTCTGTGCCACCAGGGCTTCTGGATTTTGCTTCATCATCTAAAACCCACCACTATTGAATCAATTCTGACCAATGTTAACCCTATAGGACAGAATAGAACTGTCCCATAAAGGTCCTAAGGGTGAAAATCTTTATGGAAGCTTGACTGCCTCCTCTTTGTTCTACAGAGAAATGAGTGGATTGGCTTGTCAGCCAACTATCGTTCATCACACTTGGAGAGATAATTATATTCTTTTGGAATCATTCAAACAGGGGAATATTATCTCACAGTCCAAATAACTTTCAGAGAAAGAATCTTGGCATGGATGAATAACTGGTAGAGCCATAGAGAAAACTTGGTGGTAGATGGCAGTCAGTAGGGTCCAGCTCCCGGCAGCCCTGTGCACAACGAAAGGAAACATGGCCTGGTCCCATTTCTTCCTCAAATCGCTGCTATGGTTGAGCCCATTGTTGCAGACACTGTGTCCTTCTCTCCCATCGAGGGTCCTCCTTCTTTGACCCCCTCACCTTCTGATTCACCAACCATGGTGACCTTCTACAAGGACTTGCTTCCTCCTTATTAAATGTTGCTATAGGTAATGCTGTAGTTTTTCAGGCATTTGGAGAAATGATTCATTACATATTGCTCTCGAGGCCTGATGTAGACAATTGTTATTTTTCCTTCTTCATGCCAAGTGTGTGAACCCATATGTGCAAAATCATCCTACACTTCATGCTGAAAGCTCTGATCCATGTTCTATTCACTTCTTGATTGTACAGCTAAGTGCTCTGTGCTGAAGGCTCCTGAGAGAGGTAGGTGCATGCAGGATCTTTTTAAGGTGGCCATAATCTTCCAGCCTCAGGGCAGTTGTGGTGACAGAGTCCAGCAGTGTGTCACTGAGGGCCAGCAGTGGCAGAATCAGAGTCTTCCCATCTAGACCGCCATCTGGGGCACCAGCACTTAGCTCTTCTCATTTTTCTGGCTGCACTCTGCCCACTCTCCATTGACCCCATGAGCTAACCTATATCCTTTTTTACCAAGCCCTTTCTGTTACAATTGGTTAAATAAAAAAAAAATATCATGTGCTATGCTTTCAATGTAATTAAAAATAAACAAATGAGGATAGCTTTATCTTAATAATTATGATTTTGTAAGTCTGGAAACCTTTATTAAACAAAATGATCAGATTCGAAAAGCTGAGTTTCTGGAGGCAAACTCCATCCAGGTTCCCACACTTCTGGAGACTGTGTTTCCGTCTCTCTAACCCTTTCTCAAAGAGCCATCCTCATTTATTCCCTGTCAATAATTGTCTTCATTTTATACCATGTCAAAATGACACGTTCGGCATCACTGAAGGGCTTAAATCCTGTTCCTTTTCAATGTTCTTGAGTTTGGGGAAGAAAAAGGAGTCTGAAGAAGCAAGATCATGGCTTCGTGGTGCATGAGGTCAAGTTTCCCAATGAAATTCTCCTAAGTAAGCCCTTGCTAGCCTAGACGAATGAGCAGGGGCATTGTCATGATGAAAAAATGAAAACTAAAAACCCCAGAACAATTTTTCTGGTCTTTTTCTGACCAATGCAGCTTTTTATTTAAAAAAAATTCTTTCTCATAATCCCCCATGATTGTTCTGTGTCTTTTGAGAGAATATCTCAAGATTAACACTTAAGAATCCCCCCAAAACAGTGGCCAAAACCACTGGTGCTGACGCCTCTCCCTTAAGTGAACTAGCCCGGCAGATCCACTAAGCAGTCAATGTTTTGATTGAATCTTTTAATTGACAGAATAGACATGTTGGCACTATCAGGAACGCTTTAGACAGTCCACTTCTAGGTCAGGGGTTCAAACTCACCAGAGGCTCTGCAGGAGCCTGTTAAAATTCATAGGCTCAGAAACCTTAAATAACATCACTGTGAATTAAAATCAATTTGGTGCTGTAGGTTTTTAATTAAAGGCACCCTACTGAGACTGACAAGTATACTACAGGGAGAACTTGTTTGAAGATTTACACTAATTGCAGAGGCATGTTTAAATATGTTTTATTTGGAATAAATCCATGCACATATGAGCCGAAGCTTAGCAGCAATACTTTTTGACTCACTCTCATATTTCTGTGTTATTCACTAATATTCAGCACACCGGAAGAGCTCACTCATCCATGTCAAGGAAACTAGAAGACAACCACCTGGAAAAGCAACTAAGGAGATCCATATTTGTGACAATCCCAAAGAAAGGTGACCCAACACAATGTGGACATTATTGAACGATATCATAAGCATCACTGGTAGGGAGCATTTTGCTGAGGAAGATTATCAGTGGCAGCAGCACATTGACAGGGAGCTGCAACAAATTCAAACTGGCATCAGAAGTGGTCATGGGATAACCTTGCTGGGGTCAGATGAATCTAAGGTGAAGGTAGAGAATATCAGAAAGGTGTTTTACTTATGTTTTATTGACTGTAAAATATTTGACTGTGTATATCACAACAAACTATGGATTACATTGAAAGAAAAAAAAGAATGGGAATTCCAGAACACTTCTTGTGCTCATGCGGAACCTGTACACGGACTAAGAGGCAGTCATTGAACAGAACAAAGGGACATCACATGACTTAAAGTCGGGAAAAGTGGACATCTGGGTTGCATCTCTCACTATACTTAGTCGATCTGTATGCTAATCGGATAGTCAGAGAAGCTGGATCATCTGAAGAAGAACTCTGCCCCAGGAGAGGAAGCAGCTTTTTGGCAATTTTTGAGATGCTGACGATGCAACCTTGCTTGCTGAAAGCGAGGAGGATTTGAAGCACCTGCTGATGAAGACCCAGGATTCCCTCTTCAATAGGAATTCTAACTCAATGCAAAGAAAAAGAAAATCCTCAAACTAGACTGATAGACAACATTATGCTAAACAAAGATGGGAGTTGTCAAGGATTTCATCTTGCTCATAACTACAATCAATGCTTACGGAAGCAGCAGTCAAGAGATGAAATGACATTGCTTTGGGCAAGTGTGCTTGCACAAGATTTCTTTAAAGGGTTGAAGACCAAGGATGTCTCTTTGAGGACTGAACAAAGATTTTTTTTTTTTGGTAAGAAGTACAGATAGAATGTTCCTTTAGAACAGTGGTTCTCAACTTTCCTAAGGCTGCAACCCTTTAATACAGCCCCTCATGTTGTGGTGACCCCCAACCATAAAATTATTTTCATTTATACTTGTAACTATAAATTTGCTACTGTTATGAATCATGTAAGTATCTGATATTCAGGATGTATTTCATTGTTACAAATTGAACATAACCACAGCTGAATATAAAAAGACCCATCAGCATCCAGATTAAGTCCCCATGGTACAGATTTTTTTTCAGTAGTTGATGATTTTACAGTACATGCTTTTACAGTTACCCAGGAATTATAATTTATGAAGTGTCGTTTTACCTCCAGTACTGCTGCCTTCAACACAGTAGCTGCTTTTAACACAGTAATTGCTGTCTACACGTGTGACTGATCCACATGAGTACATTATGGTGCCAACCCACTCACATATGCCTGTATTTGTATGGGGTGTATGTGATGGGGTTAGCATGATGATGTCATCACACTGGGTACTCATATGGGGGTGTATTTGCATGTGGGCAGACCCACCAGGAGACGGATAGAGGAATGGTGTCTCGGTTCCTAAGACCATCGGAAATATGTGTTTCCCAATGGTCTTAGGCGACCTATGTGAAAGGGTTGTTCAACTCCCAAAGGGTTCGTGATCCATAGGTCGAGAACCACTGCTTTAGAAGCAAGGATAGTGAGGCCTGTCTCACATACTTTGGACATGTGACCAGGCAAGATCAGTCCCTGGAAAAGGACCTCATGCTTGGTAAAGTAGAAGGTCAGCAAAAAAAAAAAAAAAAGATCTTCAACAAGATGTATTGACACAGTAGTTGCAAGAATAGGTTCAGCTATAGCAACAATTTTGAGGATGGGGTAGGACTGGGGAGTATTTTGTTCTGTTGTACACAGGGTTACTATTATTTGGAACTGGCTCAAGGGCACCTAACAGTAACATCTGTGCAGGCAACATGAACCTGAGCCAGTTGCTATCATGTTGACTCTGACACCTAGGGACCCCACGTCTATTGGAGCACAACGGTGTTTCATAGGATTTTCAATGGCTGACTTTTCTAGAAACAGATCACTAAGTCTTGCTCCCAACCCATCTCTGGATGCACTCTAACCTCTGACCCTTTTCTTTCTTAATCCCAAGTGTTAACTGTTAGCACCACCAGGGGAAGAAATATGTGATTAAGATATTGCTGAGCAGTGAATGCTTTTTCTAGACATAGTTATTGTCATTCATAGTAAATGACTAGGTGGAACTAACTGTAAGGTGTTTGCGACCCACTGAGGGGCCTGAATAGATCCTCCTACTGTAATTCAGGTACAAGGCACCCATATGGAGCAAGACCATGTTGATAGGATGCATAGAACTTTGAAGTTGGGATTGGCTAGTTTGTACCATCTCAATATTCATAAAGTGAACCATCTCATAAGCAGAAGGGGCAGGGGGTAGGATAACATCATTATTAAGAAAAAAGGAACCTGGAGCAGAGCTTGTCATTTGGAGCCTGAAATGCCTGTGCTTAACCTGCTTGATCTTCTAGTAAATCAAAGAAGTGGCATGGAAGTGAGGGCAGCAAAGGAAACTGCACCAAGAGTGGGAATAAGCTTCCAGCCCATTGAGTGAGAAAACCTAGTTCCTTTGGGCAGAAGGCTTGCTATATCATGTCCATCTGTCCAGGGAGTTAGGTTTGCTGACCAACGAGAATTAGAGCTGAGCGTCATTAGGTTGAGGTTTCTGGAGAAGGGGCTCTCTATAGGCATTTGTGAGCAGTGCTAAACGTGCTCTGTAACATTATCCTAGAATGGCAGAGGCCGAGTGGTCACATGGCTGAGAGATTTAGAATCACAGAGAGGTATGCCTTTGGGCATGGCTGAGAAGAAACTATCTGAATTGAAGAACTGTATACTCAGCCTTTCTGATCTTTAATTGCAACCTGTAAACTTCCCTAATGAGCCCCGTGTTCATGAATATTATCTGTGAGCTCTTTGTTTTCATTGCAAAGGATTCTCAAACCCAGCAGAGACAGAGAGTGCTGTGGGAGAGGAAGTTAGTGTCAGTACAGGTAAAGAAGATAGAAGGATGGCCTGATGCTAAGTCTAAATATCCTTCCCCTTTGTGGAGTCAGCAAAGATCAGACACTGCTGCAAGCCATTGTTACAAATTCTTTTGTCCTCGGGCGCCAGGTGCCACCCATAGCTACACTATGGGCAACAGAAGGCAACACTGCCCTGACCTGCACCATCGTCACAGCTGTTCCTGTGCTTGAGCCCATCATTGCCAATGGGTCAGCCCTTCTTGCTGAAAGCCTTCCTCTTTTTCACTGCCCCTCCCCTTTACCAAGCGTGATGTCCCCTCCTGACAACATGTCCAATGTATGTAAGATGAAGTCTTGCCATCCTTGTGTCTAAAAAGAAAGATTTGTTTGTTCTTCTGGTGGTTTCTGGTACTTTCAATATCTTCTCCAGCACCACAATTGAAACTCATCAATTCTTTTTCAGTCTTTCTGATACAGTATCCAACTTTCATATGCATATGAGGCCATTGAAAATACCATGGCTTGGGGCAGGCACAACTTAGCCCTCCCTGCTTTCCAACACTGCAAAGAAGTCTCCTGCAATGGATTTGCCAAATGCAACATGCCTCTTGATCGCTTGATTTCTGCTTCCATGAGCATTGACTGTGGATACAAGCAAGATGAAATCCTTGGCAACTTCAACCTTTTCTTTTCCTGGTCTAATTGTTAGGATTTTGGTCTTTACGTTGAGTTGTAATCCATGCTGAAGGCTGCACTTCTTGATGATCTTTATAAACAAGAGGTTCAAGTCCTTCTAGCTTTCAATAAGCCAGATAGCGTCGTCTGCATATCACCAGTTGTTAATAAGCCTTCCTTAAGCCTCTTTACATAAAATTTGGATTTCTGACTTCTTTTGAAATTCTGGCCACATCGGTCTCACTTTTCCATGTGACACCAATTAGCTGCTCTTCTAGAAAGAGGGGCACATGTCCTTCCTTTCCTGGTTTTCCATGTGACGTGCTTTATCCATGTCCCTTACAGGCATGCCTCCCCCCATAAGCTACTTTAGTCTATCACTTCTGGTATATTTATATTCCTGCTTGATCCAGAAAATAGCAGTGGCTTACAAGAAAATATAAAATGAACCAAACAAGCCCAAATCACAAGTAAAGCACAAACAGAAACTAAATTATAACAATGACAATAACAACAGCAAAGCACAGTGCAGTCACTTGTTATGGGTAGAACCTTTGTATTCTCTTGAAGTAAAAAATGAATAAGGAAACCTTAAGAAGACATGATTAGCTACACATGTCAAAGAATTTCAAAGACAAAATTGAGCAGCTTCCTCAGACGAATAGTAACCGGGTTGGATGTTAGGAGCAGATAAAAATGGTTCACGTGGATTCTGAAAAAAGAAAAAAAGTGAGTATGATATAGCAAAAATGTTCTCAGTAACACCTTGCTAACAATTACTGGGGCTATTTCTAGAAGATTGTTTCATATAATCTCTTATGAAACAGACCGTTTATATTAAAATGCCAGTGGGAAAGAAGCAGGGATACCAGGTAGGAACTGAAATCACCATTATGTTTTAATCAAGGATGTACTTTAAAAAGATTTGTGATAGTGGGAAAATGTTTGTTCTACCTAATACCCACTCAGCTTTTCTGGATTAGAAATGGGCCCCATTGCTTTGGGGGGGATCGCTGGCAGGGCAATAGCTTAAGTGTTGTGCTGCTAACTGCAAGATAGGTGGTTCAAACCCACTATCTGATCCATCTCAGAGGTGCGGCTGTCTGCTCCCACAATGACTACAGTGCTACAATCCAAAGGAGCACTTAGTTGTACTTTATCCTGCAGGGTGACGATGAGTCAGAATCAAATTGACGGCATTGAGTTGAGAACCATCTCAGGGAACCATCCTCTCCTAACTGGTGGTCTGTGTGGACTTTTTGTATTTTCTGGAGTAGTCTTTGGACTAAGCCCAGGTGAGTCATAGTAGCATAGTTCCCTAGCTACAGTACACTGAAATGTTTTAAGAGTGGAATCATATTCTATCAGCCTATTAAAAATTAAAAGATGTGTGTGAAAAATTAAGAAATTTGAGTGGCACTGTGTATTAGTCTGGGTACTTTAAAGAAACAAATCCACAAAAATTCACATATAAGAGAGCTTTATTTAAAGGTTAAGTGCACATCAAGAAAACATCCCAACCCAGTGCTGTCCAAGCCTACAAGTCCAACATTAACCCATTAACATGTCCAACACCAATCCACAAAGTCCTCCTCCATCTCACAAAACAGATGCAATGATGCCAGCTGCAGGAGGAAAGCCGAGTCGGTTAATGTTTAAGCATCTCAGTGCTGGCAGGGGTCTCCACACAGGTGTTTCAGCACCCAGGGCTGCATCGGGGTAAGTCCATGTGGCTTCTCCTTGGGGATGTCTTCCAGGAAGTGAGCCTTGCCAGCTGAAGCAGGGAACTGACTAAGGCAGCTACACCCTGATCCAACCATCAGAAAGCAAGAGACCCTAGAACTAGAAAGGCGAGACTCACTGAGCCATTTATCCCTCTGCCTTTCAATTAACCACACATGTGTTTATCAACCAGGTTGGCACAATAAACTAACTAACTCACATAGTGATTAAGTTCCCGAACAGCTAACTGAAAGGTCAGTACTTCAAACACAATAGAGACGTTGTGAGAGCAATATATGAAAGTTTGATTCCGTAAAGACTTGTATGGCTTTGGAAACCCTATGGAGTAGTTTTATTCTCTGTGCCCATTGATTTCCTTCTATAATTCAGACACATGGACACTTCATCTTACACCCCCATTGTAAAAAAGGTGAGTGTTTGAAGATTTGATTTTGTTCCCATGGGGCACAGTGGCATTAATTCAAATGCACGGGAGAGTATTTGGGATACCAATTAAATGAGCATGTAGAAGAATCCCAATACTATGAACTCTTTGCAGAAGAGTCAAGACTTTAGGATATCTCACTTTCATGCCCATTGATATTTTTTCTGGGTTTTGACAGTGTAATCAGTTTATAATTTCTATTAAAACTTGATGCTTTTCTAATTGACCAAACCCAAACCTTTTTTTGCTGACCTGCCCATTTGGACTTATCACTACCCTAGAGGACAGACTAGGGCTTCTTCATTGGGTCTCCAAGGCTGTCATGGTTAGGGAAGTCGACTGAGGAATCTTGAATGTACACATTTGCCGGGTCTCTAAGGGGGTGTGTTCGAAGTGCTGACCTCTGGTCAGCAGCCCAGCACTTCACCACTGCACCCGCAGGGTTCCCTCCTTTTTGGTTGGAGGGGATGCTATTGCATGTAATGTCACCCCTGGATATGGTGGACAGCATCCTCTTGTGCCTTACTCTCATCAGGCTGAGCAGACATGCATAGTGTCACTGAATAAAAGAAGCTGAGCACCGAAAACTTCCAAATGAGGTTGGTGAAGATAGGAAGTGACAGAGTGGGTTTTCTGCAGTGATGCCGGAGATGGCAGACGTGGCCAGACAAATGTGATTTGTGGCAACAGAAAGGGAACAGAATCTCACAACTCTGACTTTTCTAACATTTTCCAGTAAAATAATGAGCTCGGGCTGCTCAAAAAGCTTTATATCTTGAAATGGGTCAGGTTTGCTCCCAGTCTGTAGATGGCGTCACCCCTGCCCGTGAGAGTGTTTACTTGAGAAATAATGAAAGGTCAACATTAGAACAATACTTTTAAATTCACTGGCTGTTTGTAAAGTGTGCTCCCAAATTAGCTTTCAGAAAAAATAGTTTGCAACACCTTTAAGAACATATTGATGCAAAGAAATTAGGTAGCTAACCAAAGACAATAATGAGTTTTTAGACAATAATTTCGTATTTAATTACAGCTAACTTTAACCAGAAGATGATGACATAAGATGCTTGAACAAGCAAAAATCCTGAAGTGGATTCCATGCATTGGGGTTTTGAATCAAACCCACTGCCTTCCAGTCAATCCGGAGTCATATTGACCACTTAGGACTCCGTAGAATGGTTCCAGAGGTTCTGATAGCCTCATCTTTCTCATAAAGAACAGCTGGTGGGTTCGAACCACTGACTTTTCTGTTGGTGGATCAACACATAACCCAATATACTAAAAGGCCTCCTTGGGGTTTTGAACAGGCCAGTGGGAAATGGAATGTAGATAATGGCATAATTCAGCTCTTCAGTGTGGTCCATAAATTTTTAAGCTACGTATTTTTCCAAGATATTTTAAAAGTGCAGTGTTTACAAGTATCTAAATGGTGGCATCCTACATCCAGAAGGATTATGAGTGAAAATTTGATGGTGTGTGTGAGAGGCTGGGTTTCAAAAGAAACAAAACCAGTGATGTATATTTATGTACAATTCAGAAGTTTATATCAAGAAATGAATATACATCAAAAAAGTGGATCAGCCCAGCAATACAAGCCCAGGTGTCAGGTGATAGCTGGAGCCCCTTCAAATTCCTGTAGCCACCACAGCTGACAGCCCTCCTGAAGCTGGGAGAGCATGGGTACAGACTCTAATGATTCCCAGGTCAACAGATTCCCAGGTGCTGACAAACTCCTAGCATTGTCAGGTTACGTTGGCTGCTGACCCCAGAAGCCCGATGCAGGATCCAAGCACGGAGGCAGGAGAAGAGCAGCAAGAGAGAGAAAGACCAGTGCTCTATTGTTAGGTGCCACCAAGTTGGTTCCAACGCTCAGCAAATCTAAGCGCAACAGAACGAAACACCGCTAGACCTTGTGTCATCCTCACAATTGTTCCTTTGCCTGAGCCCATGGATGCAGCCACTGATTCGATCTTTCTTGATGAGGGTCTTCCTCTTTAGCCACCTCTCTACCACACACGAAGGACTGATCTCTTCTGAGAGTATGTCCAAAGTATGTAAGACGAAGTCTTCACCATCCTTGCCTCTAAAGAGCAGTCTGGCTCTACTTCTTCCAAGATAGGTTTGTCCTTTTAGCAGTCTGTGGCACTTTCAATATTCTTCTCCAGCACCACGATTAAAATGCATGGATTCTTCTTCAGCCTTCCCTATTCAATGTCCAGTGTTCACATGCATATTGAGGCAATGGAAAATACATTGGTTTGGGTCAGGCACACCTTAGTCTTCAATACTTTTCAATACTCTAAAGAAGTCTTGTGCAGCAGTTTTAACTAATGCGACATGTCTTTTGATTTCTAGACTGCTGCTTCCATGAGAATTGATGATGGATCTAAGCAAGACAAAAATCCTTGAGAATTTCGATCTTCATCCTTCAGGGTTTTTCGTGTCCCCTTCCTCCACCTTGGGTAGACAGTCCTTCTTTGTTTTCTGGAAGCTCCACTGAAACCTGTTCACATTGGGTGACCCAGTTGGCATTTGAAAAACCGGTGACGTAGCTCCCAGCATCACAGCAACACACAAGTCACCACAGTATGACAAACTGACAGACAAGTGACAGCATTCTCTACTGGGTCTCATAAATAGGTCACATCCTCAAGTGGAAGTCATCAGGGCATGACTTGACTGATAGGTTGGCTCTGCACCCATATCTTCCTACAACATGGCACGTTTTCACAAAACCTAACCATCAGATGGTCTATTATGGTGAATATGTGATACTTCAATTGTATAGGTTGTATAGTTTTCAGATTTTTTTCATAAGCAAGAATTATTTTGTAATAGAAAACTTTATTTTTTGCCCTGTGTGATAGATTCTGTGTCAACTTGGCAGGGCCTAGTTTCACAGTGGTTTGGCAATGAACACCAAGAAACCCCCCATGACCTGACCTAACACACTGCATTCACAGCCAATCAGTTGCAAAAGGATTAGGATGGGATCTAACACGCTTACTCAGGTCATAGCCCTGATTCAATCAATTCAAACAAAGGATCAGGGATGTGCCTTGCTTAAACTTTAAGTGGACACTGTGGGAAAGCTCACTTGCTTTTCACTGGGTCTGAGTCCTGCATCTGGCTCATCAACCTCTAGTTCTTTGGACTTGAGCCAAGAGTCTGCCATGTTGTTTGCCAATCCTGGGAGTTTTCAAGGCCAACCCTCTAAACTGCTAACCTTGTATTTATTTGCCTCACAGCCATAATCCTAGCTTGCTGACCTTGGATACATTCTATTCTACAGCTATAAGTCTGTGATCTTCCTGCTTTTAATTTACTTAGAAACCCATGAACTTACATGAGTCAAGGGAAGCCTACAACTTAACATCTGACCCATGAACTTGGAACCTATCTCAACTAGGACTACTTCTTCAACTGTGGAAACCATTTCCTTGATATAAATTTCTCTATATATACAAGTTAGACAGGGTATGTAGATTAAACAGGAAACTTATGATTATTTATTTAGATATAGATATATATTTAGATATATATAGATACAACACAATGAAATAAACAGCTAATTAGTTCACAGAGCAGTACAGAGCATTTAGTTCAACTCACTTCCATGAGATAGTTAATATACTGGCAGTCCTCCAACTCACGAGGGCTGTTGGGTACAAGTCAAGGAAGCAGACAGCTGACTCTTCTGTAGGGTAATATAGGTAATCCAGCTACAGGCAGCAAACAGCAGGACAGGTCACCAATAGTCAGCCAGATGGCAGCTCCGAGTATCCCCAGCTCAAGTGAGATGTATACACCAGCAGTGTGACGAAGCAGATCTTGAAGGAACCTCAAAGTATAGTGGCATGGTCTATGGGTTGGGTGTCCCACAGGTAGTGTAGCTCACAAGTTGAGGAAGAGAACTAGCTAAGGCAGCTACATACTGGTCCAATTATCAGAGAGCAAGAAATGGAAAGGTGAGGATCACTGAGCCATTTGTTTCTTTGCCCTTCAATTAAACTGCAACCTTATTAATCCCACATGTGCCTATTGTCCAGGTTGGCATAATAAACCTACTTATCACTATATATATTTGACATACACACATATCTATATCTATCTATCGATAGACACATATACAAATGTCAATGGCTTGTTTATCTAGTGAACCCAACCTTACCCACCATGTTATGCTTCACTCTACACATAATTTCAGATCGCTTATGCCAGAAGAAGTAGAAAACTATTCATAAAATACTTCTTGTGAAAACTTAGATTCAAATGGAAATTGTGCATGTTATCTAGATAGCTGCAACATAGCTAGCAATGATGGTGAAGAATGTAGAAATCATTGAGCACCTATAGCGTTTCAATTGTTCTGTATTTGTTACTTATACTCCTTCAAATGATGTTTCCAGATATATCTTACGATACCTAATGAGAGGAGAGAGAAGAAACAATGAATCTGATATTAAGATTATGTACTCATTCAAGAGGATGTAGTGAATACTTGGCTGAACCCTATTTACCAAATTGTGAAGACCACGTTTTTTTTCTATTCAGATTACCTTCTGGCACACGGGAAGTGACTCTATTCTGTTCACATAATTATCAGTTATCCTAATTCACTCAGCTAACCATTGATTTGAGAAATGGATTTATTTGTACCAACTTTAGCAGTTATTTATCCATATGTATACTTTAGAGTAAATAATCTAGTAGATATTACATCATACTGTATATTAATATAGAATTGTTTGCTGAATTCCAACAATATGGTTTTGGCATTTTTTGATATAATCATATTATTTTATTATATCTTTCTAGTCTATTCATATACTGAATTGAAATGACCCTTTTCTAATATTGGATTCTTCTTGTGTATCTGAGTTAAATCTCACCAACCCAATGAATTATTTTTTAATGTAGTGTGGAGTCTATTTGCTGATATTTGGGGATTTCTTTTTAGAATCGATATTCATGATTTGGTTTTAGGTTCTGTTTTCAGTGCTGTACTTGTTGAGCTTAGGTATTTGTGCTAGAGTGGCTTTGCGAAAAGAATTAGGAAGCATTAATTCTAACTTCATGCTTTAGGACAATTTAAAGAGCTCATGAATTATCTGTTTCTCAGAGGCTTGAATGAATTCATGCATGAAATTGTCTGGAACTGTATTGAGAACCAGATCTTTGACAACTTTCTCTATTTCTTCCTTGGTTTTGGGTCTATTTAAGTAGCCTATCTTCTGTTGAGTCAATTTGAAGTACAGCATTTTCATATTTATAGAAAATGGTCACTTTTCACATTCATTAGTACAGATTTAAGAAAATATCCTTTAAGCATTATTTTTATAAATCCCATTTTTACATCCCTATGTTACCACATTCATATATTCTTTTTTTTAATTTACAAAGTGATCTATCTATGTTTTGTGTTTTTTTATTCAGAGAAACAATTACTTTATGAGTTGATCACTTAACATCTTCTATTCCTCAATGCCTTAAATGTATGCATTAATATCCATTAATTCCGACTTCCTCTTTGCAATCATTTATGTATGGTGCTTATCATTTTCTCCTCTCTCCAAGTACATTAATGTGCATTTGCATTTGTTAAGGAGCTCTTGTGCTGTAGTGGTTATTTATTGGTCTGTGCTCTGCATGGTCAGCAGTTCGAGACCACCAGCAGCTCCGCTGGAGAAAGACTGAGCTTTCTGCTCCCTTAAACAGTAGCATTCTCAGAAACCTGCAGGGGGTCGTGATGAGTCAGCAATGCTTCCATGCCAGTGAGCTTGGCGTTTTTGTTCTGTATTTATTAATTCTATTGTTCTGCTTTCCATTTGTGTTGAGTTCTTTTGCATTTTTTCACTGAATAAATGATCTATTTTCATCCCTCTGGTGCAGAAGTGGTTAAGACTCTCACTTTCTTTGCAGCGGATCTTCAGAGTCAGATCACATCTCAGCTTGAGAGGCGTCACTATCGTTGTTTGCGCTAACTTTTCAGCAAATACTTCTGATTTTCTCTATGACCCAGGAATTATTCTATAGGAAATATTTTCTTTAAGGAAAAATATTTTTTCCTGTCTTTATTTGTTATATTTCTCAAGATATTGCAATGAGGTCAGGGATTGTGATCAATCCTATTTCCCTTCTTTGAGCGTTTTGAATTTGCTTTGAGTCCAACTTGTAATGTTTATTAATATTTGTAAATGACTGATATGTGAGAAGGCACAACATTCTGTATCTTTCTATCTATCTATCTATCTATCTATCTATCTATCTATCTATATACATACATTAATGGTTGGAGTATATTGTTTAGCTATTTCTAAATTTCATTCTTCCCGTCTCCTAGGATAGATTGGTATGAAATTGTCCTTAACAATTCGTATGCTTGTGACTTGTAGTTGTGTGATATAGTAAAGACTTTGTTTCATATTCCAAAATGTAGGATCCTTTTGATTAGTGAGTATAACTTTGTTTAGCTATTTCAGGAGTAGAGAATGGACAGCACTGGAAACGTGTTGACATCTTTCCTTTTCGTCTTTCTAACCTACTTTATTGTGGAAGAAGAATACGAACTCACTTGTGTTAGTGTATTTTTATTACCTTGCTAACTCTATAAAAATAATACCAGAAAGATATTCACCTGGGTTTTCTTGATTATAGAAAGGAATTCAACTATGTTTATCATAAAAAATTACTGATAGCATTGCAAAAATGGGATTTTTTGGACAATTCTCTGTTAGACTGGTGTCTCTAGGGAAGTAAAACCAGGGATGTGTGTGTGTGTGTGTGTGTGTGTGTGTGTTTAAGTGGCTCACACAAGTTATAGAAGTAGTTAAGTAGTTAAGTCCAGTATGGGGCTTGGCTGTGAGTCAGATATGCTGCCTAGGCTGACAAAGCAAGAGGCAGGAAGGTGAACCAGGAAGCAGGAAGACCACCCACAGGCTAGTGGAGGCAAAGGCAGAGGAATCCAAGGTTAGCAAGTCAGGTTTGTGGCTACAGAGTGGAATGAATCCAATATTGGGGGTCAATATGAGAGGTGGCTTATAGTTGCAAGAGTCAGCAGGCAGTATGATGGGGGGTGGGCTTAAGTCCAAGGAACTAGTGGTTGCTGTGACAGATGCAGAAGCCATACCAGCAAGAAGGCAAAGAAGCCTTCGCCCAGCGTCTGCTTCCTTCCAGTTTTATTAAGGCTGCGACTTGATTACGAGCAGAACACTCTACTCTAGTCCTCCCACAAGCGCTTGGCTGCGCAACAAAAATCTCATCCTGGAGTTGATTACATTGTGGTGGATGTCATCATGGGAGAATCTCAGCTCAGCCAGGTTGATACAATACTTAACTACCACACTTCACTGTGCTCATGTGAAGCCTGTCCATAGACTGAGAGGCAATCTTTTGACCAGAACAAGGGGATACTCTGTGGTTTACAAATCAAGGAAGGTGTACGTCATGGTTGTATCCTTCTGCCATATTTAGTCAATCAGTGTGTCCCTGGGGAAAGATACCCTATTTGTTAAAGCAAAGAAAGGTCAACATAAAAGAGGAAGGCCCTTATTATGCAAGCTAGATCGACACAGTGGCTGCATCAAAGCATTCCAATATAACCATGGATGGCACAAGACTGGACAATGGTTTGCTTTACATAGGGTCCCTATGAGTTGGAACTATCACGATGGTCCCCAACAACTCTGCTAATCTACCATGATAATATAAAAGAGCAGATAAAAATAATATGCAGCTAACAGAATTGTGTTGGGCATTTTCCATTTGCTCTGGCAGATAGGCTATCTTGATGTCTTCCTTCTGCCCTAGGAGTCTTCTACGTGTGGTCTGAACAATCAGACCTTCTTACCCCTGGGTGTCTGTTGCATACCACCAGCAAGACATTGACATGAGGAAGTATGAGAGAGGGTCTTTATATCCCTGCCTTCTTTTCTGCCATGCTGCTCTGGGTTAGCCAAATGCAGCAGCTCTTGCCAGCTGGTGACTCCACAGAGCTGCCTCCTCTGTGTGCCGTCGTCATTTCTCCCGTCCACCGCGTCCTCTGGTCCTTCTTTGAGTCAGAATGGACTCAATGACAACCGACATCAACAGATAGCTTCAGGAATTGCTTTGTATTTTTAAGTACAAGTTACAGCTTCAATGAAAACATATCTACTTGATCTAAAACATTCAGGGCAAAGGCATTTCTTTTAGGATCGGCAATTGCTCTTTGGTGGCGCTAACTCCAAGCACTTTCAGGTTAACGTGTGTTTCCTTAAAATCACCCCCATCAGTCTATACTTGAATACACAGTCTCTGTTCAAAAGTGCTTTCTGACTTATGTCTTTCCTCATGGGATGCTCACTGGCATTGGTGTCTCTGGAAATTTACTAACTTAAAAAAAAAGGTACAGTCTTTGATTAGCATAAACCATTGAAGCAAGACCACTTGAAAAGAGTTTGGTGGTTCAAACCCACGCAGAGTCACAAATACAGATTTGATGATCTGCTTCTAAAAGTTAGAGTTTTAAATGTCCCACAGAACAGTTTTTCCATTCTATAGTTATGTGGACACGCCGAATCAGCACTGACTCCTTGACAACTAACTACAAGAACAACAACAGGAGGCAACAGGAATTGCTTCGTGCTATTGGGAGCAAGCTATGGCTTCTATCTAAAATATGTTTATTTGATCTAAAGAATTCTGTACAAAGGAATCAAATGATGCAAGTGACAATCCAAATTTTATTAAGACCGTATAAACTCCTGAAACTAGTATGTGAATTAGGGAAGTTTGGGAAGCATTGGTTTCTACAGCCTAGTTCAGTTGAATGTCATGTTTATCATTTGGTTCTGTTTAAAATCATTATTAGGAATGGACTTTCTCCTTACAAATGCTCTATTTTTCTGTACTGGAGCCAGACCCAGATACTTTATATTATTTTGTCTGCTCTGGCATATTTTTGCTCACCTTTTTATTTTAAAGCAAGGCAAGTCATTTTGTTTTAATATACATATCTGTGGGAAATATATTTGGCTTACACCTTTTACTCACTCCAAAAAGCTTTTTTTATTTAATCTGTGATAGTATTTATTGTGGTTTAGCTGTCATTGTTTTTCTTTCTGCCATAAGTTTAGACTCACTAGAATTACTTGCTGTGGCTCTTTGCATTTTCTGGAAGACTCTGATATTAAGGTCCCCCAGCATTTTGGAAATTCTGTTATGCCATTTACATTTCTTTCAATAGCAGATTTAAATCACACCTGTCTCAACCTACTGATTTCAGAGGAAAAATAACCTGTGTTGGTTCCTTTCAAGACAAAGAATTTAGCACATTTGCATTCTACTTCATCTTGAATTCCCTTGCTGTGTTGGGGCATTAAAGACTTGGCTACTAACCAAAGGGCTGACCATCTGAATGGACCCAGAGACACCTTTGAATAAAGGTCTGGTGCTCTGCGGGGCTGCAAAGCTGTGACCCTCGTGCAATGCTCACACACAAGGGCTCTCCATGGGGCAGAATGAACTCAATAACAACTGTTCCTTTCTTTCTTTTGATGTTGTGGTTGTCCTGCAAGGAGTGAGCCCTGGTGGTATATGGCTACATGTTAGGTTGCTAACCACAAGGTCAGCAGTTTCAAACCACCAGCTGCTCTGTAGGAGAAAGAGGAGGCTTTTTATACCCAGAAAGAGTGACAGTGTTGGAAACCTGGGGGATTCAGAGGGGCAGTTCTGCATTGTCCATAGGGTCCCTGGGAGTCAGAATGGACGTGATGGCAGTGAGTTTGGTGTTTACTGATCTTGGATAAGCTCCTAATTGTTTACCTCCTGTTCGTCATCTGTTGATCATAGTATCATGGTAATAGCAGTGTCATGAGGTTAAAATGAGTTAATCTCTTTGAAGTGCTTATAATAGAACATAGGCACTCAGAAGAAAGAGTCGCTCTCAAGTTGATTCCAACTCTGGACAACCCCATGTATATCAAAGTAGAACTCTTCCCCAAGAGGCTTTTTGATAACCGATTTTTTAATAAGAGAATCACCAGGCCTTTTATTTTCAAGTCTCTGTTCATCTGAAAGTTCCGTTGAAACCAGTTGAGCAGTGTAACACCACCACTCGATGCACCACTGACATAGGGGTGGTGGCTGGACCATGATCCAGGTACTGAACCTGATTCTCCTGCTGGGGAGGTAATAATTTTACTACTGAGTACCAGTGTCTCTTTTTGCATTTAAAAATACCTTTAAGTAGGTGAACTGTTAAGTAAATTATAGTTCTTCCTCCGGTAAATAGGAGAATAAAAGTATTTATATATCCAGCTTGTTATTTGCCCAACCACTTTAATAAAAGCCTCTTGATGCTGTGTTCTTTCATAAGTAAGACTTGCTGGAAAATGCTGCCTAGGAGAAACATGTCAACATGCCCTGGTTGCCTCCCAATTCCTCATTTGAACAATTCAGATTCAGCTTCAGTAAATGGCTTGTCACTTATAGCCCAGGGAATCTATGAGTGACATCTTGTTGACATGTTAATCAGAACTAACTATTCCCTGTTCACACCCTGGTATGTCGCCTTCTTGTCGATGAGATAATGTATCATTCCTGAATTTCATATCCCACTTCCTCAAACCTCTTTTCTGCAGTATTTTTTTCTTGCATCAATTTCACAGGAGGTTTCATGTGTATAATGGAACTGTTGAAATCATAATCCTGTATTTTTGAATTTGAATGTTTCTATGTTAAAAAAGATCAAATTTGCATAGGACAAGGCAATGCCATTATTTATCGTTCAGATTCAATCATAAGACCCACCCAAACGCCCATTTCTCATTTATCTCTAGTTAAAATGGAGTAGGAAAAGTTTTGCCAGACTGAAAGAATAAAAAGAATACAAACATATGCTCAAATCAACACCCTGTACAAAACTTATTTGCATGTGCTTACCTTTATGCGTGTAGGGATAGAATAAGATATTCAGTACCATTCATAGCAAAACTTTCGTAGTATCAGGAATTATGCAGACCTGTTTACCAAAATTCTGTAAGTGAATTTCTAAGATCAAACTCAGACTTCCTTGAATCAGTGGGCTCTTGTATAGATTATTTATTAGCAAAATCCAAAGAACAATCATAAAAGGCTTGATCTTCTTGCCTTGCCACAAAAGCATGGCTCCTACTGGTTTCCAAACAAGTCATAGACATTGAGGGACTACAGACTGAGCTGTGATGAATTATGAAATAAAACTCACTCTTTCCCCCAGGGCTGAGAAGATGGAAGATCCTAAGATGTTCTGGCCACTTCACCTTTGGTGCCAATGTGTCACCTTTGCCAATTTAGCCCATTTGGCTTGTCTCTGTTCTACTTTTCTGTTGCTTTTCAGATGGGAATGAGTAATCTTGGGAATGAATAGGATCTTCAGACAATATTCAAGGCAGCTAGACAAAGCACCCAAGTCAATGATGTGTATACTTAAAATTTTCTTACCCAAACAGAAGGAAACATAAATAGAGAGCATTTTTCATTTGGGTCAGTTAATGCAGGGCACATTAAAAATATCATTTTTTAGCTGCTGCTGTTGTTAAAGGCAGGAAAGAAAATTAGGTTCAATCCTCAAGCACCCAATTATTACAATAACTACATCTCCAAGCTCTTGTTTCCCATATTTTTTCTGATTGAGGATGTGAATAACAAGATGACCAATGTTCTTCGTTTTTGTGGCAAGTTTATTTTATTTTCATTGTTGTTGCTTAGAATATACACAGAAGAACATACACCAGTGCAACAACGGCTGCCGGTACCATTCAGAAACACAGAGATGGGCATTCTTCAAGTTGGGAACCATTGTTCCCCTCCTTCTCTGCCTGGTTCTCCCTCTTGAAGATAAATAAACTCACTGCCCCCTAAGCTTCCTCATAACTACCTGAGTAGCAGTTGTCAATTTTATCTCATGTCATTAGCTATTAGCAGAACACAATGTTCTACTAGGTCAGCGAAATACTCTTAAGCTACGGTATGTCCTTACCATGAGGACAGTTTCTTACAGACAGTTCTGTTCAGGGATAAGAAGAAAACAAAGTCATGGGTATTAGAATTGGTCAAATTAAGCTTAAGAGAGTGGTTCAGAAGCTCTATGCAGAAAGATGTGCATGGAGTAAGCACTACTTGGATCCAGTTGTGAGATGTTTTTTCTTTGATGGGACACGCCTTGGAGTCTTTTTCCTGGGTGTGCTTCTGCTGTGAAGTAAAGGTTTTGACATGGGTCACCTGGGAAGACAGGGAGGGATCTGTTGTGGTGTGGAGTCATGATGAGAGACCCCCTTCTGCAAATCCCTGAACCTTGTTTCCTCACCTATAGAAGATGCAGCTGCTGATGGCCGGTGTCTCCGTCTGATCTCCTGGGCCACATCTGATTGAAGGTGAGACTGTGATGAGTGGATGGATATTTCCAAGTTACTGCCCCTTACAGGGTTCTACTTACACCAAGTCTAAGGGTGATTTCTGTGTGCCCTTGAGTTAATTTTTGACTCTGAGTGACCCCATGTGATGGTAGAGAAATACTCCATGGGGTTTTCTTCATTGGAATCTTTCCTGAAGCAGATTGCCAGGTCTTTCTTGCTAGGAACTACTAGGTGGGTTTGAGCATCCAATCTTTTGATTAGAGCTGGGCTTAACCACTAAACCTAAACCTACAGCCTTTGAGTTGACTGTGACTCATGACAACCCAGTATAAAGTTTCTGAAGCTTTGCAATTCTGTATGGGAGCAGTCAGCCTCCTCTTTATCCCCTGGAGCAGCTGGTGTCTTTGAACTGCTAACTTTGTGGTTAACAGTCAGCTTATCCAGCAGTGCCATCAGGGTCTGTAACCACTAAGACTTTTTAAGTTTAGGGAGGAGAGCATCCTATCCTGGGGAAACTCCTGACACATGGGAGACAAGAGTTGGGGATACATTCTGTCACCTCCTTTCTATTTGGTAGACAATATGGGCTAATATTTCTCAGAAGACCTGAAGGAATTAATCCCCTTTGCCCACAAGGACATCACAGAAGATGCATCTTTATATTATCTTTTCGCCTTTCTCCAATTATCTCTGCCTCAGCTCTGCTTCTAGCTTCACTTTCCAAATAGATCATTTGCCTCCAAGTCCTGGCTCAGATTCGGATTGTAGAGGAGCCTACACCGAGACTCTATCTTGAGAAATGAGTAAGGTCAACAGCTGAGGAAGAGTGATACTGGAGTGTGAAAGTTGTGGTGGGTTTCTTAGTAGGAGCAGACTTAGAGTCAGGCCAGATAGAAATGAAGACATCCTCAAATGACTGATGATGAGGAAAATAGTGAAAATGAATGGTAATGGCATTAGTTATTTGCTTGTAGAAAATGCTTTATTTATGTCACAATAAAAACCATAATATTAGTCAGCTTATGATTGTTAAGGCTAACCTGTCTTTAAAGCTGTTTGTGTACTAGACACTGTGGGGAATATTTGAGATGTTAGGGCAGACTGTTTTCAAAATGGCCACAAAACTTGTCCCAAAATATTTTTAAATTAAAAGATCATTTTATTGAGGGCTCTTCTAGCTCTTATAACAATCCATACATCAATTGTGTCGAGCATATTTTTACATATGTCGTCATCATTACTTTCTAAGCATTTACTTTCTATCTCTTCCACACTGATCTTGGGCCTGGTCCTGTGACTTGCATGGGGAAAGGAGAAAATAGAAAATGTGATACAATCAGAGACTTGAAATTTCTTGCACATCTGGGTTATCTTTCTCTTGGACTGCCAGCTGTCATGAGACTGTGCCCAGGATAGCCTATTGTAGATTTCATGTGGAGGGGAACCAGGGCACCTCAGCCAACAGTCTGCCAACTGCCAGACATGTGCCCAAGGCCAAACATGACCAATGGACTCTGGGTTCATAAGAAGTAAGAAATGTCTATTTTTTATTATGTCAAACTTTAGGTGGTCTGCATGCAGCAAAAAATAATAACACCTCAAAAAGTCTGAAACCCAATGGTATTACTAGGGATTTCTATCAAGCATTTATAGAAGAGCTAGTGCCAATTTTACATTAAATATTTCACAATATATAAACAGACAAACTCATTTTTTGAAGCAAGTGAAAGCCTGATACTACTCAGGCAAAGACATGACTAAAATGGAAAATTATAGACAAATATTCCTGATGAATATAGACACTGAAATTTTCAACAAAATTCTAGCCAGAGAATTCAATGAAGCCTAAAATAATAATTATTATTATACATCATAATCAAGTTGGAGTCATACCAGGTATGCAATGATGATTTAATACATTATGTACTCGAGTATAAGCCAAGGCACCTAATTTTACCACACAAAAAACCTGGGGGCTTTTCCAGCATTAAAAATGTGCTGAAAAAACTTGGCTTATACACAAGTATGCATGGTATTAGGGGGAAATATTAATGTGATCTACCATAAAAACAAAATAAAGGAGAACCATATGATTTCTCAATTGATGCAGAAAAGACATTTGATAAAGTTCAACATCTATTCTGTATAAACACTCAATAAAATAGGAATATAAGGGGAATTCCTCAACATAATAAAGGTCATATATACTAAACCAATGCTCGCATCTCACTTGATGGAGATATAGTGAAAACATTCACCCTATGAACCCACCAGAGTTTCCCTGTATCACCACTCTTATTTCATGTAGTTCTTGAAGTCTTAGCTAAAGAAATGAGACATCACAAAAGATATTAAAGGCATCCAGAGTGACACAGAAGAAACAAAGCTTTATTTGCAGGTGATATAATTCTACATACAGAAAACTCCAAAGATTCTATTTTTCAAATGCTGGAAGTAATTGAAAAATTTGGCAGTGTAGCAAGACGTAAGATCAATTTATAGAAATCTGTTGAATTCTTGTACATGAAAAAAAAAAACCCAACAACACTGAAAAGGAAGGTAAAAGAACAATACTATTTACAATAACGCAACAAATAAAATATCTAGGAATAAATCTTACCAGAAGAATGAAAGAATTATGCAAATAAAACTTAAAACAATTCTACAAGAAACTAAGAGACTTACATATGGAAGAATGCCCCATGCTCCGAGATAGGAAGACTAAATATACTGAAAAAGTCAATAATACCAAAATCAAGTTAAGGATTCAATGAAATTCTGATACACATACCTGCAAATTGGAAAAATTAATAAAACATATGGAAAAGAAAGAAATCCAGGATAAATAAAGCACTATTAAAAAAACAAAAGCAAAGTAGGAGATCTTCCGGTCCCAGATGTTAAAACCGACTATATAGTCAGTTGAGTAGCTGGGTCTACCATAGAGAATTTCAATCTTAAAAACCCCCAGGGTAGTTCTACCCTGTCCTGTAGGGTTACTACGAATCAGAATCAACTAGATGGCAGTGAATTGTTTTTGTTGTGGTTATTATATAGCCACAGTAATAAAGACAGTTTGATATTGGTAAAATGATACATATGAAGATCAGTGGATTAAAATTGAGAATTCAGAAATACAACTGATTACCTAGACCCTTGACCTTTGATAAAGGACTCAAACAAATTAGTTGGGGAAGAGATAGCCTTTTCAATAAATAGTGCTTGAAAAATTAGGTCTCTACTTGCAAGAGAGTGAACCAGGACCCATGCCTTATACCATGTGCAAAAATGAACTCAAGAGAGATTAAAGCCCTAAATATAAACCCTAAAACCATAAAGACCATCAATGGAAAAGTAGGAATAAACGTAAGGACCCTAATACAAGGTCTAAATAAATACATTCCAAACACTATGACAAATCCCCACACTATAAACGATAAAATAGAAGGCTGAGACCTTTTTAAGTTATTGCATTTGTGCATATTAAATGATTTTATCACAAGTGTTAAAAGAGAACCCAAAATTGAAAAAAATATTAGCAACGATACATCAAAATAGGGCTAATTTCAATAATCTGTCAAAAACTACAACCTTAATAATAAAATACACATACAAATAAGAAAAATACGAAAAACCCAAACCCAATCACGACATGTACTGACGATTTACTAAAGGTGACATTTACGTGACCAACAAGCATATGAAGAAATGCCCATGTTCATTAGCAATAAGGTAAATACAAATCAAAGCAACAATGAGACACCACTTCCCACTGGCACTCTTAGCAAAACTACAACAACAACAAAACAATATAATAAATGCTGGAGAGTATGTGTAGAAATGGAAACACTGATATATTGTTGGTGGGACCATAGAAGTGTAGAACCATTAAGGAAATCAATATGGGGCTTCTTTAAACATATGCAAATACAAACATGATCATGCAATCTCTCTACTTGGTATATACTCTGAAGAAATAAATAATAAAATATGAAGATACATATGCACACCCATGTTTATTGCTGAAATTTCTATAATAGCAAAAAGATGGAAACAATGAGAAGCTATAAAGAAATTCATAAACAAACTCTGGGGAAATATGTAAATATATAAAAACAAAAATTACAAAATATTGAAGTTAAAATATAAAAGCGAGAGAGAGAAAAGGATCAATCTTAAAAACAAAAACAAAAAAAATCTCCAAACTTCCTACTCATCAATCTAACTGCTGGTTTGAGTGCCTATGAAAGGAAGAAAAATGAAACTAAAACAGTCTTGGATTCTTTTGTGACATAAAAGTTGGTTTCAAATAACAACAACCAGTCAAGAATGCTGACACGTCATCTTGTTAATTCTTGCTTTGTTCCTTTGAAAGAGAGGCTTTAGTCACACCCCTTTTGTGGGACTTTGAGGCTCAGAGAAGTTGTCTTCCCCAAAGTCAGACAGCTGCTTAGTAACAGTGCAGTTTCAACACCAGGAATTTGCTTGATTCGAAAGCAAACCATCCCTTAAGTTTCTGTGTCTCACGTGGAGAAGCACTTTTTGCTGAAGCGATGACTGCGATCATTGATTCATTCTAAAGCTTTACTTTGAGTACCAGGTACTCTTTCAGGAACGGCTTTCTTTTCTTTTTTTTTTTAATTGGGGCATGGAGTTGATTCCGAAGCATAGTGACCCCATGTGACAGACCGGTTCCACAGTGTTCCTTAGGTTGTAATCTTTATGGGTACAGGTCACCATGTTTTTCTCTCCAAGAGTGGTTGGTAGGTTTGAATTGCATTGCTGATCTTTCAGGTAATAGTTGAGTGCTTAACCTTTGTGCCACCAGGGCTCCTTGTGCAGGGCACTGCTGTTGTTAGATTCCATCTAGTTAGTTATAACGTAATCACCATTGGTCCTATGCTTGAGCCCATTGGGGAAGCCATGGTGTCAATCCACCTCCTTTGGGACTTTCCCTCCTTTTTGTTTCCCCTCTACTTTAGCAAGCATGCTATCTTTCTCCAAGGACTAGTCTCTCCTGATACCACGTCCAAAGGTCATGAGACAAAGTCTCACCATCCTTGCCTCTAAAGAGCATTCTGGCTCTACTTCTTCCAAGACAGATTGGTTTGATTTATTTTTTCTTCAGAGTCCATGGTAATTTCAATCTTTCCCCAGCACCTTAATTCCAGGGCATCGGTTTTTCTTCAGTTTTCTTTTTCAACGGGCAGCTTTCATATGCATAGGAGGTGATTAAAAATACCATGGCTTGGGTCAGGTGCCCCTTAGTCTTCAAAGTGACATAGTATAGGGCATTGGTGATACACAAATGTATAATAAAGGCTTCCTGCCTTCACAGTAATCTCAGGATTAATGAAATGAATCAAGTATGGGCCCCAAATCAATACCATGCAATGATCTAGGGTAGGTATACACAACAAACCGCAGGAGCAAACCGATGTCCCGGGATCAGGCCATGCTGGGGCAGAGGTGGTAGCAGCACGATGGAACCCTGCTGTCATAATACTTTTTATCTAGTATTACCATGCTAAAGAAAACTGTATTTCCAAACAAGATTATCTCCACAGGCCTAAGGGTTTGATCGCAACCCAGAGGGCAAGGTGACACTTACGCCATGCCAGTTGCCATTGAGGAGATGCTGCTGACTGAAGGGAGCCACATGGGTGTCAGAACCAAATTGGGCTCCGTAGGGTTTCAGTGACTAATTTCTCACCGGACCATTTTCCTGAAGAAAAGATGTTCCATGTGAGCTGAAAAGGCCATGAACTTTGAATTCGGTAACCTCTGTGTTCCTGATTTTCCAATTGTGTTAGACAGGGTTGTCTAGAGAACCCAAACCAAACAATCCAAACCAAACCAAAACAGAACCATTTTGACAAAACAGTTCTTCTTTGATCTCCGTTGCTGCTAAGAATTTCAGCTTTATCTCTAAGTCCAAAAGTGAAAATGACCCAAATTCTTTTGCACAAAATCTTAGATTGGTTTTGGCTGGTCAAAATGCCCCTCTCTATACCTCAATTGCTTATTCACATTTTACATATTAATTTGCTTTCAAAGTTCAAATTCCTCCAAGTGCACACTCTTCCCTACTTGAAGCCACCGATATTGCTGATGAGCTCCTTGCAGGGACTGCTTCCCTGCTCTCAGCAACTCAGTTCACTCTCCCGTGGGAGCTCTTTGGAGCAGAAGCTTAAAGTGCTGGAGAACTCAAGGGTCTACACTCACCTACTAAACCCAAACACCGAGCCAGTTGCCATTGGCTCGATTCTGACTCACAGCAAACTCCTGAGGTAGAGTGGGACGAATCCCGAACGTCGTCTTCTCTGCCACCTGTATGGAAGCTCATCACCAGGCCTTTCTTCTGGGGAACATCTGGGTGGCTTTGCACCCCGGGCCTTTAGGTCAGCAGCTGATGGAAAGCACTCGGAGCCCCCAGAGGCCTTATGGGGCAGTACAGACAGCGATATTTAAGATGGCAGTTTAACGGACGCTGCGGAGTGGATTTACTGGGGCAGAAATAGCTGAGGGGGCTTCGAAGAGCTTCGGGAAAATTGGAGTCCAAGGATCATGAGATTTTCCTGAGAAGTTTTTGATGTTGTGTGACAGAGATAGGAATCAGATAGGGCAGAGATCTGAAGTCGCTCTGTCCTATGGTGTTTTGTGTCCATCACTGTCATTTTCAACCCGTTCACAGATGCATTGTCCATCACAATTAGCTGTGTGCTTACTGGAATTACTCCACTAGACTGGAAAATCCCCCCGATCCTATTTCTCAAATGGCATCCTAGATTACTGGGCGCCTGGAAGTTTCTGTTGAGGAGTGAGAGGAGGCACACAATCAGGTGGAAGAGACTGGCTGAGATAAGATCTGCGGTTGCCTTTTCTGTTTGTTTTAAATGCTTATCATGTTCCAGCCAGGACCGGAAATTGAGTGACCTCTCCTCTGCCTGCAATATCTGCCTCTCTCCACAAGATGCAGATTTGTGGTTCCTTCTTAATTAAACACACTTTGAGGGCTGCTCTGGCTCTTAACCACCAGGCATGACACTGGAATAGAGCCGACACAGTCTAGGAGCCTAATAAGACAGTGTTTGAAATGAAAGTTAATGTGATTTTGGCTGCTATCGTTCATCTCTTTGAAACACAGCGTATTCAATCATCTGCTTCTACATCTTTAAATGTATTTTTTTAACGTCTATCAAGTTTGGCATCTGGAGGAACCCTGGTAGTGTAGGGGTTACACACTGAGCAGCTAACAACAAGGTCAGCAGTTCGAAACCACGAGTCACTACACAGGAGAAAGATGAGGCTTTCTACTCCCATAAAACAAGCTAGTCTCAGTGTGTTAGTCTGGGTCTTTAGAGAAACAAATCCACAGAAACTCATATGTTTAAGAGATTTTTATATAAAGGATAAGTATAAATTGAGAAAGAATCCCAACCCAGTGCTGTCCAAGTCCATAAGTCCAACATTAGCCCATATGTCTGACACCAATCTACAAAGTTCTCCTCAATCTCACAAAACACACACTATGATGCTGACTGCAGGAGGAAAGCCAAGTCAGTGAATGTGTAAGCATCTCAGCGCTGGCAGGGGTCTCCACCCAAGTGCTCCAGCACCCAGGGCTGCATCAGGGTAGGTCTATGTGGGTTCTCCTCAGGGATGTTTTGCAGGAAGTGAGCCTGGCCAGCTGAAGCAAGGAACTGGTTAAGGCAGCTGCACCCTGGTCCAACCATCGGAAAGCAAGAGACCCTAGAACTAGAAAGGTGAGCCGTTTATCTCTCCACCCTTCAATGAACCCCACATGTGTTTATTGGCCTGGTTGGCAAAATAAACCTTAGCTATCTCAATCCACAGCTTAGTCACTCGTCTGTTTCTACATCTTTAAATGCATTTTTTTAACCTCTATCAAGTTTGGCATCTGAGGAACCCTGTTAGTGTAGGGGTTACATACTTGGCTGCGAACAACAAGGTCAGCAGTTTGAAACCACCAGCTGCTACACAGGAGAGAGATGAGGCCTTCTATTCCCATAAAACAAGTTAGTCTCCAGAACCCACAAGGGAAATTTTGCCCTGTCATATCAGGTATCTCTGAGTTAGAATTGCCTCAAAGGCAGTGAGGGTTTGATATCTGAACCATGGTAACCTAAAGCTTAAGTGGTGGACTACTAATTAAAGGTCCCAGGTAAACCCCAAGGGTGGACTCTCAAGAGACAAACCTAGCAAACTTCTCCCATGAACGTGACAGCCTAGGAAACTCCAGGGGCATTTCTGCTCTGTGCTGTAAGCCCCCTATGTGTTGGAATGGTGGAGATCTGGTTCTGACGATGGTACCGAAAAGAGTTTTTCTCATTTCAAACCAAGATGCGCTTCTCTGAAGTGAGTCATATGAAATGCCTGGACCCCCAGTGAGTCTTCTGCCAACTCCGTGGATAGCATGCTGGGCCTGGGGCGTGTGGGGAGAACAGACGGACTCCTGCACACAGTTGCTGTCCTCTGCAGCTGGCAACACACAAAGCACGTGAATAAGCAAATTCCGCAGAGCGGGCAGGGCCTGAGGGGTGAGGCATGGGCAGCACCGGTGAGGTGAGAGATGAGCAGCAGCCACTCAGAGGAAGAACACAGAGATGGTCAAACCAGAAACGAAACCCACTACCACGGGGCTCATTCTGACACTAACCTTGCATGGAGTTAGTCGGATCTGCTCTGTCCTATGGGGATGCTATGGGTCACCAGGCACTTGACAGCTGTGGGTGTGATTTCCTTTTGGCTTATGGCTATGAAGGAACAGTGAGTGTGTGTTGCTCCCAACTAATAAGTCCAAATTCCCTGTTGAATAGATAATTGTCCCACCGTGTTTCCAAGGCTATCAAATTTTAGGGAAGAAGATGGCCACCACTTTCTCCCACAGAGCAACTGATGGGTTCAAATAATTGAACGTTCTTGCTCAGTAGCCTGACCCTTAGACTACTGCACCTGCAGGACTTCTCTGGAGAAGATTTCTAAGGTAGAAGAATGTCCCGCTGAGCTGTAAAGTTCACTTGATCCAAGCCATGGTATTTTTGCTCACCGCTTAAATACACAGAAAGTGGACAATCAATAAGGGAGATCAGAAAGGAATCGATGCATTTGAAGTATAGTGTTGGTGAAGAATACTTAAAAGTATTATGGACTGGCCTAAGAACAAACAGACCTATCACGGACAAAGTACAGCCAGAATGACAGGAACAAGGATGGAGAGACTTCATCTCATGTATTTTGAATATGTTGTCAGGAGAGACTAGTCCTTGTTGAAGTACATCATGTTTGCCAAAGCAGAAAATTACAAACCAAACTCACTGCCAAGTAGTCGATGACCATTCATAGAAACCCTACAGAACAGGGTAGAAATGCCCCTGTGGGTTTTGGAGATTCTTTATGGGACTAGAAAGCCCTATCTAAGCTCTTTATGGGGGCAGAAAGCCCTGTCTTTCTCCTCTGGAGCAGCTGGCAGTTTTGAACTGCTGACCTTGTAGTCAGCATCCCAATGTGTAACCAATATGCCACCAGGACTCCTGGGTAAAAAATAGGGGCAGTTTAAAAGAGGAAACCTGGCAACGAGATGGAAGGAGACCGTGGCTGCAACAATGGGCTCATGCCTAGCAACAATCAGGAGGGTAGTAGAGAACTGGGTGGTCTCTCATCCAGTTGTATATGGAGTCATTATTAATTGGAGCTGACTTGATGGCATCTAGCAAGAACAAGGGCAGGGAAAAGAGCTCAGGTGGCACAGTGGTTAAAGCACTAGGCTGCTAACCCAAAGGTCAGCTGTTCGAACCCATGGGAGAAAGTTATGGCAGTCTGCTTCTGTGAAGATAGACAGCCTTGGCAACACTGCAGGGCAGTTAGTTCTACTCTGACCTATCGGGTTGCTGTGAGTCAGAGTCCTGCTACATGATAGCAGGGGGTTGGGTTTGGTGTTGGTTTCGGGGTGAGAAGGAACTGTGGGTGGTCCAGCCAGCAAGTGTGTGCTTCAGCTCATGAAACAGTTGAAATTCACCCAGAGATACCATGAAGGAAGGTTTGGAGATCTTAGTCTATAAAGAAAATACTATGGAACAATTCTACTCTATAATGCATGGAGTCACCATGAGTTGAAATTGACTCTATGGCAATGAGTTTGAGGTGTGTTTTTTTGTTGGGGGGTGGTTGGGGGGATGAGAATGAGCCAAAGATAAAGCCAGTAGGACTAAAGCAGAGGTCACTGAGCTTTTTCTGCCTTCTGTAAAGCGCCAGCGTGACATGTTTTGATCTTAAGGAGCTAGACTATTGTAACTACTCAACTCTGCAGACATAGCCCAAAGGCAGTAATCAATAATCTGCCAACAAGGAAGCATGGCTATGATCCAATAAAACTTTATAGAATAAAATAGACACTGAACAGAACCTAATCCACTGGCCCTATTTCTCACGCGTGGAGTAAAATGTAGAGAGCAATAGGTTGAGTGACTACAGACAAGGCTTCCAAGAAAGGGCATGGCCCCAGCACCTTGTGTGGATCACCAACAAATCCCAAACCAAACTCACTGCCATTGAGTCCATTCAACTTCATAGCAACCCTGTGGGACATGGCAGAACTGCCTACTGTAGCTGTAAATCTTTATGAGAGTAGAAAACCTCGTCTTCCTCCCACAGAGGGACTGGCGATTCTGAAATCATGACCTTGTGGTTTGCAGTCCAACTCGTAACCCACTACACCACCAGAGTTCCTACACCATGATCTGATACCTGGAGTTGAGGCCTCCTAGCTGGAGGGGACACAGGAAGTTCTGGTTTACTTCATCCAGCAACCAGGATGGAATGCTTCATGCCACTGACAGCTCATGGGTTGGGACAAATGACTTAAGCTCCTTGTGTTAGGTTTTCATATGATCAAGAAGACAGGGCTACCCTTCTAGTAGGGCAATGATCAGATGAAATGTTTCAATATGTGTTAGCTGCTGCCCAGTCTGTATTTTTATGCATGGTAACCCTGAGTACAGCTGAATACTGCCTGGTCCTTCATCATCCCAGCAATTATTTTGTTTGAGCCAATTGTGGAAGCCACTGTGTCAGTCCATCTCCTTGGGGGTCTTCCTCTTTTTCACTTCTCTTCTATCCCCCCAAGCATGCGGTCCTGCCCTAGGGACTGGTCCCTCCTGACAGCACATGTGCAAGGTATGTGCAACAAAGTCTGCGAATCCTTGTTTCTAAGCTGTAAGTAAGACAACATACATAATGTATTTATCTGTTACATAATAGGCTACAGATTCAATACCTCTTAGCTCTATAACACCCTGGGCATCTGTTAGTTCTCAGAAGAGGGGGTTTTATTTTTGATGCTCGGTAGGTGATCATTCTGAAGGAATTGGCAGGTTTCTGGTGACCCAACCAGGGGCCTTGGCATCAATTCACTAGGCTTTGCTCATTTCTTTACAATGGGAGGACACCTGACTACACATTTCACCTTTCAGCAACTCCAGAGAAATTATGTAAAGGTTATTTTTTCTTTTAATTACATAGTGCAGATTTAATTTAATTTCTCTTGCTATGTTAATTTAGTGATTTGAAAAAAAAAACAAATTTGGTTTTTAATTAAGCCAGAGCAAAGGGCACTTTATCCTGGATGTCAGGAGGCAAACGCTACTGTCTCTAGCAGGCAGGGGTGAGACAGGCATCCTTCCCTTCAATGCTGTTGCAGTGGCCACTTCTCCTTCGGCCTCTGGGGGCTCTGCGGAGTAGCTGGATAGCACGTGAAGGATTTTGTAATGTAAAGTGATGGTAAATCGTCTTTCACAATCTATAACTCCATTATATTCAATATATTATAAATGTAATTTAAATACATGCATGTGATAGAAAGATATACATGTATCATACATCTATAGATATATATCTTCTATTTATAAACAGGGTTTCTGTGGCTGCAGATATTCTCTGTGGGGGAAGCCAGCCCCCACAACAAATCACAGGTTCAGTAGGTTCAACTGTACGGTTTAAAATATAGAGAGAGAGTTTAGTAAAGTCATAGATAATAAGAGAGATAGGAGAGTAAAATGAATGTCAGACACATTTCATGGTAGCATGCTCACCTCCTGAATGGCTATGATCTCAACAGCCAGGTCCATGCACAGGACAGGCAGAGAGGGCAGGAGAGAGTGATTCAGTACTAACCAAGGCTTCTATATCTGAGGGTATGCAAGCCCCCTGATTACAGGTAAAGGCAGATGTTACAGGAAGGGGTGTACTATAGGTAATACAGTAATGGAGGGGGACGATCTAAGGGTACATGCTATAGAAAGAGGATGGATTAAGGGTACACTTGTGACAAAATGGGCAGATCTTAGATTCATGATGGAAAGCCTGACCCTGATTGCCCTTGAACTGTAAACTCGAGTTAATCTAAGCTTTCAAGAGCAGCAATCCACTGTCCCGAACAGCAGGGGGTGAACCCTACCTATTGTGGAGAAACAGTGGTGTCTGCTTGCTCTGATGGCTGGAATCCTCAGGCAGGTAACCTGACAATCATTTTACATGAGTTGCAAGCAGTGTTCTAGGTCTGGCATACATTTGGGGGAGATGAGCTGGGGAGCAGTCTTTTTCTATCCCACACTTCACAAAGAATGGGTTTAGTTTGTTGCTGCATACTGAGCACATAATCAGAGAATCTGGATTATATGAAGAAGAGTGTGGCCATAGGATTGGAGGAAGGTTTATTAACAACCTGTGGTATGCAGATGACACAACCTTGCTTGCTCAAAGTGAGGAGGACTTGAAGCACCCGCTGATGAAGATTAAGGATGGCAGCCTCCAATATGGGTTACAACTCAATGTAACAAAGACCAAAATCCTCACCGCTGGACCAACATCACGATGAACAGAGAGGATATGAAGTGGGCAAGGATTTTATCTTGCTCGGATCCACAATCAATGATCATGGAAACAACCATAAAAAGATCAACAAGTAGAAGGTGGGTTGGGATCATCAATTTTGCAGTCAATCTTGTGGTTACCAGCTCACTGCTTCTCCAACTATGCCTCAGGACCCCTTATACTTATATGTAATCTTATTGTATATAAAAGTTTCTTTCTGACTGAACAGCTCAAAGTGTGTGTGTTTGTGCGTGCATAGTCCCAGGAATTGGCCGACATTTTGAATATGTGTACTACTCATCGGAAATGTCATGGTGAACAGAAAAGATTGATGTTGTCAAGCATGCCATTCTGCTTGAACTCACAATCAACATCAATGGAAGCAGCAGTCAAGACCCTGCTGCAAAATAACTCTGTAGGGTTCCAAAACAATGCTGTCCTGTTGAAGAGGAAGGTGTACCTGAGACAAGCTATGGCATTTCTAGTAGCCTCCTATGCGTGGGGAAATCCGGATAGCCAGTAAGGAAGACCATAGGGAAGTTGAACCTTTGAATTAGGGTCTTGGAAAGAATATTAATTCTACCACGGTCTGTCAGGAGAAACAGCAGATCTGTCTTTGAAGAAGTATAGCCACAATGCTCCTTAGAAGCACGAGTGGTGCAACAGTGTCACGTACTCAGACATGTCATTGGAAGAGGAACATCAGAGTTGGTAGAAGATTAGCAGACAAGAGGAAGGAAGCCCAGGTGGTGTAGTGCTTACCCACTGGGCTGCTAACCACAAGGTCAGCAGTTGGAAACCAGCAGCTATGCAGCAAGAGAAAGATGAGGCATTCTATTCCCGTAAAGAGTTACAGCCTTGGAAACCCACAGAGACAGCTCTACCCTGCCCTCGTGGGTCACTATGAGTCAGAATTGACTCTAGGGCAGTGAGTTTGTGTCTTTTTAAAGAAATGAGATGGACTGACACGGGCAGAAACAAGGCATTCAACTAGAATAGCGGTTCTTAACCAGTGGGTCACAACCCCTTTGGGAGTTGATCAACCCTTTCCCAGGGGTTGCCCGAATTCATAACAGTAGAAACATTACAGTGATGAAGTAGCATCAAAATTAATGTTATGGTTGGGGGTTCACCACCATATGAGGAACTGAATGAAAGGGTCAAGGCATTAGGAAGATTGAGAACCACTGCACTAGAGCAATGCTTGGGAGGATGCTGCAGGACCAGGCCACGTTTCCTTCTGTTACTAGGCGTCAGTGCTAAGTGGACAGCACCCAACAGCAACAGAATCCCTTGCTTCTCAAATTAAGAAATGCCAAAGGATTCCACCCTGAGTCTCTGCAGAAGGGTCAGGATGGTTTGTAATCTCATTCTCCAGATGCCAGAGCAGAGGACAGATCAAGAAGAGAAAAGAAACAACAAAACCGAAAAGTGGCTGAAGGGAGACAATGGTCAGTGTCAGACATGAAATGATCATAATTTATAAATTATCAAGTGTTCATGAGGGAGGGAATGTGGAGAAGGGAAAATGAGGAGCTGATACCAAGGGCTCAAGTAGAAAGAAAATGTCTTGAAAATGATGATGCCAACAAATGTATAAATGGGCTTGACACAATGGATGGATGGATTGTGATAAGAGTTTTACGAACCTCCAATAAAAGATTAAAAAATAAAATAAATAGAAGAAAAAAAAAGAACTGCTACCAATGGAGAAAGGAGGACCTTGGATCCAGGAGTGTAGAGAGCATTCAAGTCTCCTTATTACATTCTCCACAGCCCGCCACCATCCTTACATTTCTGTCTCCCACGGAGAGCTATATTTAGGATGAAACCTGTGGGTATCGTGCAAGGAGGAGAAAAATACTTAGAGAAGACTCTGGTAATTCTGGACTGAAATCCAACTGAGCATTGATGTAGTGCTTTGATAGATTTATTCAAAAAAATTGCTGTGCGCACATAAGCTTCTCCAACCCACTCCCCTGTGGCTGCCTACTCCATCCCGTGCTCCAAAGACACTGGGCACAATGTAATGCACACAGAGCATCAGGCTAGACCCATAAGCTCAAATTCATTGTCATGGAATCAATTCCAAATCACAGTGATCATACAGGACAGAGTACAACTGCCCCTGTGGGTTTCTGTGACTACAACTCTTTATGGGAGCAGAAAGCTTCCTCTTTCCCTCTTTGTTTCTTTGGTGGATCTCAACTGCTGATTTTGCAGTTAGCTGCCCAATGTGTAACCACTCTGTCACCAGGCCTCCGCCTCCCACCTATAGTGCCCCTGAGGTCACCTGTGTGCCAACCTGTGGGTTTCCAAGGATTCCTGATGCTATACATCTTTACAGAAGCAGCCAGCCTCATCTTTCCCTCAGGGTGTGGCTGCTGGGTTTGAACTACTGATTTGAAGGTTAGGAGTCCAACACTTACCAGAGAGAACCAACAGTGGGTCTCTAGGACTCATTGGCAATGATTCTGATGTGCTGTTTTGTAAGCGTCCTGTGGAGTTTTGTTGGGAATGGAGACCCTAGATTCTTGCACTCCATCCAAGGAGCCCTGGTGGTCAAGCAATCAGCCACTAACCAGAAGCCTGTTCATGCGGACCCTCCAGCCATGCTGAGGGAGAAGACCTGGTGCCTTCATCCCTGCGGGGAAGTTCTCCTCTGTGGCTCAGAGGAGTGTGGAGTCCAAGCAGACTACCAACAGCAGGACACACTGTGACGATCTGCAAGGTCAGTGATTTGAAAGAAAGTCCTGGAAATCTATTTCTCAAAGTCAGCCATTGGAACCCCCATGGAGCACAATTTGGCTTTGACACACCTGGGGCCACCATGAATCAAAATGGACCCAGCGGCAAGCTTTATCCCCCCTAATGCTCTCAGATACTGTTTCAGTATATTTGGGAACAGGGCCCTGGGCACTGAATTACTCCTCCATGAGGCACCCATGTGGTGCAGTGGCTAAGGGTTCAGTGGCTAAATGCAATGTGGGCAGCTAGAATTCAGTGATTACTCTTCAGAAGAAAGATGAGGTTTTCTAGTCCTGAGCCCTGGTGGAGCCGTGGTGACACGTCGGGCTGCAAACCATATGGTCGGCGTCAGGTTGAAACCACCAGCAGCTCCACGGGATTGACTGGGCTTTCTACTCCTGGGACAAGCGACAGTCTCAGAAACCCACAGTGCACCGCAGTCAGTCAGCATGGTGTCCATGGCGGTGAGTGAGAGGGAGACGGATTTGTAAGCTGGGACACCCACGGAGGCAGTTCTACTCGGTCCTATAGGGTCACTGTGAGTGGGAGGAAACTCAGTAGCACAGGGTTCAGTGTTACTGAAAAAAAAATCACTGCCCTTGAGTTGATTCTGACTCTTGGCAACCCCATAACACAAGGGAGAACTTCCCCTGTGGAGTTCTCAGACAGTACATCGTTACAGGAGTAGAAAGCCTCACCTTTCTCAGGTAGTACAGGTGGTGGTTTTGAACTGCTGACCTTATAATAGTCTGCAGCCCAACTCATACCCACATGCCACCAGGGATCCTGAATGAAGCACTTTCTATAAAACCTATGCCCCAGGCTTTGAGTATGCCAGTAAGCAGTGAGTTGGCTCCTTGAGAAAAGTCTCTTTTTACTGTTGTTGTTGAATGCCATGGAGTTGGTTCTGACTCATAGCGACCCTACGTGGCACAGAACAAAACACTAACCTGGTCCTTCCCCGTCCTCAGTTGTTCCTGTGTTTGAGTCCACTGCTGCAGCCACTGTTGCGGTCCCTCCGCTTGATCCAGCATGACGTTCTTCTCCGGGAACTGGCAGAGCTTGCTGGTTTACATGCGTCCTCTCCCCCTAATGAAAAGCACATTTCAGTAAGGCCGGTGTGTTTCCAAGGATGCGCCCAAGTCAATTTTCTCACCAACTGAGAGCATTTTTCTTTTAATAGTTAATTGGCCCAGCGAGTTAGATCCAAAGCTGCGACTTAGGTGTCATTGCCGCCTCCTGTTCACATCCTCCACCTCCAAACAGGTGCCACAGCTCTGAACCAGCCCCCTGATTACTCCTGGCATTTGGAAATGGATTGTTTTAGAGACCAAACTGTTTTGTGAAACACCTAACTTGTCATTCTCTCGGAAGGCTTTGGAAATGGCATTCGGCACTTATGGGCAATATTGAGTCAATCATCTTGGCGACGTGCCAGGCTCTTCTTGGGTGATGTTGAGCACAGTTTTCTCGAGGGCAATGGCCTTCGCTGGCGGTGAAGCGAACACTTACAGGGCACGTGGCCTGAGATGGCATGGATGTGGAGACACGTCCTACTGGAGATTTTATGTGTCAGCGGCTAAATTGGGAGAGTCTATTTTCAGTGACATACACATAGGGTCTTTCTTCAACTCATTAGAGCAGTGGTTCTCAACTTGTGGGTCACAGCCCCTTTGGGGGTCAAACGACCCTTTCACAGGGGTCGCCTGATTCATCACAGTAGCAAATGACAGTGATGAAGTAGCAACAAAAATCATTTTCTATTTCGGGAGTCACCACCACATGAGGAACTGCATGAAAGGGTTGCGACATGAGGAAGGTTGAGAACCACTGCTTTAGAGGAAAGGCTCAGACCCGGGAGCAGAGTGGGTACACACTGGGCTGTTGACTGCAAGGTCAGCAGTTCCAGACCACCAGCTGCTCTGAGAGAAAAACATGATGATTCAAGCCCCATAAGGAGTTACAGTCTGGGAAACCCACAGGCACAGCTCTACCCTGTTCTGTGTGGTCTCTGTGAGTCAAAAGTGACTTGATGGCAGTGGCTTTGGTTTTGGTTTGGAACTACAATTGTGTGCAACTGAGTACAAGGTGCGGGGGAAGCAGAAGACAAATAATACGTCTGGAGTGAGACGAAAGCTAAGGACACTAAAAGCTCCCATGGACCGCCCCACCCCTGGGCTTGGTTTGCTGGTCAATGCCCTACAAGTGTCATTTAATCGGGGGCAGATATTAATGTAATCCTTTATAGAAGAGGGATCTGAGGCCGCGCTTCAATGGGAAATACCTTTCTCCCAACCACAGAGGTGAAGTCCAGCTCCCAGGCACAGTCTCTTAATCTGGAACCTAAATAGACATAGTGTGTTCATTGACCTGGCTTCCTGATCGCATATAAGCCAAGGCAATTTAGGCAATGCAACCTGGCTAGACTATCAATTGCAAAAAAAAAAAAAAAAACCAACAAAAAAGAATAATAAGAAGAATGCAGTAATACATCGAATGCATTATTTTCAGAGTGAATAATATGATACCATTGAAGTGTTTCCTGAGGTTCTATTTGCGTGTAAATACTGAGACCCCTATCAAAATAATCATGATATTGGCACATTGATATGGACATGTGCAGTAGGCATTTCTGCTTTGATTGTTTATCTGCTTGACATTCAGCCAAGGACACAGAAAGCCTAGGCTTAATTGGAGGTGCCTGGTGGTACAGGTTAAGGGAATTTTGAAAGGTCAACCACATGGCCCTGAGCTGGTCATCATTATGACTTACTCAGACAGTTGAGTCCACTTCTCTTGTCTCTTCTTCCCCAGGGAAATGGTTTGAACATTTGTATGCAAGTATTTATGGACACATTTACAGTTCTAAGCCAGACCTGAGACTAGGATCACACTGGGTAGCCAAAAGCTTAATTCTGAATGTAACTGAAGCTTTTCTTAAAAAAAATGTGTATGAATCTTATTTTTCAAATCCCAAAGATTAGTTTCTAAAAAGAGCTAAGTTATAATGTTATAATTGGGAGAGAGACCTACTCCCATCAGGAATACAATCTTGGGGACCCACAAGGGAAGTGTTACTCTGTCCTATAAAGTTGCTATGAGTTAGAGTAATAGGAGGCCTGGGGTCATAGTGTGTTATGCATTGGACTGCTAGTTAGTTCAACATCAGCAGTTTGAACCGACCAGCTGCTTCTCAAGAGAAAGATGAGGCATTCCACGACTGTAAAGAGATTTACAGAGTACCACATACTCTGCCCACTATCCTTTATTCTCCCAACACCCCTGGGAGGGGAGAGTTCTTTTGACTTCCATTTTACAAGTGGAGGAACTGGGGCCCAGAGGAGTTACCTGATTTGTACCAGTTACGGAAGTGGCAGAGCTAGGGTTTGAATTGAGACTGCCTGCTGTTGAGACCAGGGCTCAGGTGCCCCATACACTTTCTGTTCCAGTAGCCGCCTCGAGGAGAATAAAGTTAAACAACACCATTGAAAGGCACAAAACCGAAACTACCCCTCTTGCCTTTGCGTTGGTTCTGAATCACGGTAGCTCCATTTGGTGTAGAGGAGGACCACTTCATGGGGTTTAGCCAAGCAGCAGCAACAACAACAACAACAAACCCACTGACAGCCACGCAATTCCTACTCAGAGTGATTCTATGTAGATCTTTCCAGGCTGTAAACACTTACGGGAGTAGATCACGTCCTTGTTCTCCCTTGGAGCTGCTGGTGGGTTTGAAGCCTGACCTTGTAGTTCAACACCTAACCTATAATGACAGGGTGTTTTCACTCGTTGCCATTGAGCCGACTCTGACTCTCAGCAACTCTGTAGGACAGGCTAGAACTGCCCCTATGGATTTCAAACACTGTAAATCGTTAGGGGAGTAGAAAGTCTCACCTTTCACTCATAACTGTAGGGTTTGCTTGGCTGTGATTGTCACAGAAGCTTATTGACAGATCTGTATTAGCCAAGGTCTCTCTCTGGGTGAGTCTGAACCACCAACTTCTGGATGAGTAATGAATCACAAACTATGCATATCACCCAGGAACCTAGTTAAACGGTAATTAGTTATAAACAATACCTGATTCAATGAGTCAATTACAAGTGTACATATAGAAATTTTAGGAGCAGCTACTTTAAAATTCTGATTTAAAATTTTTTAATTAAAAATATAAAAAAGTCTTGTGGGAATTTCAGGGCTGGAGTCAGGCAGGGGCTCTCATTTCTTATATTTTTGGAGTCGACAGCTGTCGTTTGGGGGAATGTACTATCCAGGCCCTGAGACAGTTTATTGCAATAAAGTGTACCCCATTTCAATCCCTTTGTTTGAATGGAGATGCAGGGCCGCCTCACTCATGGCCACTGGCTTGGATCCGACTCATAGTGATACTATAGGACAAGGTAGAGCAGTCGCTGTGAGTTTCTAAGACTGTAACTCTTCATTGTTGTTGTTGTTGTTATGTGCCAGTGAGTTGGTTGCAACCCATAGCAACCCTATGTCCTACAAATGAAACACTGCCTGGCTTCCCCATCCCCACAATTATTCCTATACTTGAGCCCTCTATTGCAGCCACTGTGTCAATCCACCTGGTTGAGAATCTTCCTCTGTTTTCTTTGTCCTCTGCCCTGTATGGGAGGAGATTGCTTTGTCTTTCTCCTGCAGGGATCTGTGGTTTCTCAGTGCTGAGCTTGTTGTTAGCAGCCTAACCTGTAACACCAGGGCTCCAAGAAGACGGGTTAAAAACAAAAACTAAAGAAAAATTAGCCCCCCAAAACACAAACTCAATGTGGGTTAGGCCATACGTGTGAATCTATCCCCTGAATAATTTGATCAAGACTAGACTTGATCAAGAAGTAGAATTGCTATCTTCACCAACCCATTTCTTCCCAACTCTCAGTGTGCCTTCTACTTTGTTGGGTTTATTCCCAGTCTCCCCATGAACCAGCTAGGCAGTCCAGGAGAAAGAGAGCACCTGACCCAGTAATTTTAGCTAACACCGCCCCCCCCCCCAGGATTTACTTTAATTGGATCATGTGTTCAGTCCTGAACCAATCACCTTGACAACCTGACTAGTAACCTCCATGCAGTGCCTGGGGATAAAACCAACCACCCAGAAAGCAGAAATGTTACTCACATAGTAGATTCCCTCTTATGCATTGGGCTGCTAACTGCAAGGTCCCCAGTTCCAGTAGCTGCTCTGCTGGGGGAAAAGATCGGACTTTCTACTCCTATAAAGACTTAGTTTCAGAAACCCACAGGGACAGTTCTACCCTGTCCTACAAGGTCACTGTGAGTCAGCATCGACTCAATGGGAATGAGTTTCATGGCTTAAACCAGACTGAGTTTGTTTGTTTGTTTCTCTGTGTGTGTTTCTGTTACTTGTATTTGAAGAAATCTAACGTGTGATCGCATGCATTACTGTCATCTTTGTTATCTAGTACTGGGAGGGCACAAATCCCACCGCCTGGGAGGCAGAAACCCACCATCCGTATGCCAGCTCTACCAAAGGAATGCCTTTCTCTATTGGCTCTACAGGAAGGCCCGTGTTTCTTCCACTTCAGCTACCTAGTTCCTTGGTAACCTTCATGGGTTTGGGCATTGATTTATCCCAATATCTCCTTTTTGAATGTTGGTTTAACCCTTTTATATCTCCAGAGATTGACTCATAACACATTTTCTTTCACTAATCCTGACTTCTTCACACAACAAAGCAACATATTCCCAAATGGAATTACAGCCACCAGCATAGAGGTTAGCATTCTCAACACACATTTGGGGGAGAGGGATCCATTCACTCCATAACACCCACTGAAAGGGATGCCCCTGAGCTGTGGACAAATTGCAGGGTGGACTTCAAGTTGCACACGTGAGTGTGCCTCTCTGCTCTGTCATTTATTCCCTGTGGGCATTTGGACCAGTCCTTTTCTTGCTTGGAAAGTTAGCTGCCACTTTTATAAAACATGGAGCAAATGATCCACTTCCTTGATGCTGGAACTAATGTGAGGATCCAAGGAACACAGGGAAGTTTATTGATAGCAGCAAAGATGACATTCATTACGTCCCTCAACCCAAGCATCCTCTTTAATTAAAGTACTAGAGTTGTCCTAGACCTTACATTCTAAAATGCTCGCTTTGTGGAAGGCTGTGGTCCTTAGCAGGAGACCTAATTACATTTGGGGTCTTTACTTCATCTCAGATGCCATGTGAGTTCTTCATGTTATTTCCCCCATCACTTGTCTGTCAATTTGTCCTGATGTGGTGGCTCGTGTTGCTGGGATGCTGGAAGATATGTCACTCATATTTTCAAAGTGACAGCAGGGTCACCCAAAATGACCAGGAGTCTGTGGAGCTTTGAGACAAAGAACAGAATTAATGCATTTGAATTGTGGTGCTGGCAACGAATATTGAAAATAGTAGGGACTGCCAAAAGAACCAGCCATTCTGCTTTGGAAGAAGTACAACCAGGATGTTCCTTATCAGCAAGAATGGTGAAACGTTGTGTCACGTAATTTAGACATGTTATCAGAGAGAGACTAGTCCCAGGAGAAGGCAATCATGCTTGATGCAGTCGAAGGGCAGCTAAAAAGAGGAAGACCCTTGATAGGATGGATCGGCACAGTGTCTGCAAAAATGAGCTCAACACAGACACAATTAGGAGCATGGTGTAGGCCCAGGCAGTGTTTGGTTTGGTTGTACATAGGGTGTCTATGGATTGCAACAGACTCTCCGGCACCTAACAACAACAAGATGCTACTTCCCCAATGCTTGCTGACTATTCAACCACAGACATGGTTATGTGTAAACAAGTCCAAGTCAGTCCAGGGAGGGATAGCTTGTCCTCAGGGAGCATGCGCGGTAAAGTACATTAACTAGTGTGCAGAAAGATGCTCCCACTCAGTTGGAACTGACTGGATGGCACTAAATAGCCAGAAATAAGTGTAATCCAGCTAATTTAGAAGGATGATTTAAAAATAGAAATGGCAACACATATAGTGTAGTGCATGAATGTCTGGCTCTCTGCTCTTTCAAATCTGGTGTGAAAGTCGAAGTCTGCCACTTATCGATAGGGGCAGGGCTTGAGCAAGTGACTTAAGCACACTCAGCCGCGGTTCACTTATGTGTAAAATAAAAATACAGTATCTGCCTTCTGGCTCTCTGACAAGGCTGAAATGAGATGAACCGGGAAGCAGTTAGCATATTTCCCACTACCTGATGGGCTTAGACAGATACTGACAAGCAGGCACCTAAACAACACCCAGACACACACTTAGCTGCAGCCTGTTCCAGGATTAAATCAAGAAAATGGAAACCTATACAAAATAAAGAAAGAAAGTTGCAAAGTCCCCAGGAATTCTATAGCCAGAGATCACTGCCAGATAACAATTGCTTTTAATCTATTTTAAATTCTATCTTTGCTTTTGAAATGGAACATCATTGGGATCAGATTGAAGAGCGTATGTCTAGTCTGTGCACGATCTCAAGAACAGTTCCCCTCGGATGAAATAGTCCCCGAAAGTCTGCGTTTAAATGGCTACATACATTTTCATCATAGGAGGCCTCATAATTCAAATGATGTAAGGAAAGCAACGATAGATAGTTACCTACATAATACATCCTTATTTTGATAGCACTAAGCATGGAGCTGCAAAAGATAAACACTCCTAACCCTTCATTGAGAGAGAACCATTATTTACTTTTCTGTAAGCAGTTAGTTTGTTTTTTAAGAGCACACACATACATATGCATTTTTTAAAGAAAATATGATTGGAGTGTACAATCGAGTTTGCACAGTGTTTTCCTCCCAGAGATTATATCTTATCTCTGTTTCATGTAATTATTCTTTTATAACACAAATTTTTAAATAACTGTACAGTGTTTCTGGGAATGCGTAGACTGTAATTTACAAAGACATTTATATGTAATCGAACATTTAGGCACTAAAGCACAGTAGTTACAAACAGACTCTGGAATTAGAGACTATGTCTTTAAGCCCTACCTCTACTTACCTCTCAGTAACTTAAACAGGTAAGTACCAACCGCCTAGAATTATAGTTATTTGAGTGTTTAAATTTAGACCCTGGGACAATGTTTATGCTTTCTATTTTGAACATTGGGAGACAGTGTGATAGAAGGCACTGAGCAGAGTGTGTAATGTCTATTCTTCATATAAAAAGAGGAAGACTCTCAAACAGATGGAGTGACACTGTGTCCACTGTGATGAGCTTACACATGGCAATGACTGTGAGACAGCACAGGGCTGGGCAGTGCTTCTTTCTGTTATTCGTGGGGCCACTGTGAGTTCAAAGGAACTCAAAGGCACCTACCCCCAACAAGTGTAGTTTCCATTAAAAAGCCTTCATAGCCCCAATGGTTATTTTCTGGGCTGATAACCAAAAGATGGGTGGTTTGATCCCCCAAGGGGGGTCTGCAGGAAAGCCTGTGACCCCACTGCTTCCACAAAGGTTACAGCTTTACAAACCATACGGGGTAGTTCTACTCTGTCCCACAGGGTGGCTATGAGCCACCGCCACCCCTAAAGCACGATTCATAGAATAATTATTAACATTATCACTGGTTATTGCTGTGTGCGTATGTGGTTGCTATTATAATCAGGTGCCAATGAATCAGTTCTGAATCATAGAAATACTATGCACAAGAGAATAAAACACTGCCTGCTCCTGCACATGCTCATGACTCTGCCCAGGCTCGATCCCATTGTTTCAGGTACAGTCTCTATCCTTTTCCTTGAAGGACCTCCTCCTCTTCACTGCCCCTCTGCTGGACCATCCATGGTGTCCTTCTCAGGGCCTGGTCTCTCTTGACAACACGTCTCACTAGCCTTGCCTGTAAGGAGCACTCTGGCCCAAATTCTTCCAAAGCAAATTACCCAATGGAATTTGTCCTTTTAGCTCTTGCCTACTGCTTCCACAAGCTTTGATTGTGAATCCAAGCAGGTCCAAATCCTTGACTACTTTACCCTTTCTTCCTTTTCTCATGCTGTTACCTGTTGGTCCAGTTGTGAGGATTACACTGAGTTGTAATCCACTGGGAAAGCTGCAAGTGTTGTTCTACATCAGCAGGAGCTTTGAGTCCTCCCAGATTTCGGCATGCAAGGTTATGTCATCTGAATACCGCAGGTTGTTAATCAGCCTGCCTTCAGGCAATGAAGGAGCCCGTTGGCTCCCGGCTTTGGAGGAAGGAGCTGTTGAAAACCTAATGTATTGTGTGCATAGAAGAGGCAACAAAACAATGAGCTGCCACAGGAAAGGACTTGCTCACTGCTTAGGGGAGTAGTGGTTAGCACTTAAATGCCACACCTGCTCTGGTCAGGTACAATTCTGTGTTCTTTATATGTGATGACACCGTGGCCCATTTTACAAAGAAGGAAATGGAGGCATGGGAACCCACGTGCCATTTCCCAACTAGTCTGGTGTAGTTAAGAGTCCAATGAATTCCATGTGTCCCCAGAGCTCTTGTTGCTAACTTTTCTGCTGCTTCCTAAACCAAATTTTAACAATTATGTTCCAGACTGTAGCCTGGTGAGAAAAGCTACTTTGGCCCGTAAATTTCAACCCAGTATTGCTGTAAAGTCATACTACAAAGATAAGGGAAATTGAATTTCTAAAAATAAGTGCCCTGCCATGTAGACTTATAAAGTTAACCTCATTATCATGGCTTGGCTTCACCAATCCTATTCGATGGAGAAATCAAGAGGAGGTCTGGTGCTGTACTAGCGTCAGAAAGTCTCCAGAGTCCTCAGCCTCAACCACACAAAGCCTGGTGTCACTGGAGATGTCTGATAGCGCAGGCCATGGGATGTCCAAAGGTCAGTGCCAGGGCTCCCCACTAGTCATCCATATGACTTCCTGAGACAGCCGGGGTCAACATCCCTCAGAGCCCTGCATCGCTCAGCACCTTGATTCATCTCAGCAGCAAGGACCTGTGAGCAAATGGATAGTTTTAAGTAAGAGCAGACACGAGAGGGTCACACTGGGCACCTGGACACTAAATTTTGACAGCAACTTAAACTTTTCTGAAAAAATACAGCTGAAAATATGAATCTTTAGAATCCAAGAACGATTCCATTTAAAAGAGGCTTAGTGACACTTTCCCTGAAAAAGGAAAACAAAACCCACTGCTGTTGAGCTGACGACTCCGAGTTCCTATAGGACAGAGCAGACTGCCCTGGTGGATTGCCCAGATGGTGACTCTTGGCAGGAGTAAAATGCCTCATCTTTCCTCAGAGGAGCGGCTGGGTGGATTCAGACTGCTGACCTTGTGGCTAGGAGTCCAACTCGTATCCACTGTCCCATAAGTCTTGAAAATTAGGTGGAATTTAGTCATCTAGGCGGAATGAAGAGAAGGCTCTAGAAAAGGAGTGGAGTTAAGCAAAAGGGCTTTGAACCAGAGTGACAAAGGGTTCATGGAACATCTGACTGCAGTGGAATCTTCCCGTAGTGGCTGAGGATCGGAACACTGAAATGTGGAAGAGCGACCTTTGGCAAGGAGCACTGATTGAATGAAAATTACACCAAGTGCTCCCCATGCATGAACATGTGTGATAACAGGACCCGTCTTGTTTCATCCTTTTTTTCTTTCTGAATGGCAAATACCCTGGATATTAGAGACCTCCCATGTGAGCTGCTGAGGGAAGGAGCCAGGCCTGCTTCATGACTCTTGGTTCTTTCCCCAACTTGCAGACTGTACAAGACGTCAAGGCATGCGGAGGATGACTTGGTGGCATGACCACGAGGTGGCCCTACTTAGTGACAGATAACTAAGAGGACACAGGAAACGGCAGCATGAGTTCCTTGTAGCACAGAGACTGAGTAATGAGGAGGCTGCAGTATTTATATCACTGTGGTCAGTCTCCTGTGCTTCCCCTCAATAAGATTCGGTGATCTTGATGCCAGGGGCCACCTTTCACCTTTTACTCTCCCGGGGAGGATGGGAGAGCAATGTAGAACACACAACTCAAATTCCTTTTAAAAATGTTACATAAAAAGACCAGACTTGCCGGGATTTTAGAGACTAGAGCAATGTTTCCCTGTCTCATGTGCCCCCATCCTGGGAGGCACTGGTACCATCTAGGTGAGCTGAAAACCAGATACCTACACTTTATCCTGGATTACGGGCCATAGGACAACATTTTTAATTGCCTGTGAAGTACTGAGTAATTTTCCCCCCTGAAAAGGGATCCAAATAAGTTTGGGAACCTGTGGACTAGAGCAACGTCCAAGACTCCGAACCTGAGACACCCTTTAAGTGTGTACTTCAGACATCCCCAGAACACACCTGTCAGCCAAATGACAAATTGACTCATCAATGAAATAATATCATCTGTGAGTACCATGATCTCAACCAGGGCTGAGGAACCCTTTTTGTCTACCAAGGGCCATTCAGATATTCGTAACATCATTCATGAGCCGCACTGGTCAAACACGTAATTCCCTCAGCCCTCGTGTGAGCAGTGGCACCCCTGCTCTGCGGTGAGGCATGTAACGTATGCTGGTATCACTGGAACGTATGCTGGTATCACTGTAACGTATGCTGGTATCAGTGATTTTGCCACCCTCATACAGCCACGCCTGCTATAAATCACGTACATCAACAAAACAGTCAACATTTACTATAAGCCAACGGTGAGGAGGTAAGGGGGAGCTAGGGAAGCTAGATGAATGGAAACATAACAACCAGAATGGAAATAATGAGGATGGTGACACATTGTGAAAAATGTAACCCAATGGCACTGACCAGTATGTATGGAAGTTGTTCAATGAGAGCCTCATTACTCTGCAAAGTTTCACCGAAAATTAACTTTTTTTTTTAAGATAGGGAAGATTACCAACCACAGTGAGTAAAATTTTAAAGGGCAAAAGGGAACAAAATACTATTTAATTAATTTTGGCCAGAACTGTGTCTGATCAGCCTACTAGATGCTCATCTCTAAATGCGTTTTATCGTCACAGGAACCAGATGAAGCGTTTGTTGTTTCCATCTCGATTTCACAGTTGGGGAAACAGAGGATCAGGTATGTTGAGTAACTTCATCAAACCCCCAAACCAGTGGCTCGAGCCGTGGTTTGAACTGGTGAACAATGTGACACCAGCACCTACTCTCACTTACTACCTGACACTGTTTGCAAAGGAAATCGCTTATAGCGGCCAGGTAGTAAATGCAGCCAGGATGTGGGAAGCCTTTGAACGCCAGCCACAGAGTTGAGACATGATTATTGCTAGGAATCAACTTGTGTCCATCATAAAGATAGGACGTCTTACTTCTATGGCTCGAAAGGCAGCCTTGTTTGGAAATAGGGTCTTAGAATATGTCGTCTGATAAGTCAAGGAATATGTCGTCCGATAAGTCACACAGTAGTAAGGAGAGTCCTCCTCCTTTCTGGGAGATCCTGGGTGGCACAGACAGTTCAGCACTTGACTGATTAACCAAGAGGTTGCTGCTTCTAATACACACAGCTCTGCCCAAGGAGCTGTTATGACCTGCTTCCGGAAGGTCACACGCTAGGAAACACTACGGAAGAAAGTTCGACTCAGCCCCAGGGATTCCAACAAGCAGGATCCTTTCCGAGCAGTGTCTTCTAAAAGAAACATAAATAGCCTTTTACAGAATCCATGTATAATCTAAGGAATGCCAATAGGTATTTGGGGCTACTGGAAGCTATGAGAGATACCCTGCATTTAAAATCCCAGTCCCCAGAATGGTAGGGAACGCAGTCCTGTTCTTTCATGCCATGCCAGCCTCCATTGCTCGGGAGCTTCCCTGGAAAACAAAGATGCTCCTCTTCCACCACCAGTGACACTTCTCCTGCTGTGGGGACTTTCTGACCAGAATGAGGAATCTTCTAGACTGGAAGCCCTGGGATGTAGCCATCACCCCCTGATTCACTGAATGAGCAAAATGCCTTTGCTGGAAGGATGAGGATGATGGGGCAGGGTCACTGAATGAGTCACATTCCAAAGTGAGAGGCTTTAAGATATATGATGGTTTGCTCAGGGTGGTTTGCAGATGTTAATATGCTGTGTACCTAGCATGTTAGCTTTATTTTAGGAAGTGTGAACAAAACTGTGAACCTGCAGATGAGGGCTGATGCCAGGAGCTGACAGATTCTCACAAATGCACTGGGATGTCAGAGAGGAGAGAGTAATTTTGTCTGTCTTTAAAGATTCCCTCCCTGTCAAATTCCTGACACTATTCCTCCAAGATCATGCACAACAAAAGACAATGGAAAGCAATGAACACAGAAATCTTAGTTTGGCTACTCGGGCTCAATAAGGCCTGATCAGAAAACATTCTCATTTCCCCACCAATGCTTGCGGTTGCACAGCTGGGGCCGCAAGATGCATCCATCAGCAATTTGCCAGAGCATTATTTGGTTTTTCATAACACCACCAAAGAATTTTCTTCAGAAAGAAAGGGAGTTTTTAAACTCCAAAATATATCTGACGACCCATTTTCCCAAACACAAAGGCACACTGGTACATCACACGTTCTAGTTTTATTCCATTGACTTCTAGAACCAGAAAACCAAACTTGTGAGTTGATAAGTTAGAAACTTCCAGAGTATTTCTCACTTGGGCATTGTTAGCGAAGCAAACACATTTACGAGGGTGCAGGGGGATTTGCTGAAAGGTTTCACCTATTTATTTAAATTATTTTGCAAACCCAGCACATTTTGTGCACAGATCCCAAGACTGGAGAACCTTGGAAGCATTTATTTGCATTGTTTTAAGGATGCATTTTGTGCATGGAAAATGAATTGAACATGGACTTCTGCATATATCTTAGCTGACTAGCTCCCCATTTAGAAAATTCCTCCATAGTTTCTAGTGCCCTTGATGCCCAGAGAAACAAGGAAGATGTTTGGACTTAAGGGACAGTGAGTTGATGCTTCTTAGAAGTTCTCAAGGAGAGAAATTCTGCACATAAGCCAAGACTACCTGCGTTTTATTGGACTAAGTACTTATTTGAATTTGAGAGCTACTTCTGAACTCATAATGACAGGCAGAAAACGATGCTGAGGTGGTTCAGGGGTAGAATCTTCACCTTCCACACAGGGACCCGTTTGGTCCCCAACCAATTCACCTCACGCACAGCCACTGCTTATCTGCCAGTGGAGGTTCGTGTGCTTTTGGGAGGCTAAACAGGTTTCTGTGGAGCTTTCAGACTCACAGGGACTAGGCAGACAGGTCTGGTGATGTACTGCTGGAAAACAGCCCATGATAAAACCATGGTTCACCATGATTTAATTCCCAAGGCAGCATGAGGATGGCCCAGATCAGGCGAGGGTCATCCTAATCCCACTGGGCATGATGCCCCATGAGTTGGGGGCGGGCTCAATGCCAACTATCCACAACAGCAAGCCGTGTGTACCTTTGTGGTGTAAAAGCTGTGTGGTGGGTTTGAACGGCCAACCTTTAGGTCCGCTTCAGAGCACTTAACTGTTGTTCAACATTTCTGGGGATAGAAATACTATCTAATACATCAACCACTTCAATTGGGATGTAAAATAAAAGTGTATTATAAGGAAGTAAGTGCCATAGAACACATATAACACATATGTTCATCACAGCACTACTATAAAGAAGACGGAAATGATCTAAATTCACAGCAGTGGCAGAATGCGTAAACGAACTCTGATATGTATTCATTCTGGAGTACTATGTATGACTAAAGAATAATGATGGAATTGAAACTCCTCATGACTTGGATGGTTTGGACGGCATTATGCCGAATAAAGTCACTGAGTCACAAAAAGAAAAATTTTGCATGAAGCCATTGTTGCAGAAGAAAGACAAAATTTAGACAAAACGTTTCATCCCCAAAGAAATAGACTTTGATGGCTACCCGGGGCAGGAGGCGAGGCCATGGGAATCCACAGGCTGGAGAGGAGATCGGTGTTAATCTGGGCGATGAGAAGATGCATTCTTACACCTGGGAGAAGAGGAAAAGGGCAACTGGGCAGAGAACACTGTTGATAGGTTTGATAAGTTGTTTTAGGTGATCTAAAAATGATCAGAAATATAACCCCCCAACCTGTTTCACAACTGAACATTTGAAATAGTTTATGATGTTTTAAAAAAAATGAACCTTTTCGGAGAACATTAACCCCCTTCTCACAAGAGCAGACGACCAGAAGTCCAGATGGTATGAAGGTTACGGCCAGCAAGGTCTTCCTCATCGTGTTGAAAGCTATTGACCCAACCACATGGGCTCCCTCCCCTCCACACTCTGAATTAATTCTGACTGCGCTGACATATGCCCGTATGCACAGTTGTTGCATGCTGATGGCTTGAAGTTACCTCGACTGTTTCCTCTGGGCAGCCAAATAAAGAATGGCATAACATGAATGAATATTTTATAAAGGAGACTTGGCAGCCGTGGAACATGACGAGCTGCTTGACTTTTACCGCACCGAGCAGCGTCATGTCAGGCCCGGTCACTTCGTTTGTGCTGACAAGCTCGGTGCCCAGGAGGTGAATGGGTCTGCTGGCCTAATGGAGAAAGAGCAGATTTTATTACTGTCTGAAGGTATTTGATCCAAAAGGGTGAGTTAGGAATGAAAGATCAGCTTAAAAGGTAATTAAGCAATGGCTGTGTTCACGAATCCTTTAAAAGTAGGGTGAATCGGCCTGCCCTGAGACGAGAGGCTGTGGCTCCTGTCTAGAGAGAACCACACAGTCAGTAGGAGCAAAATAATTCTTTGGCGTTGATGTGAATTATGTTGTTTGGAAGACTAGTGTCTGAGGTCACTTTTCCAAAAGTGCTTTGAAATGTTCCTGATTGAGCATCAATTAGGGCACGTCGGTGTCTCCGGGGTCCCCTTGCATTAGTGATGGATACTTTGCATCCTCAACATTGTCAAGTGAGCTGGACTTGCACACACGGGATAGCACAGCAGACCGTGCAGAGTTGCGTTCACCTCCACCCACATTTCTAATTGTCTCCTATTCACCTCCACTTAAGGAGCCGCGGTGGTGTGATGCGGTCGGGGTGCATGCGTGCTAATTGCAAGGTTGGTGGTCAGGATGAGGATGTCTGTTCCCAGAAAGATGTCCAACTTCAGAACCTGAAATAGGGAAAAGCTAGGGGCCCGCGGAGCACAGTGGGTGACACGTTGGGCTGCTCACCACAAGGTCAACAGTTTGAAACCACCCACCACTCCTCAGGAGAAGGAAGAGGGTGTCCACTCCCAGAAAGATGTACCGCCGGAGAAGCCCACCCGCGCAGTTCTTCTCTGTCCTATAGGGCCGCTATGCGTTGGAATCGCCCCGGCGACAGTGAGCTCCAGGGAGCTGTGTTTCAGAATTGACTCGATATCAGTGACTTGGGTTTGGGGCGATTACAAAGCCTTAGGTGAGTAGCTGAGATGCCCTGAGAACCTGAGTCTCCAAATTGGAGTCCACAGTACAGAACCTGCGTGTTAGTTGCGAGTGCTGAATCTCAACCTGCTACATAGGAATCCGTTTTCACAAAGGCCTCAACCCAATCAAATGCATTTTACATTCTGGGATGCACTGGTCATTTTGCCCTAGCAGTTCTCGTTCTCCAGCACCACGATTTGACCGGCCACCGGTACCATTCTGCTGCCCTCGCTCTGCTTTTAGCTTGATGATCTCCCTTCACCGGTGGCCAGTTCTGCTCTGTGACCCACGCGGCCACCGTGAGTCCGAGTCTACTGGATGGCAATGGGTTTAAGTTCTTGGTGGTTGTGTTTGTTTTTATTTAGTTCCTGTTTTCCCCCTAAATTCAATATTTCAAAAACTCTAAATGCATTTATTGAAAACTAAAATGAAGGGTTGCTTGCCATACGTCGAATGTAACCTTGCAAACATTGACAGTGAAAGAAAATAATAGAATTAAACCTGTGTTCGTTAGTACTGATGCTTTTGCTGTGAGATTAAATGTGCTCATACGTGTAAATACTTGGAAAGATGCCTCGCATGTGAGTTCAAACTACTTTATTACTGTCAGGAAATGAAATAATTGGCTTTCTCTTCTTGATCAAAGGGAAGCTCGTTGGCATCAGGAAAGAGTGAGGATTATCGCGGCCACGGCAAAACTAAAAGGTAATTTTAAAGGGGACAAATCCCTCTTAGTTTGATTGGACTTTCTTACCGTGTCTAGACACCACCTAATATCTTTTCAGAAGCACCGTGGTATAGCCACCCTGCACTTGGGAATTGCTTGTCTAGATGATTGTCAGAGAGGGACACACTCAAGGATCTATTTCAAATCTTTCAGAATAGAATTATGCTTCTTGTATATTCTACAAGTAATATCATCACTTTCCCATCATCCTCTATTATAGCAGTGTTTCCCAGAGTGGGCAATCCCACCTGTGGGGAGTGCCGGGAAGATCCAGGGGCGATCCTATGAAACATAGCCAAAAATTCAAGCTCACTGCCCTCAAATTGGATCCAACTCACCGCAGCCCTGTAGGACAGGATAGGGTTTCCAACACTCTCACTCTTTCAGGAAATAGAAAGTCTCCTCTTTCTTCCATGGAGCGGTGGGTGGTTTTGAATTCACAACCACTATATCACCAGGGCTCTTGGCAAAAAAGCAAACTAAACTAACTGCTATCAAGTTGGTTCCAATTCAGAGCAGACAAGGTACAACTCCTCTGTGGGCTTTGAAGACTGTAGATAGCTATGGGAGCCGAAAGTCCCAGTTTTCTTCCTCGGAGGATTATGGGCTGTAACATAAACATTTTTAATTACCAGAGGGGGCGTTGAGTAATTTTTTTCCTGAAAAATTTGGTAAACCAAATCAGTTGGAGAACCTGTGATTTTGAGTATTTTCGTGATTATGTGCTGGGCTGCTATTCACAAGATCAGTCGTTCAAGAATCACCAGCCGCTCAGTGGGAAAGAGATGCGACTTTCTCCTCCCAGAAAGAATTACCTCCTGCCATGAGCAGGCCAGAGATTGGAGGCAGAGCTCTTGTCTTCTCTTGGCTGTTGATCCCGAGCCAAGTCAGTTTCTGAGGTCAGTCATCCTCAGCAGATGGCAGCAAGGTGGTCAAGCTGCTAGCCCTCCCATCCCCTTCTGACCCAAACATCAGAATCACAGCCCAGAGGGCACAGCAGGAGAGAGGAGGAAGGGAGGGGAAGAGGGAGCTGAGAGCATTGGTGATTGTGTAAGCAGACTGGAGGGGAGTAACCAACAGAATTGTATGTGAATGGATTTAATGGATGGTGTAAAATTTGGTGAAAATAAAAATTTTTAAATGAATTAAAAATTAAAAAAGGATTACCATCTTGGAATGTCATAAGGGCACGTCTGCCCTGTCTCATAGAGTCAGCATGAGTTAGAATCTACTCAAAGGCAGTGAGTTTTGTTTATTTTTTAATTTCGGGTGGGTTTGTTTGGGTTTCATTATTGTCATTAATGGCTCTGGTGAAGCATTCTCTTTTCTCATTGACAGAGATGAATATAATTTTTAGTGTTGGGGAAGGGGTGTAGGGGGCTTGAGACCATCAAACGCTGCTGGTAGGAATATAATAGTATACCTTTTGGAGGGTGATCTGTTCATGTGTTTTAAAATAAAATTTTGCATATTCTTAGATCCAGAAATTTAACATATAAAATTAATCCTAAAAGTTACATATAAAATTTACTTTCAAATCTATCATTGCTTACAGGGGTGTGTTTTCTGACATGTACTTACATCACAGATTATTTGGGGTTGTAAAAATTTTGGTTTAAAAATTCCAAATATCTAAAAATAGGTGACTAGGTCAGTGAATCATGGTGGATGGAGACCATGCAAACCCTCATACTCATATTGAAGAATAATTCTAAATTCACAGAAAACTGATTAAGGAACATGGCAAATTGAAAATTATTCCTATTAAGCAACACATAAAGATTGTGATGGTTAATGTCATATGTTAGTAGGACTAGGTTGTGATTCTCAGTGGTTTGGCAGATATGATATACTCATCCTCCATTTTGTAATCTGATCTGAAGAGCCAATCAGCGGGCATGGAGTTTTCCTGGGGGTGTGGTCTGCATCTTACGTATTTGACTGCTCTGGCAAAGCTCACTCTCTAAATTTCTGATCTGGCATTCATCCTTTTTGCCTGTTACCTACAGATGTCAGGTAAATCAGTCCTTATAATGATGTGAGTCAGGAGAAGCCTCCAGTCTGCAACCTGATCCATGGATATGGGATTTGCCAGCCTTCAGAGTTGCATGAGTCATTACCTTGAAATTAATATCAACATTTATAGATCACATTTTAATAACAAATAGCACATGCCTTGTACATTTGTCTGCCAACCATTTCTTCCCCCTGGAAGTATTTTTGTAAGTGCCACTATGTAGAATTTTTAAAATATGTTATTGCAAAATTTAGCATAACACATTTACAGAAATACCTCCCAGGGGAAGGGACTGTCTGGCAAACAAGCTTGGAAGGTGCTTATTTAATTGTGCAAAAGTATGGTACTTGCTTTACTGGTGTTGCTTCTCTAGAGCATTCAGCTTAAAACAAGTACATTTGACAGTGCTTCAAATGAGGCTTAAAATTATCGTGAAATGGCACACCCAGATGCCGAAGGTGATGTCTCAGAGAAGCAGTAGTATGAGTTACTTCATTTTTGGTTTTGCGTATTTTCCCTATCTAAATACTGTTAATGCATTAAACATGAACTTTAAATTAGAAAGGTAATATTATCTATCATCTATCTATCTATCTATCTACCATCTCTCTGTCTACCTACCCTAGTTAAGTTTTGTGTCAACTTTGCTGAGCCAGGAACCTCAGTGGTTTGGCACTTAAGAGCTAGAAATCCTCAGGGAATGCTGTACCACAATGTACTAGACTATGTACTGGGATCTGCAGTGAACAGCCAATCAGTTATAAGATTAGATGGAATACAGCCCCAATTTACATTACAGCCCTGGTGAATAGGAAGGAAGTTTCCTCAGGGTTGTGGCCTGTGTTCCATGTAAGTAGAAACTATGGGAGAAGCTTGCTTACATTGTCCTCAGTTTGGATCTGCATCTGGTTCATCAACATCCAGTTCCTTGGAATTGAACCAATGGTCTGCCATATTGCTTGCCAATTCCAGGATTCATTAGAGCCTGCCCTCGGATCTGACCTCCGGCAGGTGGATTTTGGGTACCTTCACCTTTTCAGACACAAGCCCAACCTGCTGATCTTGCATTCAACTGCCTTGGCAATCTGCAGTGTTCCTGCCAATCCTGAGTTTGTCAGTCATTGAAGCTTTACAAGTCAGGAAAAGCATTAAACTCTTTTCTCCCACACAGACTTAAAACTGATCCGGATTTACCCATGTCTACAATTGTGTGAGCCATTTTCTTGATCAAAACCCCCACCCCACCCCTTTCTCTGGACAGCTAGCTAGTTAGATATTCCTGGTTTTGCTTCTCTAGAAAGCCCAGTCTAACACTCTATCTACCTACCTATCTGCCTACTAGCAAAACACCTAGACTCGAAATTAAAAAGTCAAGGCTTAAATCCTAACCTTATTTATTTAACTTTCTGAATTGGTGGCTGTCACTGGATTCTAATGAGCCTCCATTTCTTTACCTTTAACCTAAAAACAATGCTTACTAACAATAATAATAACCATAGTTATTTTGTGGAAAACCGTGAGGTCTGAATGCAGTAATGTAGGTGAATGTGTGCTTCAAAGTGGAAAACTTTCCCTGATTCATGATAAAGACAATTGGCTTCGTCTTGAAACTACTACTCTTTCTTCTCCAATCAGTTTCTAGAACATTCTCCCTGGACTTTAGCACAAGCCTCTTAACTCAATCTCCTCTATTAATCTCACCTCTCTCTCCATTATGTAGATGATTCCAACCTACTCTTCTGCTCAAACCTCCCACTGCTTTCCTATTTGATGTACAATATAATATAGATAAGGATCTTTTAAAATATGACCTCTAGCATCTCTTCTGAACCTGTATCTTCTAACGCATCGATTCTTCCTGCGACTGCACTCAGGTCACATGGCACAAACATAGGGGGGTTCTAAAGCTAGAGAGTATCTTCATCACATTTCTTTCCATTGCTGCCCATTATATGTCTTCCCACTGGAGATTTCTAGAATCTAAGGAGCATCCATCGCACTATGGAGTTTCCAGGTTAACCCTATCGATGCAGTTCTGTTTTTTGAAATCCTAGTATTCTTATCACAAAGACAAGGGTTGAGGAATTAATTAGTCTGTTAGGGAGACACATATCATGGACACATATCAATTAAATTTCACAGCCCTGCAAGAAAAATTACTAATTAAAAAAATAGTTGCAGTAAAATGTCTGGAAATGGTATGAATTGATGTGAAAAGCTAAAAGCGAGAACAAAAGTGGAATAATCTAGGTGTTTTCCATGATCTGTGATTAAGCAGCTGGGTGTGCTTGTATGAATTGAGGATCTCATCAACCATCTCCAACACTGCATGAATAATTGATAAACACAAATAAATGCAAGGAGATAAGATTTATGATAACGGTTCTCCATCTGTAAAGTTAAAAAACTTTATGTGGAGCCTTATTTTTCAGTACCATAAGAGAAAACTTCATGACAGAAAGAGTGCTTATAGCTCAGTAATGCTTTTCAAATTTTTATTTAATGATCAAAAATATATTTTTATGTAACAGAATGGTGAAGAAAACCTTCTTGAGACAGAGATACACAGACTGTCTCTTGGCAGCTAGGTGACCCCACAGCCCATTATTAACCTCTCTGAGCAAGCCCTTTGTGCCTGGTTTGTAAGATAGAGTTTTAATAGTATCAGTCCCTGATGGTTAGAATGCAGGTAAAACCATATGATGCACTTAATTACTGTTTAATGCACACTGGTAGGTATGGCTAAGTCAGTTCCCAACCATAACAAGTGTATGCACAACAGAAAGAAACATTGCCTGGTCCTACACCATCCTCATGATCATTGCTAGGAGGCATCTATTGTTGCAGCCACTGTGCCAGCTAATTGAAGGTTTTCTTTTTCACTAATCCTTGATTTTACCAAGCATGTCATCCTTTTCTAGGGATTGCTTGGCCCCTCCTGATGACATGCCCAAAGTTAAGGAACAAATTATCACCATCTGCCCTTCTAAGGAACATTCTGACTATCTCTTCCATGGCTTCTCTGCTCCTTCTATGGCAGTCCATGGTATATTCCATATTGTTTACCAACACTGTAACTCAATTGTGTCCATTCTTCTTTGACCTTTCTATTCATATTGAAAGTACCATGGCTTGAGTTAAACATACCTTATTCAACACAGGAATTTCTTTGTGGTTTTAAGACTTTGAGGGAGTTAAGGTATGATAATGATTATAAATTTGTTGTGATTACTACTAAACAATTGACAACAGATGCACATGTATTCTACTTTCAAACTCCATAAATCTCTGGGTTTTAACGACATCTGATAAGATTTTTATGCCACCAGTCAAATATATATATATTTAAATCAGTATTATTGTTGTTCTTATGTGGTGTCACCGAGTTAATGCTGATTCATAGTGACCCCATGCACAACAGAACAATACACTGCACGGTCCTGCACCATCCTCACAACTGTTCCTATGCCTGAGCCCCTTTATACAGCCACTGCGTCAATCCACCCCATCAAGGGCCTTCCCCCTTTTTCACCATCCCTCCGCTTTACCAAACAGGATGCTCGATTCCATGGACTGGTCTCCTGAAAATATGTCCAAAGCATGTCAGACAAAGTCTGGCCATCCCTAACTCTGAGGAGCACTCTGGCCTTACTTCTAATACAGATGGGTTTGTCTGTCTATCGGCCCATTGTAACTTCAACGTTCTTTTCCAGCACCACAATGTAAGCACATCTGCTACGGTCTTTCTTACTCCATGTCCAACTTCCGCATGCACATGAGGCAATGGAGAACACCATAGCTTGATTCGGGCGCATCTTTGTCCTCAAAGTAACCTCCTTGCTCTTCAATATTCTACAGAGGTCTTGTGTAGCAGATTGAGCCAACGCAACATGTCTTTTTGTCTCTTGACTGCTGATTCTATGAGCTATGATTGTGGATCCATGAATGAATGAATTCTTGACAGCTTCAAACTTTTCTCCATTAATCTTGATGCTACCTGTTGGTCCACTTGTGAGGACTTGGTTTTCCTTACATTGAGTTGCAATCCATATTGAAGACTACAATCCTTTATCTTCATCAGCAAGTGCTTCAGTTCCTTCTCACTTTCAGGAAGCAAGGTTGTGTCATCTGCCTACTTCAGGTTGTTAAGCTTCTCTAATAATTTGTTCAGCATACAGACTGGAAACGTATGGTGAGACAATGCAACCCTGATGCTCACCTTTCCTGATTTTAACCATACAGAGTTCCCTTTTTCTGTTTTTACACCTGTCTCTTGATCCATGCACAAGTTCTGACTGATCACATTGAAGTGTTCTGGAATTCCCATTCTTCTCAAGGTTACCCACTTTTACTATGGTCTACACCAGTGGTTCCAATCTTCCTAATGCTGTAACCCTTTCATACAGCTCCTCATGTTGTGGTGGCCCCCCAACCATAACATTATTTTCATTGCTACTTCATCACTGTCATTTTGCTACTGTAATGTATCAGGCAACCCATGTGAAAGGGTCGTTGGACCCTTCAAGGGGTCACAGCCCACAGGTTGAGAACAGCTGGTCTACACCGTCAAATACCTTTGCATAGTCAATGAAACACAAGTAAACATCTTTTTGGTATTGTCTGCTTTGAGCCAAGATCCATCTAACATCCATGTCCTCTTCTGAATCCAGCCTGAACGCAAAGTTCCCTGTCAATATACTGCTGATGGATCGGGCTGTACTGCACCACAGTTAGGTTGCAGTTAAAAGGAATAAAACATTGAAATGTTCTGTATGACTTCAAGTGTAAGTTATCAGTAGTGTGGTTGGGTAGTGTGGAATCCACTGCAATTCATAGCAGGTGATGTGACTGAGTGGAATGGCTCCACTGGATTTTATAGGCTGCAATCTTCACCGAAGCTGATGCCCACGTCTTCTCCTGAGGAGCGACTAGTGGGTTTGAACACCTGATGGTGAGTACTTAATCACTCAGACTCCAAACTCACTGTCCCCGTGTCGATTCCAACTCACGGTGACCCTAGAGGACAGAGCAGAATGGTCCTTGGGAGTTTGTAACGTTGTGACTCTTTCTTCTGAGGAGTGGATGGTGGTTTTGAAATGCTGACTTTGCAGTTAGAAGCCCAACTCATGTCCAGTGCTCCACCAGCTCTTCTTACTGTGCCACCAGATTTCCATAAACAATCAGCAGTTGGCCCAATTGATATTCAGGTGTGGGACCCAATGAAGTAAAACCAGAGAGATATTCAATGTTAAAATAATACATAAAGTCATCCTTTAAATTTCCAGTTCTTCACCTACTAAAATCCCCCACTTACTTAGGAAGGAACTACTCTTAAAAACATTTCTTGTCAACAATTTCACCCCAGAAAATGGCTCATCGGATTGTGCTGAATGATTACACTTGAATTCTCTACTCAGTTTTATATATGAGCTGTGTTTAGGGAACTCACCTGGAATCATTCACTGGCATTTTGGCAAATCACTATGACTAGGTATTCATATACACCAGGCATCAGACAATGGTGTTAACCTATTTGTACCGTTTTCAAATTTCAAACTTTTAAAGTGATTCCAGTCAGGGGAAAAGATGAACACGCAAAACATGCTAATATTCTTTATTGGGGGGGGGGAGCGGGCTCGCATAGTAGGAACAGATCATTCAGCTTCATGTAGGAACATTTTCTCAACTTTGGGGCTATGGGCACTCTGATCGAGATGATTCGTTGTCGGGGGTTGGGAGGGTTGGGGGTTTGGGGGGAGGGCTGTCCTGTGCATTGCAGATGCTGAACAGCTGCATGCTGGGTCTCTAATCACTTGTACCAGCATCACTGTCCATCCCCTCAGGCGTCACTACCGAAAATGTCTGCAGATGTTGCCAAACCGTTCCCAATTGAAACCAATGCCTCAAACCAACTATTCCAATAACATTTGAAGAACTATAGAAAGCTCTAGTCTCTGCCCGCCCACAGTTTCATTAGTGCCTTAGCCACATATCATACAATTCAATGGTTCAGTCACATCAAGAAGAATTGTACAATCATTACCAAAATCAATTTTAGAATTATTCTTCCTTGTATTCAATGTTATTCATCTATTTAGTTTTTTTTAATTGTGGCAAAAATATACAAACAAAACATTTTCCAATTCAACAACTTATTCATGTATAATTCAGTGCCATTGGTTATATTCTTCATGTTGTACAGCCATTATTGATAAACTTTTCCAAATCATTCTACCACCATTAACATAAACTCAATGCCCCCTAAGCAAAGGCTCTTCCTCCTTCACATATGGTAACCATAAGTCAAGTTTGGTTTCCTATTTTTTAGTAGTTTTCTTGATATAATATTCATATATCATATACTTCCATAGTAAAATCACTTTTAAAAAGAGTTGTTTATATATCATTACAATCCATTCTAATGCTCCCTCCCCCTCCTGCATTCATTGTTTACTCCCCAATTCCCCCCATCCTCCCTTCCCCACCCTGTCCCCAATAAACCATTGCATCAGTTATTTTTCATGCTGTATTTCCGGAGAAAAACAAAATATCATGGGAGCGATGACTCTGTCCATTTTATCCTTCAATCCCACCCCACCCCCTTCCTCAGCCCTGTCTTGCCTTAGAATTCTTTTTTATTAATATTATTTAAAATTTCCCCTGGATTGAAAACTTGAAGGTAATAGCCTGGTTTATTCAGTGTGGTTTGTCCCTTTCTGAGTAATAGGTGGATGAAATTCATTGATTTGCAATAAAAGTCATAAATTTATAAAGTGCCCAGCATTTGAGAAAAATGGTCATAAAATTCTAAACCCCAGCTGCAATACAATGAAGAAGTAATAAGGTTTGAGTTGCGTGATAAAAGGTGGAGTGAAATATGTTGCTGGAATTTGTATTAACCACGTGGCTGGGCAAAGCTTGCAGAAGCCGAACAGAGAAATGCAATAAGGATGGTGAAAATGCCACTAGTCTAGCGCTGGAAGTAACTGCAGGGAACAATGGCTCAGCCCTCATTCTATTGGGATGACAGTCCCCTGCCCATGTGCCTGGGCTCTGCCTCTTTGGTGTTGATATACTTCAAGGAGCGTATGGCAGGGTACTAGCCCTTTCTGCTGCATGTTGGAAACCCAGAAAAACAATCAATGTTTATGGAAGGTGGTAAAATTTTAGGGCACCATTCACAACAAATGTTAAGCACAGGAAGGCTTGCTGAAAGAGCTAGCTTCCTTAGAATTCTGCACTGCTAGGATCCCCTTCCTGGCCAACCCCCTCCCTCCATCCCCCAACAAAGAACAGCCTCCACATTTGGCTGTGGCTTGAGGGAACCAATTGAAAGGGAAGGGAGGTTGTTTTTCTCTTTGAAGATAGACAGCCCATTGTGTCTTATGAGTTTAGATGTTTCCTTTTTTCCTTTTTGTCCCTTACTTTTATTGGGGGCTCTTACATCTCTTATCACAATGCACACATTCATCCAGGGTGTCAAGCCAGTTTACACATACGCTGCCATCATCATTTTCAAAGCATTCTCTTCACACTTGAGCCCCTGATATCAGCTCCCCCTTTCTTCTCCCTGCCCTCCTCAAGAACCCTTGATAAGTTATAGATGATCACTTTCATATCTTAAATCATTCTCTGTCGACCCTAACCCACTTTTCCATTATTTGTGCCCCTGGAAGAGGGTTATTGGTTGATCCTTGTGATCAATTCCCTCTTTTTCCCCCCACCCTCCCCTAATCCACCTGGTATCTCTACTCACATTGTTGGCCCTGAGGGGTTTATCTATCCTGGATTCCCTGTGTTCCAGGCTCTTATCTGTAGCAGTGTGCATGCTCTGTTCTAATCTGATTTGTAAGGTAGAACTGAGGTCATGATCGAGGGGCAAAGGAAACACCAAAGAACTAGAGGAAAATTATGTGCTTCTTAGGTGCTACACTGCACCCTGACTGGCTCATCTCTTCCCTGTGACCCCTCTGTGAGGGGATGTCCAATTGTCTACAGATGGGCTTTGGGTCTCCACTCCATGCCCTCCCCCTGCCCCTGCCATTCACATTAGGTATGATTTTGTTCTGGGTTTTAGATGTCTGACACCTGATCCCATCCACACTTTGTGATCGCACAGGCTGGTGTGCTTCTTCCATGTGGGCTTTGTTGCTTCTGAGCTAGATGACCGCTTGTTTACTTTCAAGCTTTTAAGACCCCAGACTATATATCTTTTGATAGCCGGGCATCATCAGCTTTCTTCTCCACATTTCCTTATGCAGCTATTTTGTCTTCAGCGATCATGTTGGGAAGGTGAGCATCACACAATGCCAGATTGTCAGGACAAAGTGTTCTTGCGTAGAGGGAGTACTTGAGTTGCGGCCCAATGTCCATCTGCAACCTTAATTCTTAACATATAGATATGAGTACATGGATCTATTCCCCTCTCATTATATATATATATTTATACACACACATGCCTGTATTTAAATCTCTATAAATGTCCTTTGCTTCCTGGTTCTTTCCTCTACTCCTTTTACTTTCCTCTTGTCCCACCATTATGAAAGCTGGACATGATGGTGGGAAAAGAGTTTAGATGTTTTCAGGGCATTCTTTGGCTTTCTTCCTGGCTTTGGAAATGCTGCTCTCGGTCTCCAGCATGTTCTAACTCTTCTGAGCATCTCAGTTTTTCCTTGAGTCTTGACGTCTCTGCCAAGTTCCAAAATTCTGTGATTAACTTCCTTCACATTTCAAGTCTTGGGTGGCAGCAGTGTACGTGGTGGGGAGCAGACAGTTTGCACATGACTACTAACCTGAAGGTTGGCAGTTCAAGCCCACTTCGTGATGCTGTGGATGGGAAGGTTTGCTTCTCTAAAAGATTATGGTCAAGAAAAACCAATGGAGCATTGTTCTATGTTGTAACCTTCATGGTTTCCATGTCTTGGAATCAACTCCACAGCAGTGGGTCTGGTTTGGATATCCTACACAGCACACTCACAGGATGTTTAAAGCCTTTTTAGTGTTTTCCCCCCTTCAAACTTAGCTTGTCCAAGGATTAAAACAAGGCTAGAATTGCTGTTATTGGTAGTGTGGACTTTTGTTATTGTTTCTTTCTCTCCAATTAATATTGACTTAATTGTTCAAGTACAGAACCTGAGAATAGCCCTTGATTCTACTCTGTTCTGTCAGCTTTTTCAGTCTACACTGTTAGCACTCCTCTGCACCTGATGGACACAGTCTGCCTCTACCAACTGCTCTCTCTTTTCTCTTCTGCGCCTTTACTGGGAGACCTTTTGCCCCTGCTGCTGGACAACTGCTGGCCTCTCAGCTTCCAGCAAGATCTTCCTACAATCCATCATCTTTTCAGCAGGTAGAAAAGTCACAAAGAAAAAAAATCAAAGTCAGATCACAGTTTTCCCTTTGAGGGGGAAAAATATATGAGGGTGTGTGTGTGTGTGTGTGTGTGTGTGTCTGTGTGTGTGTTTTAAAAGAATACGGCACTGGGGGTTATGAGGAAAAAAGTACACTGAAAATGGGGGGGTTTTACCATATATACAATTTTACTAATAAAAATCTTGAAGAAATTAAATTATTTTTAAAGTGTCAGAAGAATATTTTTTCACTTTGGAATTTTATTCAAATGCTTAATCGAATTAAGTATTCAAGTGGTCTGCTAAGTTTTTTGGGGGATAAATAAGTCTTAAATTCTACACACTTTTGTTTTCACAGAACACTAAATATTTCATGTAAGTCAGTAATCGTCCTATTAGCCCACAAGACATAATAATGGAGCATTGAGGAATGAGAGTTTTACATTATATTGGAATGCATCAGACTTCTTAGCATTCTGCTCACATATCTGGTTATCAGATTATCATAGCAATATCTGTGTCTTTGGACAAACTCACAGATTTCCAAGGGTCGAATCCACACTGTTTGTATGCCCTGGTTCTCAGAGTTTTCTTTTGCTCAGTGCATTCTCACTATTGGGTTGACTGGGCTGTCCTTTCCCTTTACTTCTCTTGTTAGATTTTAGTTGTAAATGGCTGAACACCCCACATCAATGTCGTCATTTGAGTGGTGGTGGTTGTTTGTCTCCTCAATAGAGCATACCATCCTGCAATACCGAGACTCTACTTTCTTTGCCCATGGCTCTCTTAACTTCCACCCTAGGGTCTGACTCATGGTGGGTATTCAGCAAAAATCTGTCAGGTGCTTTGAAGGCATCTTAACATTTTTAGTCTATATTTAACTTTTCACAACTCCATGCTTGTTCTTTAAATATAAGCTGTCCATTGCTCTATTGCCAAAGCAGAAATTGCATAGAAAATGCCCCATAAATTTACACATGTATATTGCTAATGTGCTGCCTGTGGCTTTATAACATTTAAATTACTGAAGAGGACAGTCCTTCAACGATGAGAACAAACCCATGATTGCTTTCACTTTAGTGCATTCTGAAAAGAAGGAAGGGTCAACTCTGCAGAAACCAAACTTTTACTGGCCGTGTGTAGACTTTTATGATGGGGAGTCTCAAGGAGTTGAAGCTTTAGCATGAATATGAAAATGTCCATCAATGCATTCCCTGACATCATGGTAAGACATCAGAGGCAAGGGACAGAACAGGGGAGCTGAGTTGTATTCCTTCCAATGTGAGACAGCCATCCACCATAGAAGGAATGTAGGCAAGAGAGGAAATCTGGAATTGATGTGCTGTGCATGGGGTCTCCGCTCACCTGCGGTGGCCTGGTTGTTGAGGAGCCGGTCGTAGAGTGAGCACTGAAGGCACAGCAAGCTAGGATGGCCCCAGGACTCGAGGAGAGCACCCCCACGGACTCAGATAACAGGCCAAAGGTCTGGGAAGCAGAGAGGGGGAATACAGCCTATTCCAGGAGAGCTGACTCCTTGGCAGAAAAGCAAGGCGCTCTCCATAATATCAACATGCTCCTTGCCCAAGTTTCACTTCTAGGACTGTCCTGGCCATGCCTTTTAAATCAGTTGAAGGCAATGATGAGCAGAATCCAGACAGAGCCCCAACATCCTAGGACTGCTCGTGTGCACATCAGATGGCCTCAACACTTCATTCAAGGGGCCTGAAAGAAGATGGGATATGCTCTTCTCTGAAGGTGACTATAATTCAATGCTTAATGCTAATGTGCAAAAAATCCCAACACTGCAAGTAATTACAAGACGCACCAAAACAAATAAGCAAACAAAAAACCAAGAAAATGTTACCTACGGTCACTTAGATTCCAGGCCATAGGGAAAAATTTACGTTGTTGTTGCTCTTTGTTGCTGTTGAGTCGATTGCAACTCATGATAAACCCCTGTGTCTGAGAGTAGAACTGAGTCTGAGAGTAGATCTCTGTATCTGAGAGTAGAACTGTGTCTGAGAGTAGATCTCTGTGTCTGAGAGTAGAACTGTGTCTGAGAGTAGATCTCTGTATCTGAGAGTAGAACTGTGTCTGAGAGTAGATCTCTGTGTCTGAGAGTAGAACTCTGCTCCGTAGGGTTTCCAGGGATGGCACTTCTGTGTAGCAGATCACCAGGCCTGTCTTTCAAGTTGACGTTAGGTGAGTTTGAACCACCAATGTTTTGGCTAATTGCTGAGGGCTTACCCTAACCATTGGTATCAGCCAGGGATGTTGTTCTCTCTCTCTCTCGCTCTCGCTCTCTCTTTCTCTCCCTACACACAAACCTACCTCTGTATTTATATACAACTAATTTGTGTATATGTATGCATACATATGTGTGTGTTTATACATACATATGAAGTGAACATTAGAAAATAAATGTTACAAGAAAAACTATGTCAACATGTTTGGATTCAGGTGCTGGCCATCTGATCAGAAGCTTCCCTAAAGACAGGTCATCACAGAGGAAAGAGAACCCTGTGAATTCAGAGACATTGACTGCAGTTCTGTTTCACAGCCAAGGAAGGCCTGGCAGTTCCAGAAGTTAGAAGAGACAAGAAAGGATCTTCTACAGCATTGGGACTACTAGCCATGAGAAAAATGAAGCAATACATTTGGGTTGTGTGAAAGTCCATAGCTTGTGATAATTTGCTATGGTAGCACTAGGAAGATAATATGATTGTTTTCAGTCAAATGAAGCCAACATGAGCAGATGGGCTTCCTGGCCCAGTTCAAGGCACCCTGGTCTGCAGGGCTAGGTTCTTCCTGGTCCCTTCTATGGAACCGGCTCCATGACTGGCAAGAGCAAACTCCGGGTAAAAAAGTACACTCAGAAAGAGAAGGGATATTGCATTGTTCAGCTAAATAAAACTACTGTGCTCCACCTCCAGGGCTTTCAAAGGAAGCTGGGAATTTATATAACTGAAAGGCAAGGGGAATGAGAAGTGTCTTTGATGGGTAAAGGCGCCTGTGGAAGAGGGAAGCAGAAGGAGTGCTTTGTTTACCTTGTAACTTACTGCATCTCCTCAGCCAAGTGCTGTGTAAAGCCACACATCAGCTCAGCAGTTTTCCTGGCATGGAGAGATAGCCCCCGAGGTACGTAACCGTGGGTTCTGCTTCTCTAAATCAGGGTTTCTCAGCATCCACACCTCAGAAAATAGTATCCAATTTAAAAATGGATAGAAGGCAGAAACAGACGCTTCTCACAGAAGTCCTTCAGATGGGCACGAAACATAGGAAGACATGATCCCCATCATCATCCATTAGAGAGATGCACATCCAAACAACAATGGAAATCTCAGCTCATCCCAGTGTTCATAACAAAGCCTGGAAAACAGGAAGCAACAGATGCTGGTTGGGAGTATGGAAACTAGAAGCCTCATGCACTGCTGAGGTAACTGCCAAGTGGTGCAAATGCTCTGGAAAGTGGTGTGGTGTTTCCTCAAACTGTGGGGAATCCAAATATCATAGGACCCAGCAATCTCGTCTACTTGATTATAGAATAAACTGAACATACCAAACTCACTGCCAGCGATGAATGCTGATGCAAAGCAACCCCGTAGGAGAGGATGGAACTACCCCTGTGAGTTTCCAAGACGGTGACTCTTTTCAGAAGTAGAAAGGCCCATCTTTCTTCTGAGGAGTGACTGGGGGTTTTGAACTGCTGGCCTTTTGAATTTCAGCCCAATGTGCAACAACAACGTCAGCAGCGCTCCTATTTGGTATATATCCTAGAGAAATAAGGGCCATGACATAAATAGCTATAGGAACACCCATATTGACCATAGAGCTCTTCACAGTAGCAAAAGGATGAAAACAACCCAAATGCCCATCAACGGAAGGATGGATAAATAAATAAACCTTAGTATATACACACAATGGAAATACTACCTGAGATAGTTAAGATTTATTGTGCCAACCTGGCTGATAAACACATGTGGGTTTCTTTGAAAAGTGGAGAGAGAAATGGCTCGGTGAGCCTGAACTTTCTAGTTCTTAAGACTCTTGTTTTCTGATGATCAGACCAGGGTGCAGCTGCCTTAGCCAGTTTCCTGCTTTAGCTGACAAGCCTCACTTCCCGTAAGACATCCCTGAGGAGAAACTACATGGACCTACTCCAATGCAGCCCTGGGTGCTGGAGCAGACTTATGGAGATCCCTGACAGTGCTGAGATGCTTACACGCTCACTGATTTTGCTTTTCTCCTGCAGTCGGAGTCATTGCATGTGTTTTTTGAGATTGAGGAGGACTTTGTAGATCAGTGTCAAACATATGGGCTAATGTTGGACTTATGGACTTGGACAGCACTGGGTTGGGATGCTTTCTTAATATACACTTACTCTTTATATAAAACTATATATATATATATATATGAGTTTCTGTAGATTCATTTCCCTAGTTTATCCAGACTAACACATTACCCAATGTTAAAGAACAATAATGTATTTGTGAAACAGCTCATAATATGGATGAACCTGACGGTCATTATGCTGAGCATATTAGCCAATAGCAAAAGGACAAATAGGGTGAAGGGGAAGGCAATATACAATTAGAAGGTGGGCAAAAAAATGATGGAAGCAGAAGACACTAGGAGGTTTGAAAGAGTGAAATGCAACAGAGGCAAATACTGTTATACACACAATCCTGCAACAGTGACATTTATCATAAGTTGCCTGCTGCAGGCTGAATAAGAGTAAGAGGCAAATTGAGCATATACTGACAAGTACACATACGTTTGACAGAGATTATTGGTATACGTGTATTTGCCTTTGTTGCAAACATGTCCATGAGGGTGATGGAATATACAAGGGGTAAAAGTTATTTTAAAAACTTCTTAGAAATAACCAAACACTTTGAGGGAATTCGTTTCTGGACCTGGGGCTCAAAATTATACTCTTCGGGGACGCCAAGGTCAATAGGCATACTCCAGTTTACAAAAACCATGTTCTATAATGAGCATAGGGAGTAGCGATGGGGTTCTTAATTCGTGGGTGGCCATCTGCAGCGCCACCCTGGGTCTCACTCCATCAAGAGGAAAGAGGAGTGGTGGAGACAGAAAAGACGCATGCAAACAATGGGGCCAGTGAGCTAATGGACCAAGAAAGCATCAGTCTCCACACAACCTTGAAATCAGAAAAACTCGCTGGTGCCTGGCTACACCTCTAATTGCTCAGGGTGGGGGGGATTTCATTAGAAGATCCTGGATAAGTGGGGGGGGGGGAATGTGGAACAAATCTCAAAATCATACAATGCATTAGGCTTGCTGGTTAGAGAGAGACCAGTGGAACCCCCACACAATGGCCCTTCATGGTCCTTCAAGTCTGGAGCTGAAGCCATCATTGTGTAAGAATAACTCTGGAAGACCCAGAGGACAGCAGTTACTGAAGGAGAAACTTCAGAAGAGTTAGGACAGGAGGAATGGAAACAGGAAACGGGGAGGACGTGGGGTGAGTGACACTTCCTTGAGGGCCTTACAATGAGGGAGCTGAAAGAAAAGACGTTGGGGTTGTTGGATTGATAATCCTCTCTGCAAGCTTCCACCCAAGTTACACCCAAGATTTTTAAACAGCTAAATCCGTGTTTTCCAACCCCAGCACTGTTGACATTTAGGGTCAGATACCTTTGTATGCTGGCCTTTCCCTTGTGAGATCGTCATCAATACCCCTGCCCTCTACCTTCCAGATGCCGGTAGAACCCCCTTCCCCAGTTGAAATGAACAAAAATGTCCCCAGAAAGTGAACAATGTTCTCTGGAGGGCAAGGCAGCCCCTAATGGGCACTAGGGCTTTAAAGAAATTGAGGCAAATTTTATGATAAAAGAAACAAAAGAATGATAAAAACACTGTGATAAAATAAACAAAATAAAAGAGCATTTCCGTATTCTCACCCCTTGTTTGGCGGTAGAAGAATATGTCCCTCTCGTCCTGCATGTATGCAGGTACCAGGAAGGATGGAGGCACAGGAGCGTCAGTGAGACTGGAAATTACACAATGGAAACAACTTGATTTAGCACGGAAAAAAATTTTTTTCAAGGAAAACTATGTGTAAAACCTGCCAACTTCCATCAATTACATTTGTGTAGTGTAATTGACCTTATGTTAACTCCCAGGGGCGATAATAAGCAGGAGGCAGATTTAGTCTATTGTGGAAAAGCCTCAAAAGACAGATTTAACCACTCCAGTCAATCCGCAGCACTGCGTCATTCTTTCCATGGGAAGTACAAATAAGAAGTTTTCTCTCTGCGACGGAATGCCCGTGTTGTATCTGAACCCAATTTTCTCCATTTGGAAAGCGGCACCAGTGCTTGTGGAAACTGCCTAACCCTGCCTTGATTAGGAGGCGGAGAGAGATTGCTGTCTATTCATGGAGTGCTTCTCAGTGGGTAGACTGAAGGGAACGAGACCTACGTGTGCTGACCTGGGCGGCTTTCAGAAGCAAACTCCCATGAGGCAAAAGGTTGCTCTAATGGGATTCCATTATGTAAGCTTTGCAAACAGAGAAAAGAAAATTGTATATTGTTTGTAGATACATACAAATGTAGAAAAAGCAAAGAAAACATGCATGGAACAAGAACTCTGTCTGGAGAGAGAGAGAGAAAGAAAGAAGGGGGATTATAACGAGATGGCTCGCTAAGAGGGAACACAGTGTTTTTGATGAGGCAGGCACTTGTGGTTCAGTGGTAGAGTTCTTGTCTTCCATGATGGAGATCTAGGTTGATGTGGGCCAATGCACCTCAGGCATAGTCATCACCTGTCTGTCTGTTGAGGCTTATCTATTGCTGGGCTGCAGAGCTCCTAATGTGAAATAAACCTAAGAATGTTGTTGTTGTTGTTAGGTGCCATCCCATTGGTTTCAACCATAGCAATCTCATGCACAACAGAATGAAACACTGCTCAGTCCGGAGCCATCCTCACAACTGTTCCTCTCCTTGAGCCCATTGGTGCAGCTCCCATGTCAATCTATCTCCACTAGGGCTTTCTCTTTTTGCTGCCCCTCTGCTTAACAAACACGTTCCTAATAGCCTGGGTAAAGGAAGTAAGACAATGTCTTGCCATCCTTACCTCTAATGAGCACTCTGGCTGTACTTCTTCCAAGACAGGTCGGGTTGTCCTTTTAGCAGCCCATGGCACCTGTAACATTCTTTTCCAGCACCGCAATTCAAATGCATCAATTCTTCTTCGGTCTCCCTTATTCAATGTCCAACTGTCACATGCATATGAGACAATAGAGAATACCACGGCTTGGGTCAGGCACACTTTAGTTCTCAAAGTTACATCTTTGCTTTGCAACTCTCTTAAGAGGTCTTGTGCAGCAGATTTACCCGATGCAATGTGTCTTGATCTCATGACTACTACTATCATGAGCCTTGATTGTGGATTGTGTTAGTCTGGGTAATTTAGAGAAACAAATCCACAGAAACTCATGTATTAGAGAGAGTTTTACATAAAGGTTAAGTGCGCATCAAGAAAACATCCCAATTCAGTGTGGCCCAAGCCCACACGTCCAACATTAACCCATATGTTGAACACTAACCCATAAAGTCCTCCTCCATCTCACAAAACAGGCTCAATGATGCTGACAGCAGGAGGAAAGTTGAGTCAATGAATGTGTAAACATCTCAGCACTGGCTGGGTCTCCACACAGCTGCTCCAGCACCCCGGGCTGCATTGGGTTAGGTCCATGTGGCTTCTCCTCAAGGATGTCTCACAGGAAGTGAGTCTTGCCAGATAAAGCAGGGAACTGGCTAAGGCAGCTTCACCCTGTTCCAATTATCAGAAAACAAGAGACCCAAGAACTAGAAAGATAAGGCACACTGAGCCATTTATCCCTCCGCCCTTCAATTAACCCTATGTGTGTTTAATTGGCTAGGATGCCACAATAAACCAACTACCTCCTGGATCCAGGCAAGATGAAATCCTTGACAACGTTTCTCCATGTAGTCTGATGTTATCTCTTGGTCCAGCTGTGAGGATGTAGGTCTTCTTTGCACTGAGCTGTAATCCACACTGAAGGCTGCAATCCTTGCGCTTCATCAGCAAGTGCCTCATTTTCAGCAAGGAAGGTTGTGTCATCCACATACTGCAGGTTGTAAATAAGACTTCCTCAACCCTTGATGCCACGTTCTCTGTCATATAACCCAGCTTCTCGGATGATTTTTTCAGCATAATGGATTGAATAAGTATAGTGAGCGAATCCAACCCTAGTGCATAGCTTTCCTGATTTTAAGCCATGCATATTCCCTTTTTCTGTACACACAGCTGACCCTTTATCCATGTCCAAGTTCTGCATGAGTGCAATGAAGGATTCTGCGATTCTCATTCTTATTAAAGCTAGCCACAGTGTCTTAACGAATCACGCAGTCAAATGCCTTGATACAGTCAATAAAGCGCAAGTAAACATCTTTTTGGTATTCCCTTTCAGACAAGATCTATCTGACATCAGCAATGATATCGCCTTTTCACATCCTCTTCTGAATTGGCCTGGACCTCTGACAGCTAGCTCCCTGTGAATGCACTGCTGTGACCTATGTAGTATGAGCTTCAGCAACATTCTACTTGCATGTGATACAGTGACATTGTTCTATAGTTTCACTGTTCTGTTGGGTCACCTTTCTTTGGAGTGGGCACAAATACGGATCTCTTCCAGTCAGTTGGCCAAGTGACTGTCTTCCAAATAGATGAGTAAGTTCTTCCAGAGCTTCATCAACTTGTTGAAATATTTCAATTAGTATTCCATCAATTCTTGGAAACTTGTTTGGCACTAATGCTTTCAGTACAGCTTGAACTCCTTCCTTCAGGACCACTGGGTCTTGTTCCTATGCTCCCTCCTGGTTGGGCAGAACATGGACTAGTTCCTCTTGGTACAGTGGCTCTGTGTCTTCTTTACATCTTTTGATGCTTCCTGAGTCATCCAATATGTGTATATGTGTACATACAGAGAGAGAAACTAAAAAAGACACACCCATACGCACAGAGGCTTACATCAAGGAAATAGTTCGCATCCTTGAAAAGGTAGGCACATTCTAAATCTGTGTGGCAAATGTCGGGCTGGGGGTTTCTCCTGACTCATGCAGTTTCAGTGGCTGATAAAAACAAGATTAGCGGGTCAGATGGTAAGTCCAGCTGCAGAGGTTAAGAAATACCAGACCACCAGTTAAAACGGTAGCCTGCTAAAGACTCCCAGGGTTGGCAGGCCATAGGGAAAGTAACTGGCTCAAATACAAAGACCAAGAGGTCACTAAACCAGATGCAGAGTCCAGATCCTGCAAAAAAAAAAGCAAGGATGCTGTTTTACCGCATCCACTTATATTAGAAGCAGCCCACACACTCTAGATCTCACCATGGGAATTATTAGCTTTGACTTACAAGCTTTGCTGACTGGTTATTTCATGCCAAAACTATCCTGTGCAGCCCGTTCTTACACGACATACGTACCTTTCAGGCTTACAAAATTGCATAAACTAATGTAAGTGCAATACGAGTTAACATGTAACCAGTCAGCAATATTTGAGCCTGAAAACACAAATATACTCCTGACCAGTCAGCAAAGTCTTAACGTCCAAACCTGAGCATCCTGGCCTACCAGAGTTGACACACAACCTTAACTATCCCAGCAACTAACACAATGGGTATGAACAAAGTGGCTGGGTCACTTACTAGATTTGGACCTGGAGTTCTGACGATTTGAAGGTCACAATTGAAGGTGGGTCAAAGAAAAGTCTAAGGTCATGGAAGAATGGTCAAATACAAGAATGGTTGAAACATAGACTCCATAGACTCCAACTGCATGTATTTACCAAACATATTAAAAGTGAACATTTCAGTGCATATGTTGTTTGCTTGAGAAACATGATCTCACAAAATGCCTTTGCAGTACATGAGTTTCCTGTATTCTTTTCTTTTGTAAAATGGAAAAATGAAAAATTTAAATGGAGAAGCTGCCTCTTGTGTCTAGATTTTCAAACTTCAAGGGACTGCACGCTTCTTGGAAACCAACACACCAGCCTTCCAGAGTTGCCTAGATGTAGTCAGAAGGCACGAGACAGGTCTGAGAGGAAGGTCCATCTCAGATTCAGAGCAGCAAGGAGGAGTCCGAAATCAGCATCGCATTTGTGACTGTTGTTTATTTTCACCTTTGCTGGAGTGTTCTTACCCCTGTCATCTCATAGGGCCCTCTTCCCATTTGTTTTCAGTTACAATGATTATGCTCCCAAGATTCTGCATGATTCTGACGCTGCTTATATTTCTTGTTAACAAAGTCTTCATGTATTCCTCCTTTTTAAAGTGATAATGATGTTAAATATTATCAAATACTTTTTTAAATTGAAAATATAGTGATGTGTTTTCCCCGCATGGTCCTCCCTGTCACACATTCTTCAGGGTGGACAAGAGCGGCACCAAACAGGGTGGCCATGTCGATCTTACCTCAAGCTCATTCCTTCTAGATAATTTGCTTCCAGGCAGAAACTCCCCCCATCGCCTCACTTGCCCCCCACCTGCACCCCCACCCTCACAAAGTATACAGTCTAAAGGTGGTTTGGAAACCTCTCAGGGTGTCTTCAGTCATTTCAAGGGACAGATGGAAGGGGAAAGCCATAAAAACCCACTGCCATTGGGTTGAGTCTGACTTTTGGCAACCTGATAGGACAGGGTAGGACTGCCCCTGTGAGTTTCCAAGCCTGGATCCCTTTGCAAGAATAGAAAAGGCCATCTTTCTCCCAAGGAGTGGCTGGTGGTTTTGAACTTCTAACCTTACAGGTTAGCAGCCTAATAGGTAACCACGATGCTAGATACTTGCTTGCAAATCTTAGTTTTACTGTGTTTCAAGTAAGGCTTTCTGCCTTAATCTCTCCCACCCTTCCCTTGCATGCAACCCTCCCCGGCTGGACTTTGATAGCAGACGCTGGTCTGCATCACTCTCTGTACTGCTCTCATGGCACTCGGCTCTTGCCTTGAGACTGCTTAGATTGCTCTCCCTAGTGGTGTCCGGCGCCCGTGCAGTCATTCTTTCTCCATCTCTCTGTGAGGTCCCTGTGATATTAGAATAGGGCTTCTTGAGACACTCGTCTGAAAGGAAACATACTCCTTTGCCCCCAGAATAATAAATCTTGAACTCTCTACTATCAATCAACTTCAATTTCAGGAAAAGTGGTAGAGGAGGAATGAAGAGATTGTGAAAATTAGGCAGGAGAGGGGAGAAAGCAGAATAAAGATAAGCATTACACCCACTTCCTTGCAGCTTCGGTTTATGACTTTGTCTCTCCGCACTTCTACTGATGAATAGAGATTTCCCAGAGGAAAGTGCTGAGGACAAGCGTGCACCTTAATCCCACGGGAGAGTGCCTAGGGGCTTCCTGTGAGCCATGATGAGCTGTGTCATACAAGCCAGCATCAAAGTCCTCCTTCTACAACCTGCTTCCTCCTCTGAAAGCTTTCACTGCTTACCAGGGGCCGAGGAGTGCCATAATGATGGTCCAAGTGCAACCTCCAGGTCAGTGGAGATGGAGGATTTCACTTCTGCGAAATCAGAGCAATTGCTGAGATATAAGATAGGGCCTTTGGAGAAAGTAATGGAGGATTTTCAAGTCCCTGCTGGTGAAAAACTCTGAGAAACTGAGAAAGCAGCCACAAAAGAAAAGGGAAGACAACCAAATCCAGTGTCCTCCACCCGAGGGAAATGCCTCCACTCATGTCTGGAAGGAATGGAGTTGCTCTCTAATCTACACTGTGGAGTTGGCATGGTCAAACATATATAAATGTGTATAGAAGGAAGAGCAGTCCCATTATCAAAGGAAAGTGTGGCTGAAGCCAATCCATATATAAATGTATTTCTTGATGTGCATAGATGGATCAGAGATAGCTAGATGGATGCATATGTAGGTATATATACCCATATATTATCACAAAAGGCATTTGCACCAGTCTATTATTTTATTTTGTGATAATCGCTTATTTTATTCTTACTTGTGATCGATTCTCTACCTGGGAATCCAGAAGACTTTCCATTTCCATGCATCCGTGGCATCTATTGAAACCTTCACACTCTTGCTTTGATGTTTCAATCCGTTCCTTGTACTTACCTGGCCCTCTGGCCATCCTTGCTCCATCTCATCATTCTGTCCCTAATGGTGGGAGTCGTGGTGACACTACGCCAGTTAGCACTCAACTGCTACCCTGAAGGTTGGCGGTTCAAACTCACCAGCAGTGAAAAAGACCTGTCAATCTGGCCACCAGGATGACAACCTAGAAAACTCTATGGGCAGTTCTACTCCACCCCGTGAGGTCTCTAAGAGCCAGAGTCATCTCCACAACCCCCCAACCAATAACAAAGGCAGGACTTCGCCAGACAGATGATTCTATTGAGTACACAAATGCATTAGAGGGTGTGGGTTATCAAACACTGTGGATAACACTGAGAATCATGGAAATCCCAAAACAGTTCATCATGCTCGCTCATGAGGAACCTGCACATGGTCCAAGTGACAATTATGTGAACACAACACGGGAGTGTTGCGTGGTTTTAAATCAGGGAAGGTGTGCATCATGCTCTATCTTGTAACCATGCTTATGAAAACTGGATGCCTACCAAATCATCTGAGAAGTTGAGCTACATGAAGCAGAATGCGGCATCAGGATCAGAGGAAGGCTCATCCAACTGCCATATGCAGGAGACACCAGTTAAAGAGGGCAGCCTTTGGATTACATCTTTGTGTCATGGACTACACCTCAATGTACAGAAAATCCAAATCCTCACGATTGGATCAATAGACAGCATCATGACAAATGGAGAAAATACTGACATGGTTAAGGATTTTAGTGTACTTGTGTCCACAAACAAATTGGCAGTCAAGAAATCCAATGATGTCATTCATTTTGCAAATCTGCTACACAAGTCCTCTAGGAAGTGTCAAAGAGCAAGGAGACCACTGTGACAGCTCAGGCGCATATGACCCAAGACAGGGTATTTTCAGTGACCGCACATGGATGTGAAAGTTGGGAGATAAATAAATGAGACCAGAGAAGAATTAATGCATTGAATCTATGTTGCTGGTGTATAATATTGAAAATATTGTGGAATTGTCAGAAAACAAACACATGTGTCTTGGAGGAAACGAGGGAGAATTTTCCTTAGAAGCAAAATTGACAAGCCTTCTTCTGACAAGCTTTGGATGTGTTATCAGGAGAGCCCAAGTCTTGTAAAAAGGACATGATGCTTGATAAAGTACAAAGTCAAGAAAAAAGAGGAAGACCTTAGAGGAGATGGATTGCCACCGTGGCTGCAATGATTGGCTCAAACATTACAAGTACTGCGAAGATGGCACAGCACATAGCCTTGTTTCACTGTGTTGCACACAGGGGTGTATAGCTGGAACCAACTGAATGGTGTAGAGCACCAATACCAGGGGGAATTCAGTCATTCTATGTTGCCCCTTAGGAAAACCATGGTGTGTTAAAGAGAGGTTTTAAAAGGAAATGCGTTTTACCAACTGAAATGTCATCCAAAAAGGAAGACCAGAAATATTGATGGAGGTATTCAGAATTGGGGAGAGGGGATGGAGAGTAGAAATCTCAAATTGAAAGCGGATCTTGGAGATAATGAAAGGTTCCGTTCCAACTCACATAAACAATGTGAATATTGAAATCAAGTGAATCACATGAACTAATAGTTTTGGTGTCTTTAAAGGTTACATTCACTCTACTGTAGCCAACTGGGAGAATTACCAAAATATGGCACAGAGAGACCAAGTGAGCACATGAGGTTGGAAAAATGTCACCCATAGACTTGCTTTCCACAGGGCTCCACAAACCTACAATAAAAAATGCAGTATGTACGATGCTCAATAAAGTAGAGGGGAAGAAAATGGGGTATGCCTGGATATTACTTAGATCACACGCTATCCCAGTACCAGGAAGGACTAGACATGGTGCTTGGAGATTGTTAAACGGAAGTGGTATATACAAGATTGAGCCAAAGCAGGACCTGAAGGAACAAGAAAGCTACATGAACAAGTGGCCCAAATGCCCACAGTCTCCACTCCTGTCACATTACCTTCTTTCTCCCAGTCTGCACCTATGGCCTCCTGGGGAGTTCCTTACCATACTTTAACTGAAGACCAAAACAGTCATGCTTGGTTTACAGATGGCTCTGCACAATATGCAGGTGCCACTCAGAAGTGGACAGCAGCAGCACTACAGCCCCTTTCTGGGATCTCCCTAAAGGACCGTGGTGAAGGGAAATCCTCCCAATGGGAAGAACTTTGAGCAGTGCACCTGGACTTTCAGTTTTCCTAGACAGAGAAATGGCCAGATGTGAGACTGTACACTGATTCATGGGCTGTGGCTATTGGCTTAGCTGGATGGAGCATGATTGGAAAATTGGTGACAAGGAGGTGTGGAGAAAGGTATATGGATAGACCTCTCTGAATGGGCCAAGAAAGTAAAGGTAATCATGTCTCATGTGAATACTCACCAAAGGGTTAACTCTGAAGAAGAGGACTTTGGCAATCAAGTGGATAAGATGACACTCCTGTCATTGCCCAATGGGCACATGAACAAATGGACATGGCAGCAGGGATGGAGGTTATGCATGGGCACAGCAACATGGACTTCCACTCCCCAAGGCTGACTTGGCCACTGCCACTGCTGAGTGCCACATTTGCCAACAGCAGAAACCAACATTAAGTCCAAGATATGGGACAATTCCTCGGGGAGATCAACCAGCAACTTGGTGGCAGGTTGATTACATAGGACCACTTCCATCATGGAGGGGACAGCGTTTTGTTCTTACTGGAATAGACACCTACTCTGGATATGGATTTGCCTTCCCTGCACGTGATGCTTCTGCCAAAACTACTATTCGTGGACTTACAGAATGCCTCATCCACCGGCATGGCATCCCACATAGCATTGCTTCAGATCAAAGAACTTCACAGCAAATACAGTGCGGCAATGGGCCCATTCCCATGGAATCTGCTGGTTGTATCATGTTCCTCATCATCCAGAAGCTGCTGGCTTGATAGAACGATGGAATGGGCTCCTAAAGACACAATTATGGCACCAACTAGGTGGCAACAACTTGCGGGACTGGGACAATGTTCTCCAGGAAGCTGTATACGCTCTAAACCAGTGGCCAATATATGGTGCTGTGTCTCCAATAGCCAGAATTCATGGGTCCAGGAACCAAGGGGTGGAAGCTGGAGTGGCACCACTCACTATTACTCCTAGTGATCCCCTTGCAGCATTTTTGCTTCCTGTCCAGCAACCCTGTGTTCCTCAGGCCTGGAGGTCCTGGTCCCAAAGGAAGGAACTCTCCCACCTGGAAATACAGCACGAATTCCACTGAACTGGCAGCTGAGAATGCCCCCTGGCCACTTTGGACTTCTCATGCCTTTGGATCAACAGGTCAGGAAGAGTGTCACTGTACTAAGTGGTGTGATTGATCCTGATTACCAAGGAGAAATTGGACTGGTCCTACATAATGGAGGTAAAGAAGAATATGTCTGGAATCCAGGAGATCCCACAGGCCGACTCTTAGTGCTACCATGCCCTGTGATTAAAGTAAATGGTAAGTTACAGCAACCCAATCCTGACAGGACGTAATATGGCCCAGACCCCTCAGGAATGAAGGTCTGGGTCACCCCACCAGGCAAAAAACCAGAGCCAGCAGAGGTGCTTGCGGAGGGCAAAGGTAATACAGAATGGGTAGTAGAAGAAGGTAGTTCTACCTATCAATTACGACCACGTGATCAATTGCAAAAGCGAGATTTGTGATTGTCAGTTTTTTTCTTTATATGTGCTTATTGAATATCTTTCCTTGGTTCATGAATGATGTATCAGATACAATTGCACTCAGTGTGTTTTCATGTATATGCATGATGGATGTTTGATGTTAAGTATAAGTGTGATTTCATTAATGTTTGGAAATTATTTGGCTAAAAAATTATGTACAGGTGCCAAATTGGCAAGAGGTGGATTGGGATAGGTAGGTTTGTTGTGCCAACATGGCCAATGAACACACATGGGATTAATTGAAGGGCAGAGAGATAAATGGCTTGGCGAGCCTTGCCTTTCTTGTCTCTTGCTCTTTGATCATCGTACCAGCGTGTGGCTGCCTTGTTTGTTCTGTGCCTCAATTTGCAAGCTACACTACCTGTGGGACACCTAACCTGTGGACTGTGTCACTGTAGTTTGAGGTTCCTTCAAGGTCTGCTTCACCGTGCTACTGGAGTATACATTGCTTGAGCTGGGGACTGTCGGACCCTGTCATCTGGCTGAGTGTTTGTGACCTGCCTTGCTGTTTGCTGCCTATGGCCAGATTGCCTGAATCACTCTACCCAGCGGCCCTCAAGACTTGAAGGATTGCCAGTGTATTAGCTGTTTCATGGAAGTGATTTGCACTGAGCCATTTGTACAGCTTTATAGATTAATTCACTGTTTATTTCTATCTAACATAGAAATATCCCAACTCAATTCTAGAAATTGAAAGATATAACAGTTATAAGACGGTTGTACTTTGCTTTGTTCTACGTGGATTGTTGGGTCTGAGTTTTAGAAGGATGGTCTACCATTTCCACCTAGTCAGATTGATCACTATTCTGCTTTGTGCTGGACGATGACAAGTGTCATTAGATGGGGCTTTTTTGACTTTCTATGTTACTTACTCTCACTTACTCCTTTGTCTGGATGCACAGAGTGAAGATGGATGTATTATAGTTTTTACAATTAATGTGTGCACACTGTCATGCATGGAAATAAAGAAATTAAGTAAAAGTGTGGCATAGTGTATACCCATAAAAACACTGTTATGGGGCGTTTTAAGAATCCAAGCTTAGAACAGGATAGACCTTACCTGGCACTCTTGTTCTGGCAAGAGGCTTAGCTGACCAGAGCCTCCTTTTGGAGTGGTATACCAGGACCTCCCTTTCAGGCATAAAAGGAGCCCCGGTGGTGTAGAGTGCTCTGTGTTGGGGATGCCATAATCTCTCAGAACTGTCCCTCTGAGTGTCTGTGTCCCAATCTCAGTAACCCTAACTACTTCACACAGAGACCTTAAACATGATCTTCCAAGGGCCTTGGGACAAGATGGTGCTTTCTATTCCCATAACGAATTACAGTCTCCAAAGTTTACAATGGGCAGTTCTATGTGTCCTGTAAGGTCACTGTGAGTCTGCATCAATTTTATGGCCATGAGTCCAATATCTTCTCTACTGCTGCTTCAAAGATGGCCCATCCAAGATGATGCGCCCTCATAACCAGCGATGGGTGGTCACAAAAACGCACATGTGTTCTGTGCGTAGTTCCACCTGGTCATTTTGGAATTTTCTCTGTTTTGTCTAGTCATGGTTATTATTCTGTTTTGTTTGTTCTCTGCTTGTGTTTTGTATGATTTTCTGTGTATGTATTTTCAGGATTGGTAGGTCTCTAGAGACAGCAATGGGTTCATAATTTCCTAGGGGAGTAGTAGGGGAGGCTTGGCGGCAAGTGGGAGGCTAATAAGAATATGTATGAGAAGAGGAAATTCTTAAATGGATTATGGTGCTGCTTGCACAACTCTCCTTGATGTAAGTAAATGATTGAATTATATATGGGAAGCATATCCCAATAAACACATTTTTAAACTATAGGAGGAATGGGAAGACACTGAGAGGTTTGGAAGAGTTAAAGGCAAACATAATCAAACACTGCTATCTCACACTCCTGCCGCCGTGGGGATGTACAAGCAGATGCAGCACAGGCTGAATGGGTGGGGGGGGGGGGCGAGAGGGTGAGAACATGCCCTCGAATCTCTATGCTCCACAGAGGGATTCGTATGTGTATTGGCTTTTGCTGCTAATATACCGAGGAATGGTGTGGAGTATACAGAGGACACAGTGATGAAAATGTCTTAGATATAACCAAACACTTTGAGGGGACGATAAATTGTGGACCTTGGCGTCCAGGACCATAATCTCCAGGGACACTTAGGTCTAGTGACATAATGTAGTTTACAAAGACAGTATCCTATTTCCTACTTTGGTGCGTGGTGACTGTGGTGGAGTGAGATCTCTTAATGTGGGGAAATGGTGTTTTTTTTTTTCCCATTTATTTTCCCCTCCATGCTGGATTTTATCTATTTTTTAATTTATTTTAAACAGAATGGGTTTGTTTTTAAAATCATTTTATTGGGAGCTATTGCAACTCTTGTTACAAATCATACATCAATTGTATCTGACATATCGATACATATATTCCATCGTTCTTTTCTAGACATTTACTTTCCATTGAGTCCTTGGGATCAGGTCCTTTCCCCCTTCCCCTCCGCCAACCCTCATGGTTCCCTGATAGATTGTAGATTGTTAATTATCTCACATCGACGACTGCTGTCTCCCTTCCCCTCTGGTTCCTGTTGTTCTTCCCCCTGGATGGGGGTGTGTGTGGTTATGTGCCCCCCTCCCTTCCCCTCTCTCCCCCCACTTCACCCTACCCTTTTGGTATCTCTATGCCCATTCCTGTTCCTGAGTTCCATGTGTTGTGAGTTTTATCTCTTGCCTATACTTGTGTACATGCTCCCGTCTAGTCTAGATTGGGAGGTGGAACTGAGGTCATGATGGGGGGTTCAGGAGGCCTCCAGGGACCAGAGGTATATGTGTGACCCATTGGTGCTCTACTGCACCCTGATTGACTCACCGTCTCCCTGTGACTCCTCTGTGGAAGGATGTTCCATTGTCCATAGATGAGCTTTGGATCTCTGCTCCAACCCCCCTCCATTCTCACCAATGCCTTTTTGTTCGTTTGTTTACTGTTTGTTGTGAATCTTCTGATGCCCATTTCCCAGTCTCAATGACACCTCACAATTGCACTGGCTGGAGTGCTTCTTCCATGTGGGCTTGTTGCTTCACTGTTGGATGGCCACTTGTTTAACTTCAAGCCTTTAAGACCCCAGACACTCTATCTTTTAATAGCCGGGCACCATCTTCTGTCTTCGCCACATCTGCTTATGCACCCATTTTGTCTTCAGTGATTGGAGGGTGTCTGGGGTGGTGGGGGTGGTGTGGTGGGGTGACCATCACAGAATGCCAATTTGTTAGAACAAAGGGTTCTTGTATTGAGGGAAGGTATGAGCCGAGGCCCAAGGCCCATCTGAAGCTTCAGTGTATTGCCTTATGAAATGGTGTTTTGAAAGAGCAATTCCTTCACTCCCCCATGTGATGGGGGGGGGGCACCATGCTTCCTATTCAGTTATTGTCTTGTCCTCTTCCCTTCACGGCAGAGTTGGCCTCCGTTTTTCAATGCTTAATGAATTAAAGGTGATTCGATTGGACAACAGATTTACTGAATGTCCAGAAAAGATCATGTGCAAGATGATTGTGTGACCTAAGGAGAAGTGGGGGATGGGGAGGATGAAAGGTACAAGTGGAGGTAACAGAGGGGAACCAGATGTCCTCTTGACCTTTATTCCTTAAAAAGAACATCTCCTCCCTGGATTTGATGTGTCACCAACATCTCAGAAGCAGGATACCCCTGGAGCCAAGCTGCTACTCACCTCCACTCTCCACAGTAATGATATTAGTGGGCTAATTGCTGAGTTCTGAGTCCACAGACCTAGAAGAGCATCATCTGACCCATGGAATAAACCCCACCCGTAATTCCACCAAGAAAGCAGGAGCAGCCAAGAGAAAATGGCTGTGCTAATTTGCTTCTGTGAATTCTGAATCTTGGCTTCAATTTGCATCCTATTGAGCTTGCTTTTCAAATGCAAGTATCCCTCCTCTGAGGGTTGTGAGCTGAGAGTATGGGAAGCCAGAGAATAAACATGGCATACTAATTACTTAATGTTTTCATTCACTCAACAAACATTTACCAAGTATTTACTCTGTACCAGGTACTGCTGAGGCCCTGGGGACACCGCAGGGAAGAACAGAGGTACAGTTTGAACCCTCTTGGAGCTTGTGGTACAGGGGTGTGTATGTGGGGCAGGAACCAGAGAATAAAAGATAATAAATAGATGGCCACACCTATCTGCCCAGAATATGCATTTTTTTTCTCTTTAAGCTTTGCAGGAAATATCAAGTTAAATGGTAGTGGACTCAAATAAATGTCTTTACATTATAACTTACATGGAGGCAAGTCTATAGCTCCTATTGTGTGTGATAAGATGCCCATGTGTGTTAGCTACTGCGTCAGCCCCTGTGCAGTGCTAGGTCCTGTGCCATCCTTTGATTGATTGGTGATTGAACAATGATGCCCTAGAGGATTTTCCTTGGCTTATTTGTTGAGAAGTGGATTGTGATTCCTTCCTTCCTAGTCTGTCTTAGTCTGCAAGCTCTGTCGACACCTGTTCAACCTTGTGGCAGAATGCACTCCCCACGGAGAGACAGGGGGTGGCAGTGCAGAAGGTACCTTGCTTGGGATCAGATTGGGACCTGCCACTAGAGGGTAAGAGTTGTCCCACTGAGCCACCACGGCTCCCATATGTAAGACACATCTTATTAATATTAATAGTATCATTAATATTAAAGATGAAACTTAAAGATGAGGTTGCCACTTTGGGCTGGTCTCCACATGCTTAGTGATATAAATAAGCTCTCTTTAAAGCTTGGGGGCACATTAGTGGGAATGCTTAAAAATGTTGACCGATGTCAACTGTCAACTGAACTCAAAAACTTCACTGCTATGAAGTCCATGCTGATTCATTACGACCCCCGGTGGATTTCAAAATTGTAACTGTTTACAGGAGTAGAAAGCCCAAGCTTTGTCCCAATGAGTGGCTGGTGGTTCAAATAGAGTATGGCCCAACTCATAACCACTACACCACCAGGGCTCTAGGAGCTAGTTAAAAATCAATTTAAATATGGTTTCTGTAGGCGCCTATCTTTCTGAGGGAGTCCACTAATTGCTTCGCAGGAAACGAGGCTGTCTGTTCTTGGAAAGATCTAATGCTGCAGAAAGCCAACAGAGAAGTTCTCTTCTGTCCTATAGAGTCACCGAGGGTCAGAATTGACTCCCTCGATGGTAGTGGGTTTGGGCTTGGTCCCTGTTGACACCTTAATGAGCCATTTACACAGGTATTGGCAGGGAAAGAGTCCCAACAAGTGCTCTGCCAACCCAGTGTCTCTTTGAATATCTTACTTGATAAAATTTTTTTCCTCCAAGAAACAAATTCCAGTCTTTTTAGAAATACTCTGGGACATATTATTTTTCCCATTCCTGGCTCTGCTAAGACATGTACAGGGATAAGATTTGGTATTGTCCAGACAAATTTCTGTAATGGTTCTGGTTTATTTAACATTCGCCTGATTAATTTTTATGGATCTCATCAAAAGTACGTGTGTGTTTTGCATGCATATGTAATTTTCCATAAGCCAAAGGGCCTTCTGGAATCTTACTTTCTTTTGCCAGTGGAACAAAAAACATGAGATAAACAACAGGATTCAATGTTCAATTCCACTATTGAAGAATTATATTTTTATAGGCCTTTCTAACTCCTAAAATAACAGCAGCAGAGATATTGGGATGTGCTAGCTTTCTTAGGTCAGTATTCCAACCCTTTTTACTTTTCTAGGGTTGCTATAGAAGCAAGACATATCAGAATGGACATCGTTGGATAAATTTGGGGAAACATAGCAGTAAAGGAAATCAATAGACTTAACCATTATTCCTTTTTGATGTATTTCTGAATTATGACTGCCACAATATCCTCCCTGTTGTTGTAATTGTTGCTGTTGTTGTTGTAGTCAGCTCTGATGAGTAGCACCCCACATTCAATAGAACATAACACAAGCTCTACAATCCTCACTGTTTTTGTGCCACTGTTGTGTCCATCCATCTTGTTAACAGTCTCACCCTTTGGGGCTGACCCTCTACCAGTCATGGTGCTCTTCTCCAGGGACGCCTTCTTCCAAATGACATGTTCTGATTATGTGCATTTTAACACTTGGACAAGGACACTTGTATCAGGTTGGCTCAGGCAAGATGTCATTCGGTTTCTTGCTTATTATTTCCATGGGCACAGATTGTGGATCCACAGAAGATGAGTTCCTTGCCAACTTCAATCTTTCCTCTGTTTATCATGATGTTGGCCGTTGATCTAGTTATGGGAATTTTTGTATCCTTTATTTGAGGAGTAATCCATAACGAAGGCACTTATAGTCTTTGGTTTTTATCAGTAAGTATTTCAAGTCCTCTTCACTGTTAACCTGTTCTCTGTTAGCCTTCCAAAGTCTGCAGTAAAGAGAAATGTATAGGGTTCAGCCGTTTTCATCTAAAGGCACACGCAATGCTTTTATTGCGCCTTTCTTTTGTGTACGTCAACCCAGCAACAAGGAGATTGATTTGTTCCGAAATTAAAAACAAGCCCATTGTGATCAAGTCGGTTCTTATTTTCGGAGACCCCAGATGTGCAAAGTAGAATGGTGATCATAGAATTTACAAGGCTGTGACATCTTGAAGTAAATTTCCAGTAGACACATTTTGTAGTGGGTTTCAACTGCCAAGCTTAGACATTAAAGTCAAAAGACATGTGTTACCCAGGGACTTTCCTACATTATGGGTTTACACGTTATAAGAAAGTAAGTGATGTATGAAACTTCCTTAAATAATGCGTTTCCATCTTATTTTATGAAAAACATATATCATTAAAATTTCTTTATTAATGGAGACATTAATAGATACAAAATTGTCTTATTGAATCATGCCAATAGTTAGCTTTTAATAGTAATAAGTTGAGTGTTTAAATATATATATATATAATATATACGCACACACACAGTCAGTACTGAATAGGAAAAAGGCAAGAGTTAAAATCTTAAAGAGTCATCATTAAAACTGATTATTTTCATTGACAAAAAAACAACAAAGAACAAATAAAATTTAAACGATAACCCTTATACTAGTGCTATCATATTTGGTAAGGATTATGCTCTTAACCATGAGCCATGGTGGAGTACTGGGTTATACATTGGGTTGCTAATACCAAGGTCAGTGGATTGACCCCACTAGTCACTCCTCAGGAACAACCTGGGCGTTTTTTGCTTCCATAAACATTTACAGCCCCAAAATCCCACAGGGGCAGTTCTGCTCTGTCCTCCAGCATCGCATGAGTTGGCACCAATTGAATGGCATTGGATTGATATCTCCCAGACATCTTTTGTAAATAAAAAGGAATTCTGAATGATACCATTTATACACTAGTGCATTTTTCATGCATTTCTAACATTCCCCATGTAATTATTCCACAACGTACAATGAAAACTCATGAAATGATTTTCTCCAAGGTCTTTCAACTAGTGAAGTGGCAGAGTCAAAATGCGACACCAGTTTGCTCTGTTTTCGTAGGTGACGCAGTTTCAATCATACTCTGATATTTCATTCACACCATTAGACCAAAAATCACTCACTCTCATAGAGTTGATTGGAATTCAGTGACCCTTTAGGATAGAGTGGAAATGCCCTGAGAGTTTCTGAGCGCATGAATCTTTATGGATGTAGAAGGCCTTACCGTTCCCCCACAAAGTGGCTGCTGGTTTTGAACTTCTCATACATGGCTAGTAGTTCAGCGTGAAAACTATGATTTATTCTAGTTGTATATGTGCTTGGTAATGTGCCAGATGCTTTAGGGAGAGGGTGAAGATTGGCTTGAGGTGAGGATAATGCATATAAGATGCAAAAATTAATTCACAATAAAGAGTTGTGAATGCCTCTTATTAATTGACTTGTGTCCTCGGTCCCGATACTGGAGGAGGCCTACAGTGAGTTAAGCACTGGGCTGCTAACCAACAGCTTGGAGGTTTCAATGCACCTGCTGCTCGTTGGGAGGAAGCTGTGGTAGTTTACTTCCATAGAGATGTACAGTCTCAAAAGTCCTATGAAGCAGTTCTACTTCATCCAAAAGGGTTGCGATGGCTTGGAACTGACTGACTGGTAATTGGTGAGTGGGTTCGCTTGTAGATATGATTCCCCTTGGAAATAAGGTTTCTTTTGTTGTATTCATGTCAGTGTAGGGTGTGTCTTAAACCTAATCACAATTGGCATGTAAAAGAACACAGGAGGACTGGAGACGAGCAAGTACAAATCAAGAAAAATTGGTACCATATCAAGATTGCCAAAGAATCTAGATAAGTCAAGACAATGATGCTCTCAGAAAGAAAGTGTTCCTGAAGAGCTGGCATCCTCAATCCAGGCCTACAGCCTCTGAAATGGAAAGAAAATAAATGTTGGTTCATTGATGTCTCTCCATCCTTTCCTGAACAGCAGCAGTCGCTGATATCACCAGTCTGGTTCAGAAGGGTTAGATACAGACATGTGTGGAGGGTTAACGTCAGCTGTGGTGATTAGAAAGGTCTTCTGGACCAGTTGGAGTGAATTATATGTAGCTATTCTAGGAATTCATGGTACTTATTCAAACAGTATGCTCCGTAAATAATCTGAGAAATTGGGCATGATGAAGATGAACACAGCAGCAGGATTGGGCAGAGACTCATAAAACACCCTGCAATATGCAGACGATATTGTGCTTCAAAGGAAGAGGGTTGAAGAATTTACCGTCGAAGAACAAAGACGCCAGCCTTCAGTATGACATGCGCCTCAATAGGGAGAAACTGAAATTCCCCACAAATGGACCAATAAACAATATCATGATACATGGGGGAACGATGGACGTTGTCAAGGATTTCCAGTTTCTTGGATCCACAATCAAGACCTAAGTGGGCGGTAGCAGTTAAGAACTCAAATGGCATATTTTGTTGGCCTGCTTGCTTCAAAGGGTGTCTGGAGCATGTTGAGAAGCAAAGTTGTCACATTGAAGATTAAGCTGTGTCTGACCCAAAGCATCATCTTTTCAGGGGTCGCATGCACATGCAAAATCTGACAATGGACGTGGAAGAGAACAAAGGAAAATCAGTTCCTTTGTGTGCTAGTGTCGGTGTTCTTCAGGGCACTTCCAGAAACAAACAAACCTGAGCAAAAGGAAAGCTGGACTCCTTCTTGGAAGCAAGGTTGGTAAGACTCATCTCACATGCTTCAGGCATGTTTCTTCGGAGAGATCAGCCTTGGGAGACAAACATCATGTGTGTTCATGTAGAGGCTCAGGGATAAGAGGAAGACCCTCCAGGAGATGAGCTGACACGGACGCTGCCAGGAGGAGCTCAAACATAGCCAAAGGCCGTAGGACTGGGCAGGAGCCAGCCATGTGTCCATCTGGTGTGGATGGGGCTGCACAGTGGCTATTCGCTCGATTCCTAAGTGAAAGGTTGATATTTGAACTTGTCAGCTACTCTGAGGGAGCAATATGTGTCAGTCTGCCTGGGCTAATATTATGCCCTTGGAAACCCAATAAGACCATTCTCCTCTATCCTGTAGGGTCACTGGCAGTGGGAATTGACTCAATTTCCATGGGTTTGGTTTGCAGTTTATTCTAACCACTTAAAAGTTGATTCTGAAAGCTTTCTTTAATGATGTATTATTGAAAGGACCTTAAAAGCAACCCTGTAACTCCACATGACAGTTTTAGGATACGCACACATATCGAGATGTTAAGATTATATCTTACTGAGGTTTCCAAGACATGGGTTTTATGTTGGAGGATCCATTTCTTCTCGTCTACTGTCATCAAATCTCTCTTTCCCAAAGTCCAGCTCTTTATTTCCCAATGTCCAGCTACTCAGTTGTTCTCACAGAAAGTTGACAAGTATGAATGTTTAAGTGATGAATCTCTGCAAGTAGTACATTATTCATTTTGTTAACGCTGGCGTGTCCCTCATGTTCTCCGCTTTGTAGGTCATAAGAATGATTCCGGCTGTAACTTCAGAACAGAAAAAAAAAAAAGGAAAACATTGGCAACCTCCTGGTGAAATTGATTAGTGTAGACTGCACACTAGATAATTAATACATTTTAACACAATTTATTTAAATTATCTGTCTGAACTCGTCAAATGAAAGAGATGTTTGCCACTGTTTCCCTGCTCTGACTTGCTGTGGTCATGGAACTCACAAGTCAAGGCAAATTAAAACATAAGGAAGAGGGTTCATGAAAGAGTGTGAGAGAAACTGACAAGCAAATACATAAATTAAACATTTCTCTATTTTGGTTCCCAATGACTTTGGGAACTTTTGATGTTTTCCTTTGAATTGGGGCCTTGGTTTTCACATTTACGTCCTTGCATTTTCTCAGCTTTTTCATGACTGCTAAGGCAGGAATTCCTCATGCTCTAGTCAAAGTCCTACTAACCCCTCCCTGCCCCTGAAATGTGGATGACCTTCATTTTCATTAAGAGTAGTTACACACCAAGAAACTTGATATTAGGGAGAGAAAGCTACACCACCAGTCATACTTGAACTTCTGTGATGCAGATGATGCTTCAACGGGTCTGACTACAGTTGGACAGTCTAACCAACTCCAACCAAACTTCTGTGTTTGAGTTGATTCTGACTCATTCCTAGGGTGCCCCGTGTTTTAGATCTTTAGGTAAGCAAGCCGCCTTAGATGTCTCCCTCGGAGCAGCTGGTGGGATCCAAGTCCCCACCATTTTCTTACTCACTGATACCTTTAACTACCTTACCGCCAGGGCTCCGCTGTCTAACCCAGAGATATAGAAACAGACTTCTGTGGGTTGTACCTGCAGGAAAACCAGGGGGAGCCAACACTTGTGTAAAGCAGAAATGTGTCAAAGAGAGAAAATTCAAATATTTCCCACTAAAATTGTCCATAGAAAGTGTTAAGACTATATAATGTCAAAGGCAGGGGATCTTGCAAGACCTGGAAAAACCAGGCAGCCAGTGTCAAGTTCTGGCTCTCACAGGTGTCATGGTAAAACATTTCCAGACACTGTATTTAAGATTAGATGGTGTCTCTTACAAGCCCAACTGTGCTATAATTATGTACAATTGACCCTTGAGCCCCACACTAATAATGTCCACACGAGCAGTTGCTCTGTCCGGTCGTTGGAGATGATTAGCCTCACATGGTGTTCTGAGCAGCTACTCCCAACACTTGAGCTCACGGCATGAGCAACAGGAAAAAATACATGTACACATTTGAATGGGGTGTACACAGTTGAATACATGTTATTTTAAGGGTCATTTGTTAAGTATACTCCATAGTGGGATCTGCATTGAGCTGCTAACTCAAGGCCCATGGTTTGAACCCACCAAAGATGAGGTTGTCTGCTTATATAGAGATGTAAAGTCTCAGAAACCCATAGGGGCAGTTCTATTCTGTGGTAAAGGGTCACTATCAGTCAGAATGGACTCGATGGCAGTGAGTTTTAAAATCATACTCAGGTTTTTGATGGCTCCATAAACTCCAAGCTCCAAATCCACTTCCATCAGGTCAGTGCTGACTCATAGTGAACCCCTGTGTCTTTCTGAGACTGCAACTGGTTACAGGAGTAGAAAGCCCAATCTTTCTCCTTTCTGCACTTTTCCAGTCTCTCTAAGCTACTGGTGGGTTTGACCTACTGACCATGAAGATCACAGCCCAAATCATAACCACTATACCACCAGGGGTTTACTACTGATAAGGAAAATTAAAACACATAAAGAGTTTGAGTGAAATATACCAATAAAACTCGACTCCCGGACAATTTGTTTATGAGAAATGTACTGGAAATATTAAACCAGTCTTTTCAGATAAATGATTATGTTAGCTGGCCTATGGATTTGTTTATTATGTAGTATTATCACTGAAAAAGTTCACCCATACATAAAGGCAAAGAAAGGAGAGACCTTGAGGAAGAAAATGAGGAGTCAGAGATACCGGAATCTATAAGGGGAGAGCAATTCTAAAGCAACATGAAAGTTCCTTTAGGACAGCAGTTCTCCACCTTCCTAATGTCACAGCCCTTTCATACAGTTCCCTGTGTGGTGGTGAGTCCCCAGCCATAAAATTATTTTTGTTGCTATTTCATAACTGTAATTTTGCTGGGTGACCCCTGTGAAAGGGTTGTTCAACTCCCCAAAGGAGCTACGACCCACAAGTTGAGAACCACTGCTTTAGAAGTTCCTTGCTTTTGGCCAAAGGCAATTGCATATTGAACCAAAGGAGAAGGGACACCTGCTTAGCCACCTAGCTTATCTGTATCAATCCTGATGATTACTTAGGCAACCACAAGGTAAAATATCATGTAATTTTATGAACTAAAGTAAGTTCTAACTATATACACCAACCTAGAAGCATATATATTTTATATTAGACACTGAAGAAAAATTGTTACAGAGAATTATTTACTGTAATAGTTAAATGGTCTGTCAACTTGGCTGGACTAGGATTCTCAGTAGTTTAGCAGTTGAGGTCTCTGGCATGGTTCACTGTAACAGTGTGGTTCTCAAACTTCCTAATGCCAGGACCCTTTAATACAGTTCCTCATGTTGTGGTGACTCCCAACCATAAAATTATTTTTGTTACTACTTCATAACTATAATTTTGCTACAGTTATTAATCAGGCGACCCCTGTGAAAGGGTCATTTGACCCCCAAAGGGGTCGTGACCCAGAGGTTGAGAACTGCCACTGTAGAAAAATATCATCAACTCTATGTTGGCATCTTCTGGGAGTAGCCAAGCATTTCTGGGAAGATTAGGGTGGATGGAAACACTCAGTTCTAATGATCTTTCCTTTAGATGTGATTTATTTAATATATAAGTAGATGCTGTGGAGAGCTTCTTATATTCTTTCTGGTCTGCAACTTGCATATAGCTTATTAGAGGTGAAACAATGCCCGGCCATATTGCCTGCCCAACCTGGGAGCCATCAGAGCCAGACCCTGAATTTTTCTATCTCTGCATCCACCGGCACTTGTCTTCCTGCTTTCTGTTCCATTAGCCCCAGCAGCTGTGTTAGCCACAAAAAGCCACCAGCTTAACATCTGATCCACACCTTTGAACCAGATTGAACTTACCTGCTTATACAACAGTGAGAGACACTTTATTAACAGACACACACACACACACACACAAACATTTTTTGTGTTTCATACTACTGATTTTGCTTCTCTAGAAAATCAAGCCTAACATACTTTCCAACTATAATGTCCTCCCGGGGCTGGTTCCTCCTGTTAACATGCCGAAAGTATGCGAGACAATGTCTTGACTGTACGTCTTCCAGTACTAAAATGTTTATTCTTCTGGCAGTCCATGGCATATTCAAATCCTTTCTCAGTGCCATAATTCAAAGGCACCAGTTCTCCTTTGGTCCTCCATATTCATTATACAACGTTCACACGGGGACTAGGTGAATGACAATGTCATGGGTTAGGTCCGGGGCATCTTGGCTCTTGAAGGTGACATTTTTTGTCTTCCAACATTTTAAAGAGGTCTTGTGCAGCAGATTTGTCCAATGCCATGCATGGTCTGATTCCGGGTCTGCTCTGATGGAGCATGCCCTCTGTGTGAAACATGCCCTGCTCCATCCAGTGGTACAATTTTGATAGCCATTGTACTTAGGACATGACAAGTGTTTCATCTACGCTGTCCCAAACCCACCACATCAAGTTGCTTCTGATTCAGAGCAGCCGTAGGGCTTCCAGGGCTATACATTTCTTATGAGAGCAGATTGCTCCATCTTTCTTCCCCAGAGTGAATGGTGAGTTTGAACTTGCTGTTAGAAGTCTACTTGTCAGTGCCACCATGGCTCCTTCATTTGTATTTTCTAATGCTTTGGAGTATGGAGATATCAGGAAGGGAGTGCCCTCTTTCCAGAATAATACCTTTGCTCCATCTTCCCAAATCTGTGAAACTCAAGAGAAAAGAAGGCAGAGAAGATACTTGGTCTTTTCTGTACACCACCAGAGTCTTATTGGTCAGGATTTCCCCTGTCTCTTGCTTGGGGACCAGATTGCCATTGAACTCTTGCTTCCAGCCTGACAGGCACTGAAGTCAGATCTATTTGAGATTTATACCGTTAGGTGGTTCCAGGCACCATTAGGAAGGTAGGATACTGAAACAGCCATGTAGTTATTATGATTACACACTTCATTAATTCCAGGCATCAGCTACTCTGTGTTGTCTAATATCCGAAATAAGTTAAATGAATTTCCCCCTCCTCTTCCAGTCTCCACCCTGCCTCCTCTCATATACACAAACTCCCTGCTGGCATATTTAATATGTTTGATATTCAATGTAACTCCAAGTGACTGACAGTCCCCAAGTGTCAGATCTTTGCAGAAAGAAGCATGGCGGAGGGTCTCTGACGGCTAATTAATGCTTCAGTCACACTGAGCTCTGAGAGAAGGCACAGAACGACTTAATAACGGACCGAGAGAGCACTGAAAATTATTGTCCTGGAACAAAGAGAACTCTTTCAGAATTATCCTTCTTAAAAAGTAAAATAAAATAAAAGCCAGACTCAGAAACTAGAACATTTCACAGCTTGGAAGGAGACAATGGTATACAATTCACTGTCTCTTAGCCATCCATGGGAGCACAAAAACTCCGTGCCCACAATCAATGGTTCCTGAGTACAGATGGTATAGAAATGCTATGTACCAAATCTGCCTAAACTTCTCTCAAAAAAGGTTTGTCCTAAACCCAAGTGACTGTAATCAAGCTCAATCGTTACTTGAACGTGAAATGTTTAGGAAAGGTTCGAAGGGAAATCAAAAAAGGAATGATATTAACTTTTAAGGACTCTCTGTTGAGAAAATCAGGAGTAATAACCATCTGTATTAAGTATGGAAAGACCTTTGCTTGAGTAAAGACACAAAGTGCTCTCATAGTCAATGCTAGATGGACATGTCCCCTAGGGAATATTCACTGCGAATTTTGCAGGAACAGAAACTATCTAGATCACCACTGAAAGTCCTAGTATCAAATTTAGCATGATGAAATAATGTGAACTGAGCTAAATGCCAGAAAACCAATATCAAACCACACATGCTGCTGTTGTGGCCACTGCATATCAGAAAGACCCTCTAGGACAGAGTCCAACTGCTATCTAGGCTTTCTGAGGCTATGAAACTTCACAGGAGCAGATCGCCTCGTCTCCACGCACAGAGCAGTTGGTGGGTTTGAATTGCTGACCTTAAAGTTTGTGACCCAACAGTGCACACTTCACCTACTAGCATCAAGCACGCTGACATCCAGTCCACTCTGAATTTTAATGATCTAATTTAGGGTTTCATAAACTTGATAACCTGAATGTGGACAGCCTTATTTTTCACCAAGGGAGTGGCTAATGAGTTATTGTCCACCACCTAAACCACAGTGCACTTGCTTCAAAACAGATTGCCACCCCTTGAAGTCAGGGGTCACCTTTGTTTATTCAATATTTCATAGATTATTTTTTGAGAAACTGCTCTGAACAATGTTTGTTGAGTGGTGAAGAATGAGTGCATTTAACATTTGGATTAGTAATGATTTGTTTCAATATTTTCTTGCCTTTTTGTTGTTGTTATGTGCCGTCAGGTTGGCTCCAACCCATCGTGACACCACGCGCAATAGAACGAAACACTGCGCTATCCCGAGCCATCCTCACCATTGTTCCAATGCCTGAGCCCATTGGTGCAGCCACTGTGTCAGCCCACGCTATCAGTGGTCTTCTGTTTCCACTGCCCTTTCACTTTACAAACATGATGTCCTTCTCCACGGACTGCTCTCTCCTGATGACATGTCCAAAGTATTTAAGAAGCGGTCTGGCCCAGCCTCTAAGGATTGATCTGGCCTTCCTTTTTCCAAGACAGATCAGTTTGTCTTTTTAGCAGACCACGGTACGTTCAATATTCTTCCCCCAGCACCACAATTCAAATGCATCGATTCTTCTACAGTTTCCTTATTCAATGACCAACTTTCATGTGCATACAATTCAATAAAGGATATCATGACTTGAGTCAGTAACTTCAATTCTCTAAAGAAGTCTTGTGCAGCAGATTTACCAATTATAATACATTTTTTGATCTCTTGACTGCTGCTTTGAACATTGCTTCAATTTCTACTCACTTTCAACAAGCAAGATTGTTTCATCTACCTATTGTAAGTTGTTAATAAGCCTTCCTCCAATCCTGATGTCACACTCTTCATATATTCCAACTTCTCCACTAATTTGTTTAGCATAAAGATTTAACAATATGGTGAAAAGATAAAATCATGACACGCACCTTTCCTGATTTTAAGTCACGCAGTATTCTCCTGTTCTGTTTACACAACTTCCTCTTCATCCACGTTCCACTTCCAAGTGAACACAATGAAGTGTCCTGGAATTCCCATTCTCGGTTATCTATAGTTTATTACGGTTCACATAGGTGAATGCCTTTGCATAGTCAAAATTAACACTAATGGGCAGAGCTTCATGCTTGCTCTTTGTGGATTGAGACTCTTGCTCTTGTGGTTGGCTGCTGTCAAGTCAGCTCTGACTCATGGAGACCATGTGTCCAACAGAAAGAAATCCCAGTCCTACATGATCTTCAAGATCACTGATACGCTCGTTTCCAGTGTTATAACCACTGAGTTTTTTGAGTGCCTAGCAATCTAGGTGCTCATCTTCCAGCTCTCTATCCAACACTATTTTATTCTGACCCACATGATGTCCTTTGAGTAGTTTTCAGAAGGAGCTTGGCGGGCCTTTTGGTTTAGTCCATCTTAGCCTGGATACCCCAGTGGAATGGAGGTGACCCTGCTGGGAGGCGGAATGCTGGTGCCATGGAGTCAAGCGTCACAGCAACATCAAGTCAACACACTAGAAAAAATAACTGATGGATGCTTGATGAGGCGTACTTCCCTTCGACATAAATGATCTTGTTTATCGCTTTCTGTTTTCCTGCCAGAACTGTCTGTCATCTGACATCAGTACGGAAACTTCTGCTGTTTTGACTTTTACGTTAAATTTCATGTACTTGTTTCTCTCTTTTTAAAAAGAACCTACAATGTGTTTTTAATGAATAAACTATCTTTCAATAAGGAAATTTAAATTGTTTTAAAAATGATTATCATTATAATAAATATCATAATATGTGATATGTTATAAAAATAAATATAACAACATCTTAATATATTTTATGACATTTGTCATCTGCTTTTAAATTTTTACTATTATCTGTTACTCAACTCATTATTAAATTTTAATTAAGTGGTGTAAAATCATGACATTGTGCAACTGTTTAGGTTCCATTAAAAAATTCCTACATGAGTGATTCAGAGACATTGGTTACATTTTCACAATGTCTGAACATTCTCATCATTTCCCTTCTGATTGTTTCATTTCCAGTTATCTAGTTTGCCTGACACCCTATATTCTCATCTTCGCTTTAAGCTAATAGTGGACTTTTTGATCTCATAAGAGTACTTTTGGGTGCCCACTTTCCTGATACAATCACTGAAGACAAATGTGTGCATTTGTGCATAAATGTGGGGAAGAAAGCTGATGGTTCCCGGCTATCAAAAGATATAGTGTCTGGAGTCTTAAAGGCTTGAAGATAAACAAGCGGCCATCTAGCTCAGAAGCAACAAAGCCCACATGGAAGAAGCACACCAGCCTGTGTGACCACGAGCTGCCAAAGGGATCAGGTATCAAGCATCAAAGAACAAAAAATCATATTTTAAATGTAGGTGAGTGAGGAGTGGACACTCAAAGCCCATTGTTAGGCAGCTGAATACTCCCTTACTGAAGGGTTGTGGGGAGAAGATGAGGCAGTCAGGGTGCAGGGTAGCAACAATGAAACATATAACTTTCCTCTAGTTCTTAAATGCTTCCTCCCCCCAACTATCATGATCTCAATTCTACCTTACAAGTCTGGCTATACCAGAGGATGTACATAGGTACAGATAGCAACTGGAAACATAGAGAATCCAGGAAGGATGACTCCTTCAGGACCAGTGGTGAGAATGGCGATGCCGGGAGGGTGGAGGGAATGTGGGGTAGAAAGGTGGAACCGATCACAAGAATCTACATATGTCCTCCTCCCTGGGGCATGGACAGCAGAGAAGAGGGGAAGGGGAGATGTCGGACAGTGTAACATATGACAAAATAATAATAATTTATGAATTATGAAGGGTTCATGAGGGAGGATGGAGGAGGAAGGAGGGGGGGGGGAAATGAGCAACTGATATTAAGGGCTCAAGTAGAAGACAAATGTTTTGAGAATGATGATGGCAACAAATGTACATATGTGCCTGACACAATGGATGGATGTATGGATTGTGATAAGAATTGTATGAGCTCCCATTAAAGTGAATTAAAAAAAAGAATACTTTTTTCTTTAAAGAACATAGTACTTATGGGTGATAATCATTTTTTTAGCAATTTGTTACTTAAATATAAGGTGATTGCATTATACTGGGTTCTCTAGAAAAGCACAACCAATGATATACAGATAAATAGATACAGATATGGATATACAAAAAGAAATGGGCACAGGTATAAATAGAGATAGATATGAAATCTATATTAAGAAAGTGACATACCCAGTTATAGAAGTAGTTCAGTGTAGGCTGGTTCAATTCTATGAGTCAAATATTATGTTGGATACCTTTCCTGATTCACATATATGCCAGGGAGATGATGAGCCAGGAAGCAGGAAGCTAAACCAGGATCATGAATGGTGAAGACAGAGGTTGATGAATCCATGGTTGGCAGGTCACCTGGCAGGCTCTGATGACACCTAGGGGCAGTGGATAAAAGGGCATGCCATTGCTCAAGTCCAAAGAACCAGAGGTCAATGAGTCACATGCAGGATCCAGACCAGCAAGAAGTGAAAAAATATTCTAGAGTCTATGTATGTACAAAATATTTTATATGTCCAAGGAAACATCACCAGGGCTGTGACCTGAGTAATGGATTGCACTCCACTCTAATCTTATCACACTGCTTGTTTGCTCACAATAGATCACATCATGGAGTTGATTACATTATGTTACATGACATCACCGGGGAAGCTTCAATGCGAAATTACTGAGAATCCTGACCTAGCTAACATGACTCAAAGCCTGGCTATGGCAGTGCAGTCATGGGTTAGGTTTGACTCAGCATTTGGAGAGTATCTCAGGCAATAGGCTTGGGGTTTCTTCTAGTCTCAACAAGCCCAATAGGTCCAGTATCCATCCATCCATCCATCCATCCATCCATCCATCCATCCATCCATCCATCCATTGTTCTTTCTTTCTTTCCTTCCATCCTTCCTTCTTGGCCTCAGGTAGATGAAACTGTGGTTTGTGTATTTAAATTCTATTAACAGCATCCTATTATATGTTTACATACACATATAACTATACCCACTATGTACTTCAATTTTATTTTCTATCACTAGTGATTGTATTAGTCTGGGTACTTTAAAGAAACAAATCCACAAAAACTCACATATAAGAGAGAGCTTTATTTAAAGATTAAGTGCACATCAAGAAAACACCCCAATCCAGTGCTGCCCAAGCCCACAAGTCCAACATTAACCCATTAACCCATATGTCCAACACCAATCCACAAAGTCCTCCTCCATCTCACAAAACAGATGCAATTATGCCGACTGCAGGAGGAAAGCTGAGTCAGTGAACATGTAAGCATCTCAGAGCTGGCAGGGGTCTCCACACAGCTGCTCCAGCATCCAGGGCTGCATCGGGTAGGTCCATGTGGCTTCTCCATGGGGATGTCTTGCAGGAAGTCAGCCTTGCCAGCTGAAGCTGGGAACTGCTAAGGCAGCTGCACCCTGCTCCGACCATCACAGAACAAGAGACCCGAGAACTAGAAAGGTGAGGCTCACCGAGCCATTTACCCCTCCGCCCTTCAATTAACCCCACATGTGTTTATCGACCAGGCTGGTACAATAAACTAACTACCTCAGTGATAATATTTTCATATTATGAATTTACACTACTTTTTGAGGCAGGTTTATTTTTTTCTAATGCACACAATCTTTAGCATAGATTATCATCAAGTATTTGCCTTTTCTTTCAAGAATTACTTCTGTTATATGCATCCAGTCCTGGAACTAGATTTTCAAAGTTCTGTAGCCCCAAGTCTATATTTGACTGGATTTGGTGCTTTCTTTAAGGCTTTTAAACCACTATTTCCTTGCTTTCCAGCTTTTAATTTTGCTTCATGTCTCAATAAGTGGGTGTGTATTCACCTATTAGGATTCCTGGTATGGTGCATATGGCTAAGTGCTAGCAAAAACCTGATTGGTTGATGCTTTGAATCTACGGAAGATGACAAGACTCCCTCTTACATACTTACAAAGAGATACCAGTCTCTGGTAAAAGGACATTGTGCTTGGTAAATCAGAGATCAGGAATAAGAGAAAGTCCCTCCATAGGGGACTGACATTGTGGCTACAGCCCAGGCCCAAGCAAAACAGCCCTTGTGAGGATGGCACCCAACCAGGCCTGTTTCATTCTGTTGCGTATGTGTGGTCGTTGTGAGTCAAGACTGACTAGACAGCATCATCATCACCAACAACACAGAGGACTTTGGGAGAGAAGTCTGGAGATCTGCTTTGAACAGACCCAGCAATGGAAAATCCTACGCATCACTATCTATTTCGACATACACGGTGTTGCCATGAATTCACATGGCTGTAACAGAAACTGATTTGTTAGTTTTATTCACCTGCCTTTTTAAAAAAATTTCTCCAAGATTGCTATATGTTCTGAGCTCTGACTACCTGAAACTCACCTTTACCCATGAGCAACCCTGGAGAGGTCATCCATCGCTGAGTCATTCCAGGGTCTTCTGTAGCAACCTCCCTCTGTGGGGCTCTGTGTTACAGAGCATCCTTCTGAGAACAGAGTAGAACTGCCCCAGTGGAGGAAAGTGTTTTTTTAAGGAAAAAAACCAAACATTTAAAATATCATAATAATGTACTTAAGATCTTGAGAGAGACCATTCACCTGAAGGGTCATATAAAGAATGGTTGGTGGTGATTACTTTTGAATGGATTCTAACTCATGACATTATCGTGTGTGTGTGTGTGTGTGAGCACGCGTGCATAATCAGTGGTGAGATTCAGCAGGTTTGCACCAGTGTGGCAGAGCTGATACCAACTCTTTGGTTGAGTTCAGTGAGCTGATGATTAAAATGGTGGTAGTAATCTCGGTTCTCTCTTAGACGGGAGGTTGGGCAGCTGCCTGATGTGGAAATCACAAACTTATATTCTTTACTCTTCTATTACATTCATCTGTGCAACAACGTAACTTAAACTCCGGTAGCAATGTTCATTCTGTCCCTAAGTATAAACAATTGGATGGAACTATGCTTTTAATATTTACTTATTCATTTCATAAAACTCATCATAGTTTTGACAGAAGACTACATGTTTATCCCCTTATGTTTGTCACTTCAGTAAATAAATATATAAAATAAAGAAAACAGTTCGAAACAAGCAGAGGATGGCATGGTTTCTGACACTGGTTTCAGCTTTGAGCTATGTGCCACATTCCCACAGTATTCTGAGTGAATTATGCAATTCCTGCAAGTGTTTAAAGCGCTAAGAATATTGTCAGAACCATTGCTGTAAATTCAGCAGAAGCAGAAAGGGGTTTTCAAAGATGAAGATAATATATTCAGAGAAGACAAGCCAGCTGTTTCTAGATATCAAACACAATGACTACTGTCCAATCGGCTTACCTCTAAAGGGATGGGATCCTACTCATGCCGTGAAAAAGTGATTAAAGATAAATCCCCCAGCTGATGATCTCAGCTAAAAGTGAAGACTATTAGAAGTGAGGACACAATCAAGCAGCAATATGGGAATATCTTAAATAGTGTTAATTGTCTTTGTCAGATATTATTTAATATTTTGCATTAATATTTTAAAACTCATAACACGCTCTATTTTTGTGTGTCGCTTTTATTGTTTTTATTTAAGGATTTAATGTATGAAATAATAAACTACCTTTCAGTACATATTTTTTAATACTTAAAATGGTCAGGAGGGCAGCGAATTGGTTGTTTAATTATTTGAGCCCCACCACTGGGCACAGTGGATGGGTTCATGCCCATCCTGCCTGATCTGTAAGTCTGAATGCTTGGAGGAGACCAGCAACTGATTGTTCTTGGCCTCTAGCTCTCAGTGTACAGACTTCACAGCCTGGAGGACCATTTCCAACTGATCAATAACCAAGATGTGACCGAGTTGACCTATACCAGAGGGTTTCCTAGTCTGAGTCTTTATGGAGGCAGATAACCAGCTCTTTCTCCCATGGAGTAGGTGGGTGCGTTTCAACCACAGACCTTCAGTTGCATTGTCAGAGCTCCTTCCGAATAACGAACTTGTAAAGAAAAGACCCGCAGCTCCAATGTGTTAGCTGAAGAGCTTCTTGCCAACACCATCCTTTGGGGCTTTAGTCTCCTTCATAGCTTATAGCCTCCACCTTCCTTCTTCTGCTAGCACACCCCACAATCCCTCCTCAATTGTTATCTGTCTATTTCCGTCTCCAAGTAAGTACTGAAGGGGGGCCAAACTCAGAAGTCCAACTTAGCTATCCAGTTGATTCTGACTCATAAGGATGCTATTGAACAGAGTAGAACTGCACTTGTGGATTTTTGAGACTGTACTTCATGGGAGTAGAAAGCCTCATCTTTCTTCTGCATAGTCTCTGGTGGTTTCTAACTGCTGACCTTGCAGTTAGCAGCACTACACAAAATCTGTTATTTCACTGGGTCCAGACAGCTGCCTCAAATCCTTCTTTTATGCAAGTAAATTCTTACAAAACTCATTGCCATTCCCCGCATCCCCTACTATCATGATCCCAATTCTACCTTACAAATCCAGCTAGACCAGAGGAGGTAGACTGGTACACAGAGGAACTGGAAACACAGGGAATCCAGGACAGATGATCTCTTCAGGACCAGTGGTGAAAGTGATACCGGGAGGGTGGACGAAGGTGGGGTAGAAAGAGGGAGCTGATTATAAGAATCTATATATAACCTCTACCCTAGGGGACAGACCACAGAAAAGGGGGTGAAGGGAGACATCAGACAGTGGAAGCTATAACAATATAATAATTTATAAATTATCAAGGTTACATGAGGGAGAAGGGAGGTGGGAGGGAGGGAGAATAAAATAAAGAGCTGATACCAAGGGCCTGAGTAGAAAGCAAATGTTTTGAGAATGATGAGGTCAACAAATGTACAAAAATGCTTGACATACAATGGATGTATGTATGGATTGTGATAAGAGTTGTACGAGCCCTCAATAAAATGATTTAAAAAACAACAACTCATCACCATCATAGGGAGCATTCCAAATTACAGTGGACAAAGACAAAGTACAACTGCCTCATAGTTTTCAGGGCTATTATTCTTACCAAGGGGCCATGGTGGCCTGGTGGTAGTTATTCATTGGGATGTGATCCACAAGGTCAGCAGTTCAAAACCACTAGCCATTCTGTAGGAGAATGATGGAGCTTTCTACTTCCGTGAAGAGTTACAGTCTCAGAAACTCAAAGGAGGCAGTTCTACCCTGTCCTAGGGTCACTATGAGTTAACATTGACTCAATAGCTGAGAGTTTTGAGTCCTTAACAAAGTAAACTGATATGTCTTTCTCCATAAAGTGACTGGTGGGTTCGGTTGATGTTTTAGTTAGCACTAACTCACAACAAAACAAAGCAGACTCAGTGCCGTCAAGTCAATTCTGAGTCACCGTGACCCTGTGCATCAGAGTAGGCCTGCCACGGTGGGTTCCAAACTGCAACTCCTCATGGGAGTGACAAGTCTCCTCTTTCTCCTGGGAAGTGGTGCGTGGGTCTGAACTGCTGACATTTTAGTTAGCTGCCCAACCTAGGGCCCCCTACAGCAGCACGCCTCCTAAAGCAGGATCCTAGGACTTAAAACGTGAGGGAAGCAGCCCCCCTTCAGCTCTTTGCGTCATGAACCAGTCACAGATGCAGTCCCAGGATAGGTACTCACGTTGGTAATCGGCGTTCCTTGTGTGGTCATGGTATCCCTTCTCTTCTTTTCCTTTCTCTTCCGTACACGTTTTCATGGAAGGCTGATCGGTGTTGACTCAGGTCTTTTAAATTGGATGCCATCTTAAATGGTACGTTTTTGCTTCTGTTATTTAAAACAAAACCCTCATATGGCATGTAACAGCTACAAACTGTTTTGTTTTCCCACTTGCAGAGGGTTAGCTGCAGGTTTTCTTTAAAAAGGTTGCACCCAGCTGAAACAACAATAACTTGATATTTTAAAAAGAAAGAGAGAGATCACTCTGTTTGAGGGTGTGCTACTGTACCAAGAGCAAGAACGACCGCTGGTGGGCATTTCACTGCAGGCATTGGGTTGCTTTGGGTCTAGGGCTCTGACGTCAGGGTGCCAGGTTGAGTAAAGGTGTTTGCTCTCTGCCAGCTCTGCGGTCGTCAAGGTATCTCCTTAACTTCTCTTTCCTAGTTCCTTGCTCTTCTTCAGGTGGCCTGTGCTGCCCCCGCCCCACCTGCTTGCAGCAGCTGTACCTAATTTGGTCCTTTTATGGTACAAGCAGGTTTTGGGTCCTAAGTCTCTTCTCTGAAATCAAATTCATATGTGACTCAGAATAGGTAGGTCTGGGTTGCTCTGACAGCGTGTATTTAAATGTCTGTCTTGGTAGGTAGTATATAGTGAACCTTGCGATTCAAGGATCCCTGGTGGGTAAATATTGGACTGCTCACCACAAGGTTGGCGGTACAAACCCACCAGCTGTGCCAAGGGAGAAACTTGAGGCTATTTGAAAAGCACTCTTTAGGGTCACTGTGCTTGGAATCGGCTTCATGGCAGTGGATTTTGTGTGGGTAAAAAACGTGGAAGATATACTTCCGGATACAGCAAATCATCTTTAACAAAAAAGACAGTAAGGATAATAATACTGTTTCCACATAATTTGTGCAATCACACTCAGTTGTTATTACAAACCACAGTCCTAATATAACCAGGGTTTATGAGGCTTAGCGTGTAACTACAGGGCTGTACCTCTTGTAATGTGCATGCATCGTGCACTCCTATGTAACCTGGGAGGTGTCTATGTGATTGGCCTAAGGTCTTCCCTGCCCCACATTAATATTCCTCATCAGTCTAATGAAAGATTCCCGCACGTATGTCATTGCTGTCAAGTGCTGTTAAGTCAGCTTTAGTCAGCATGACTCAATGTACAACAGCTGAAAACACCGTCTTCCTGGTCCCACCCCATCCTTACAGCTGCTGTTATGCTGTCCCATTGTTGCAGCCAATGGACCCAACCTGCTTCAGTCCTCAGAATGACTTCTTTCCCCTTAACACTTCAAAGAGGTCTTGAGGAGCAGACTTACCTATTGCAATACATGCATAGGGGTGATGATTTACAACACATGTTTTAGGAGAACATAATTTGATCTCTAACAAGGGCAAATTCATTTGCTTTTATTTTCTTACATTCAATACCTCTTTGTTTGCTATCTTATTTTGAAAATCCAGCGCGCTTGCTTACACCCGTGTCAAGGATGGCAGGTAGATGGGGACGTTGGTTGCTAGTTGAAGGAGTGACCACTGCTCCAGTTTATGAAACCTTGCTTTACTTCTGCCAGGAAGCTGGGGGAGGGGTGGCTGAAACACACAGCTGTCCTGAGAGCTTGACGTCTCTGTCTAGGCCCCTTCGGCACCGATGTCATTTTTCATCAGCTAATTGGAGACAGCTATGTCATGCTCCATGAGATATGGTTCCCACTGATGGCTTAAAACGGATGACAGCATGACAAAAAAAGAGCGGTGTTATGTGCCAATTAGCAAAGCCTGCTCTGGTGCCAACACCATGGGAGCCCCAAACTGATTAGGACACAGACAACCCATTTTATGGTGGGGAATGTGGGCTCTTCTCCACCCTGAAGGTCGCTATTTCAACCCTAAGGTGATGGCAGTGAAACCTGTAAGGAAGTCTGGTGGCACAGTGTCTAAAGCGCCAGGCTGTAAACCGGTGCTTGGAGCCCACCAGCCGCTCCATGGGAGAAAGTTCTGGCAGTCTGCTTCAATGAAGACGGCAGCTTCGGAAACCGAGGGTCCGTGTGTTCTGTCCCATGCGTGTGTTGTCCGTTGGCTTTGCCTCCACGGCAGTGGTTTGCTTTGGTTTGGATGCAATTTCCCAGGCAGTGCTTCTAAAGCTCTGAAGCGCGTGGCCTGGGGCTCCTGCCAACGAGCAGCCTGTGATTGCCTGGATTAGGTGTAGGCCATTGGGCGGTGTCCATGGTTACCTGGCTAGACGACTCACCTAAAGGTTGGTGGTTCAAACTACTGAACGGCACCTTGGTAGAGCTCCTTGTGATCTAATTCCGTAAATCAAAGCCATTCCCCTCTACCGTTCTCCTCTGACGGGTCATGGGAGCCTCATGAACCAGGCGGCAATCAACCGTTTTGGAGGTAGTGGTTTTTTCCCCTCCTACCCAAGGCCTCTGCATCAGAAACTGTCTCATGTATCATTCAGATGCACGAGAATTTTGAGAAGCACTTCCTAGAAAGAGTGGCTTCGGGAAGCCATGGTCATGGAGAAGCATCTGGATGTGCTCCAAAGGACCCAGCCCAGTAGATTGTACAGCATCTAAGACATGCTTGTCCAACCAACGAGGGTAAAGAAAACAAGGCCGGGTGACTCCAAAGCTCTCCTTTGGACCTCCATCTCCGCAAAGGCCTGTGTGTGGAGAGAACTCCAGGAACGAAGCACAGAGTCAGAGCCTACTCTGGTTCCGCCCGGTGCCCCGTAGCTTCCACTGTGGACCATGGAAGTCAGTCCCAAACTCCGAGTCTGGGTGGCTCAGTCATCATTAGCCAGGGTTGTGTCCTAAGGGTCAGCTGTACACAGGAGCTCTGCTGCAGGAGCTGCGTTAATGGATCTATTCAAGTAGTCTTGCGGGTTGGACTAACTGAGCAATTAGGAATTTGATTGCTAATTACCTCCACTGGGGAATAATCACAGGCAGGAGCCCCAGGTAAGATGTGTTGTTGGAGTTAACCATGAGATTTTAGGCAAGAGCAGGGTCTTTCTTGTTTTGATAGGTTAACGAGTCCAGCTGCAGATCCAAATCCCACATCTGTTAGATGTCTCAGCAGTCTAGGTGTTGTTCCACAGGTCACTGGGACCCTTCAAATTTTAATGCCTTAAAAAAAACACCTACCCTCTGTTATTTAAATCGGATAGTTTCTGTTGATCTATCTTTAAGCTTACTGGGTCTTTTCTCTGTTACACACTTGACACCATTCACCCCCACCTATAATTTAAATCTTTTTTCATTTTAATTCAGGTGCTATGTTTTTAAATGTTAGACTCTCTATTTGTTTCTCTTGTAATAATTTATATTTCCCTGCTGAGACTTCCAATCTGTTATTCATTATAATCTCTTCTTCTTTTAAATTCCCAGCCTAGTTGGAAGAGTTGTTTAAGTCTTTGCTAATTCCCATATTTGGGTCAACTCAAGGCTAGTGTTTATTGTTTGTCTTTTTTCTTGATATAAAGTCTTACTTTTCAATATCATGAACGATGAGCAATTTAGATGATGGCTTCATATTGCAAACAGTATGATAAGAAAGCTCTGCTTTTGTTGAACTCCTCTAAAGAACATAACCTAAAAATAAATAATAAAATTATAATATATAAATTATATAAACTATAAATAATACAAGTCTATTCACTTGACAGAACACAAACCATAACATTCAGTCTGCCTTGCAATAGAGCCTATAGACCAAATCATAACCTTTCTATATAGGGCTTCAGAGGCTGTAAGTCTTTATGGACCGACAGAGCCTCAGCTTTTTGATATGGATCAGGTGGTAGGTTTGAAGCAACAACCTTGCAATTAGAAATCTAACACTTCTCTATCAGCACGACCAGGAATCCTGCTTTGAACAGCAGGTACCATTTCCGTTTGGTTCTTTCAGCATCGGGGTCTCTTTGACCCTCTCCATGGATGTGTAGCTTTGGGAGCAGTCAGGGGTTTTTTAGGAGTTAGACTAGCAGTTCATTCCAGATGGCTCTTCCCCACCTGTCATTTCCTCTAGTTCACTTTTCAGCAGCTCAGGTTGTCTTCAGTCCTCCCCTTAGTTCTCCCAGCCAGCAAGACTGCAGATTTCTGTCCCTTAGTGTCCTCCACACAGTGAAGATAGTGGCCTGCTCTCTGGGGAAATTCCATTAAAAACCAGAATCTCCTCTGTGCCAGTGAAGGTGACTTTGATCAGAACTAGCATATATCTTTTGTTTTCAGCAAGTTAAACAGGGTCATCCCTGAGAGAGAGGTAAATTACAAAGGGAAGACACACGCGGACGGGGGAGACACCTGCTTGGAAACGGTGAGATAATAAAGGTGTATTGGTGTAAGTCGTGGACTTGGGGTAACTGTTATGCAGCAGGGAGGACAAACGCAACACCACCATGGATTGCCATAGAAACGTGGAGAGCCAAGTTAAGAAGACAAACCCTTCATAAATGTAGTAAGAAGAGTCAAATTCATCACGTGGAATTGGCAAAAATATCTGCTGCTTGTGGGTATTCTGGGCAATGCAGACACATCCATGTGAGCTAGAGCACATAACATGCTATTGGGGGAAAGTGAACATGTTATTCCACACAACCCCCTTCCTTAATCATGGCTGCCCATTTAAAAACCAGTATCAAACGCTTTATCTGCATAATATAAAACACTTTATGTAATTCATGTTGTCTTTCTTTTTGGGTTACTACAGCACTCAATAAGAAAAATAACTGCACGGATTTTCACCATGTTTGATGGCTACATTTGGAAGAAGCTAGTCCTAAACACCCTCGTTGCCCTCAATTTGGTTTGGGTTCATGGTGGTTCCACCGACTACAGAATTAAAGTGAGCTCCACCGGGTTTCCTCGGCTATAATCTTTACAAAAGCAGATCACCAGATGGTCCTCGTGGCACCGCCAAGTTGGTTTGAACTAGCTTTCACTTGGTCGCCAAGAACAAATGATTTCAGCCATCCATAGTTGGAACATGCTTACAGATAGGCTGTGGTACTCCCAAGTACTTTTTGTGGAGTGTGCAGGGGACCAGACATTGCAAGTTCATAACCACCCATCTGCAGAGTAAATCTAAGGGCTGTCTCCTACGACCCCGATGCTCCAAGTGCGGTCCCAAAGAAGCATCTGTATAATTGCAGAGCTTGTTACAAATGCGAAAGTGTGGTCCCGTTCCAATTCTGCACCTCCATTTTAGCAACGCCGCTGGGTGACATGTGTTCCCAGGAAGCCATGAGAAGTGCTCCCTGGAGAGCGTGTGTTACTCTCATGTATATGCACACCTGAATGGCCACTGAGATGCCTCAAATACTTTAACAGAGCCTTTCAACATAAACCAGAGCTGACATTCCTGAGTGCAGGGTCTCTGAGTTCATGGAGATAATTTCCGGATAAGTTTCACCTCACAAGGGCATTTCCGCTGTGTGTTCTGGGAGAAAGCAGGTCCATAGAGGCAGTCCTACACTGATCAGTCTCTGGAGTGATGGAGAGAAAGCTGAATTGGATAAAATACAAGACATCCTCCTAAATGTCTTTCGTGGGCATTGAAGGTGTGTCTGCATATCTTCTCTAACCTGGAGACACCAACGAGCATCCTGGCTCACGGTCCTGGAAGTCCTGGTAATCAGAGATGAGCAGAACTCACTTTGAATGAGTCAGACCGGCATCTCAGGGCAAGGGTGTTTTTCCCAGCTCCTCACATGGCTAGCTCAGGTTAGTGTCCGGTGTGTCCACTAGACCGGCCACTCTAAGCCTCTGTGAGCGAAGTCTTCCCAACAGCCTGTTTGTTAATGAAACTTTACTGGACAGCAGCCCTGCCCACGGATTCACAACTGGCCTACGGCTGCTTCTGTACTACAACACGACCCTCCAGCTGAAAATGTTTACTAAATATTCGTGTTTGTTGAGTAACGATGTTGGCTCCCACACTGGGATCAAGCACATCAAATCACAAACCGATGACCATTGGATCAACTGCAACACACAGTGACCCTCTAGGACAGATGTGCCCCATAGGTTTCCGAGGGCTGGCAAATGACACACAGACTGCCTCATCTTTCTCTCACACAGTAGCTAGTGCGGTGGTTTTCAACGTCCCTAATGCTGTGACCCTTTAATGCACTTCCTCATCTTATGGTGACCCCCCCCAGCCATAAAAGTATTTTTGTTGCTACTTTATAACTGTGATTTTGCTACTCTGTGAATCTGCCCACCCCTATGAAAGGGTTGTTCAACACCATCCCCCCAAAGGGGCCACAACCCACAGGTTGAGAACCACTGAGCTAGTTGCTCTGAGCTGTGGGGCTTCCGCTAGATGCCAGTTTAACCCCTGCCCCCACTCCAACAATGTTAGCACATTCATATGGTTCTGTGAAGGAGGACTGGCTGGGAAAACAAAACGTCACCGGAGGGAAACCAACGTTTGCTTCTCTCAGTCTTTTACATACAGAACATAGAATGTTTTAGCAAGTTTGGGTGCAAGTTCACATATTACAATTGAGGAACAAAAAATTTTTTTTTGCCAAGATTCCTAGTGAAGATAGCCTTTTGTGTGAAGAAAAAAAAAAGTGACTTTCTCTTCAGCAACTAATCACAAGTCCTCACCTAGTTATTTCAGACAAAGCATTTCCTTCCAAAAATAAGAGTAGAATTCGCACACACACAATTGTTGGTTTTTCTGTACATTTCTTCAGGCACGAAGAGAAAAGGGGACTTCACGCCATGATGCTAAGAGAAATGGTACAGACTCACTTCACCTATTGAAAGCTCACAGCTTCCGGAGAACATCTGGAATCCTCTGACCTACTCACTGGTTCTGAGGAGGTGGCCCCAGAGGCAGCAGCAGGAGAGTTGGCCCCAGTTGGCCGCTGACGCGTGGCGATCCCGTGTGCTAGAGTAGAACTGCCCCAGGGGGATAAAGAGGCAGGCTGTGTCCATGCAGATGCGCGGTCTCACGAACGCTGTGCATCTGTTCCACTCTGTCCTGGGAGATGGCTCTGTGTCAGATCCAACTCAGCGGCAGTTGGTAGCCTTTGGTTTGGAATCTTTACAAACGAGATCACCAGACCTTGTAGCCCCACAGTTGCTGGGTGGGCTCAAAGAGCCAACCTTTAGGTGAGCAGCCGAGCATGCGCACAAACCACTATGCCAGTAGGCGCCTCTTTGCAGCCTCAGAACCACCTGCAAATTGTTTGAGATGTAAATGCCCAGGTCCCACATCAGATCGATGCAATCAGAACCTCGAATGGTGAGTCCAGCAACTGTGTCCAATAAGCCCTCCAGGTGATGCTGGTTCTCAATGTAAGAGCCACTGATTCCATTAGGAGCTGCTTTACTGGCAGGTAATTACTCATAAGCGCGTGTTTCAAATGAAACTACTCACCCTACTTGTACATTTTTCCTGAGAAGATTTTCCCATACTTTGTTTTGTCAGGTGCCTTCCTGTTGGTGTCGACTCATGGAGACCTTACGTCCACTGCCACACCAACACTGCCAGCTTCTCTGTCATCCCGTGATGGCGATGGGATGGAAACCACTATGGATTGAAACTGTGGCGTCGAGGCTTTTTATTAACACACCAAGGAGTCTCATTCATCTCCCAAATTAGCAAGCGTGGCCAAATGTGTGTGTGCATATAAGTATAATGGGGAAAAAGATGTCAGAAAACATTGAGTAGGTTTCTTTTCCTTCCTATGACTCAGTTTAAAAAATTAATCATTCTAATCTCTTAACACCACACCTGAGGGGTCCTGGTGGCATGGCCAAATTGAGCTATTAACTTCTAGGTCAGCAGCCTGAAACCACCGCTGTTCAGTGGAAGAAAGATGAGACTTTCCACTCCTCTTACATGGTAGTTTTACCCTGTCCTATAGGGTGCTTAGGCATCAGCATTGACACAATCGCAGTGAGTTTGGTTTTGTAACATTATAATTCTGAAACCACTAGGCTTAATTTAAGCCATATTAGAAGAAAATCCATTTTGATTAAATTCCAATTTGGTCCATTAAAAACCTACTTGTGGTGACCATTGCATAGGAACTGGGGGCAAAAAACATTCTAAAATTTGTCTTTAAATTAATTCATTCTCTATTATAAGCAAATAACCAAGAAGCTGGCCTACAAGAACACAGCATCAAGATCAGAGGAATACATGGTAACACTTTTGCTTTGGGTTTGAGTATATGCAAATGACACAAATTTGAAGACTTGATGATTATATCCTTCAGTATGGATTACACTTCAATGTAAAGAAAATAAAAATTCTAACAATGGAAAAAATAAGCACCATATGACAAACCTAAAATATATTGATGTTGTTAAGGATTTTATTTTACTTGGCTCCATAATCAGTGCCCCATGAAAGCAGCAATTCAAAACTCAAGCAGTATATTACAATGAGCAAATCTCCTACAAGAGGCCCATTGAAAGTGCTAACAAGCAAAGATGCCATTTAGAGATTGAAGGTGAGACAGGCCCAAACCATAGTATTTTTAATCACCTCACTGACCTTCATTGGACAATGAATTCAGAAGACGGGGTAAGACTTGATGTCTTAAAAGCATGTTGGCAAAGAATATTGAATATATCAGAGACCACCAGATGAATGATGAATGAACGAATCTTTCTGGGAAGAAGTCCAATTAGAATGATGCTTAGACGTGATCACCAACATGTTATGATGCAGTGTGTTTGCCAAGAGGACTGGCTGGTGTGTTGAGAGTCCTACTTCATTTCTAGTCTCCCTACAGCAATCCTGCACTCGGTCCAGCCAGTGTGCCGCGCCCTTGCTCAAGTTGTACGGGCTCTTCCACCTTACAGGATATCTCTCATTTCCCTTCTTCTCATTCCTGTCTCATCTACTCTCTCATCTCATTATTTTTTTCTTCTTCACTCCACCCGCTCTTTCTTCTTTTTCTTCTCCCCTCTATTTTTCCTTTTCCCCCATTTCTGCATTTCTTCCTGCATCTTTCTCTCTCTCCCACCTCCTCTTTATCCCCTTCTCCCCACTGCTCAAGCCCTCTCTCTTTTCCTCTTTCTCTCCCTCTCCTCCCGTCCCTCTTTTTCTCTCCTGGCCCCAACTGCTTACTCCCATATTGTGCCTTGTTACCTGTGGCAGGTACTCTGAACTTTGCCGACAAACCAAAGGTAACAGAGCAGATGTTGTAGCTTGTGAGGTTGGGGGCAAAGGTCTATCTTCCCTTCCCCCCACCCTGATGTCATCATTGCTGCCCTCCAATTCCCTCTCCTTCAAAATTGGGGACAGAGAAGATGAACAGCTGCTGTTCCTGCTGTTCTGAATAATTCATGCGTGTGCCAGTTCATCACAGGGATGCCATTGGCCGTATTTAATCCCAAGGAAAGGGAAGGGAAGGTCTCTTGAGATTTCCCAAGGCATGAATTTAAAAGAAACTTATTTTTTACCCTCCATACTCTTAAAATTGTTTTCCTCTTTATAAAATTAAAAAAAAAATTTTTGAACAGTGAAACTTCAGTTACTTCCAGGGGTCTTTCTGGAAACAAACTAAATGGACCACATTTTGTTGGAAGCTAAGGTATATAGCCAAGTTCAAGTATTGGGTGTTTGCGTTGGATGGACACTGCTAAGAACAGGTAGACAACAGTTGCCACAGAGACAATTCCAACCCACATCCACCCCAGATACATCTGTGTAGGCATGATCCAGAGCGGTCTTAAGACTGTGACCTTTCAGAGACAGATTGACTTGCCTTTCAACTGAGGGAACTTTGGGTGTGTTTAAATGGCCACCCATTTGGATAAGAGCCCAAATGGTAGTTAACATTTCACCACCTATTTGCATCGTTGAGCACTGAAGAAGGTGGGAAAGAAACATGGGCCCTACCCTTCAAGAAGTTTACACTCTAGAGGAAACAGGCATATATGGGTCCAAGAACAGAATAATACAAAATACGTGTTTAATATCCATCTAAAAAGCTCTTTGTGAGTCCTCTGGTTTTCTTCTGCAAACTTTCTTGGTCAAGCCAGAGTTGCGGCAAGATGGCACTCAGGTAAGCAGCCCATACTGAGAGCTTAGTGGCAATCAGTGAGCCTGGTGTCCAGGAAGATGCGTGGGGGTTCCTAGTAAGTGGGGAAAAAAAGCTCACAACAATCCGGAATGCTCCCTCAGTCTTGGGGGCGACCCACATCTGCCCTCACTTCAGAGCCCTCGGAATCTGCAACTTGGTCCTAGGGATTCCCCAACCTGTGTTGGCCATGGTGCTACCTCATGCTGCTGTGGTCACTACCCACCACTCTCTCCCCACCCACACACACACCCCTGGCTGGGTTGCTGTACCCAAGCTGGACAGCTGCCCTGCTGAGTCCCCCGCAGCCACAAATAGAACCCCACAGAAAAGTCATTCTCCTGTAGCACTCCCCTCAGTGAGCTTCTCCCATGGCTCCCCTCTCTCTACATGGCTTTGGCTACCACCACCAAGCTCAGGTTCCTCGCGTCACCCACCCACAGCCCCAGAGGCTGGACCTGAAACCCACCTTCAGTAAGTTTGGTCACCTGCAGCGGCAGGGGCTCCCCAAACATTGCCTGACACACCCCACCCCTGTGGAAGCCACAGTTCCCATGCCTGTGTGGCATAGCATCAACCACTTCCCCATCTGTGTGGTACAACACAGCCCCAGACTCTAATGGCCCTCACGGAGTAGCGCTGCTCTGGGCTCTCCCGGCCTGCACAGAGCAGTGGAGAGTACATCATTGGTCTGGAAGGCATCTTTCCCCCGCATCTAGCCTCATCCATAACTCTGCGGCTCAGCAACCTGGTCCCTGGGTCTCCCTGGCCCACGTCGCCAAAAATACTTGGGACCCCACCTCGGCCACCACTGGCCAATTGGCCCCCCTCAGTCTTATCACTGCATTTGGAGCTAGCCAGCATCCACATTGAGTCCCCTATAACAGTGGCTAGACCCCCACAAGGTGACAGTCTGCCCATGGCACTCTCCACCATGAGCTGTTCCCTCCTTCCAAGGCTTCCTTCTGCACAGTGGTGGTGGGTCCCACTACCAAGCTTGGGTCCCTCTGACCATCCTACTGTGGAGGCTTTCGCCTTACACCTGCACCAGCTGAAATGGAGCTATCCTCACATTTGATTGGCAGTCCCTCCCATGGCAGTGAGGCCTCCCCCACTGTTGTCTTCTATTTGGTTCCCTTTTTCAAAAAGGCTGCAAATTGTGGCCTGACAGCCTAGACCAAACTCGCCACCATGCTGCAGGCCTGCCCCAAATTGGCCCAGGGCATAACTATAGTCACCAAGCTCACCTAGCCTCTGAGGCCCCCCACCATCACTAGCCACTGAATCACCGCAGCACCCTGCCTACACAACAGTCCAACCCATCACCATAGTTGGCCACAGGCAGCCCTTGAAAACACTCTTACCAGCTACACAGAGAAAGAGCTCAGGGGCCCTTGGTCTTCCAGAACCATGGTGTCAAGCTCTTTAAAAATGACATGCAAACATCAATATACTGCAACACCCTCAACAAGAAAACAGGAAAGCCAAAACACAGCAGTGGAGCTAACAATGCTCATAGAAAAGTCAGACGTGGATCTGTCACAAAAAGAAACTTTCAGGAGGCTGCTTGGAGTAATACAGCAGAATAAGCACAACAATGATAGAGAAGATGAAGTCCACGATAGAGAGGATGAAGTACAAGCACCAAAGGGAAATACAGGATCTAATGGATGAGGAAACAAAAGCTAAACACAAGATCACAGAACTCATGAACAGACTAGAGGAGGCAGACAATAGTACCAGTGATCTCAAGGACAATCAAGCAGACTTCAATGTATAGGAAAAAGAGTTAAACAAGATAATCAAAGGGGCAGAAGAAAACCTGACATTGATGACAGATGCTATAAAGAACAATATTCGAATTATTAGTCTACCAGAGCAGGCACGATGAAGAAGTCAACAGCTAAATTAGCAAGGGAATTTCTGTAAGCAAATTTCCCCACCTTAATGTATAAGAACCAGACCCTCATACAGGAAGCAGAGAGTGTATCAATTAGACTAAACCCCAGGAAGAACTCACCAAGGCATATAATAGTTAAATTATCCAACTTCAAGGAAAAAGAGAAAATGTTAAGAACCGCAAGAGAACAAAAGGAGGTGTGACATTGATACCCAAACAAGGCAAGGATCCCACAGAGATAGAACTACAGACCGATATCTCTCATGAACATAGATGCAGAACTCCTTAAAATTTTGGCAAAAAGATTACAAAATTATATAAAACACATATGAAAAATCCATCAATATAGCCACATTGATAAGAAAAGGTAAAAGAATCACATGATAATATTGATAGCCACATAAAAGCACTTAACAACATTCAATAACCATTCCTAGTTAAGACACTCAACTAGATAGGACTGGAAGGAAAATTCCTCAATATAAGCTATCTATGAAAAGCCAACAGCCAACATCATAGTGAATGGGTAAAAGAAGAAAATAGTCCCACTGAAAAAGGGGACCAAACAAGGATGCCCCTTGTCCCCACTTCTATTCAATGTCATACTGGAGGTCCTAGCTAATAATATTAGACGGAGAAAGGGTATTAAAGGTATTCAGCTAGGAAAGAAGGAGGTGTAACTATTGCTATTTGGAGATAACATGATTCTATACATTGAAAAATCCCCAAATCTCCCCAATAGGAGTACTGGCAGCGATAGAGTAATATGGAAGAATGGTAGGATACAAGATCAATAAACAAACAAATCGATTGGCTTTCTATATACATATCACAAGACCATGGAAGAGATCAAGAAGACTGTAACCTTCACAATAGCCAAGGACAAATTGAAATATCTAGGAATATATTTAACCAGAGAAACAAATGAGTTATACAAGGAAAACTACAGGGGCCTACTACAGGAAACCAAAAACAGTCTCTACAAATGGAAGAACATCCCATGCCAATGAATTGGAAGACTCAATATTGTAAAAATGTCCATGTTACCCAAGACACTATATAAGTTTAATGCTATCGTAATTCAAATACCAATAACTTTCTTAAGAGATTGTGAAAAACTGATGACTAATTTTGTATGAAGAGGGAAAAAACCTAGAATTAGCCAAGAACTCCCCAAGAAGAAGGACAAAGTCTGAGACTTTGCTTTACCTGACTTTAGGACCTACTACACAGGATAGTGGTCAAAGCAGCATGGTACTTGTATAATGACAGATACTCAGACCAATGGGAAAGAACAAAAAACCCAGAAATAAAACCATCCACATATAGACAACTGATTTTTAACAAGGACCCGAAAAACATCAAGTGGAAAGTGAATGCCCTCTTTAATAAGTGGTGCTAGAAACAATGGATATCCATCTGTAGGAAAATGAAATAAGATCTTAACTTCACCCATGCACAGGAACAAATTCAAGGTGGATCACAGATCTAGAAGTAAATCTCCAAAATATTAGAACCATCGATAAAGATATCAAGACAAACCTAAGAACCTTGAGGGAGGGAATACATAGGCTAACTGCAATAGGAAATGGTACACACACAAGTGAACCCAAAATCAACAAGTGGGATGTACTAAGGATAAAGTAGCTGTGTGCAAACTTCACAAAGGGGGTAACAAGAGAACCCACACACTGGGAGGGGATTTTTAACAATGACACTGTATTAATCTGGGTAACTTGGAGAAACAAAATCTCCAGCCTGGTCAGGTTCTTGTCAACTCAATGTGGGATGCCTCACTCAGACTCCACAGGGTGCCTATTGGTCACCTTGCCTTTAAACCATGGGCTCTCACCAATACTCAACAAGCCTAGCCCCTCGTGCTAAGCCATGAACCTTAGACCAGTCAACCCACTCTCATCTTCTCTTTTTCCTATAACCAAGTCCACAGGTGTCAGTGGCCAAACTCAACCTGTCTCTTTATTGCTGCAGTTCTTCCACTTCCACTCAACAAGTAGATCCAGGTGGTCACCTAGCAAGCATTTCAGCCTGCTCACAGCTCCCTTTACCATTCAGTCCCAGAGATGAGTTTTCTCCATGGTTCCAAATTTTTTCCAGCTTCTGACAAAGACTACAGGTTCTTGAGTACTTTAAAGCACTGGTGGGGTATATATTTTCAAAGCTTTCTTTGCAGGCGTGGCCTAAACCTATTTAAAGATTGAATTTTAATGGCTCAAAGCAGTGGGCTTACAAACTTTCTATTTTCACACTTCCCATACTTTCCCAGAAACCAACTGAGTAAACAGTGTGGCTTTATCCGACCTCTGGCTAGAGAAGAAAAATTACTATGAGGGAGAGGTCAAACAAACATCTACTCTCTATTTTATGATTTGTTTCTTGAGTATCCCACTCCCAAGGAACCATAATGTATTAGTCTAGGTACTTTAGAGAAACAAATCCACAGAAACTCATGTATAAGAGAGAGTTTTATATGAAGGTTAAGTGCGCATCAAGAAAACATCCCAACCCAGTGCTGCCCAAGCCCACAAGCTGAACATTAACCCATTAACCCATATGTCCGACACCAATCCACAAAGTCCTCCTCCATCTCACAAAACACACACAATGATGCCGACTGCCAGAGGAAAGCCTAGTCAGTGAGTGGTAAGCATCTCAGCGCTGGCAGGGGTCTCCACCTGGGTGCTCCAGCACCCAGGGCTACATCAGGGTAAGTCCATGTGGCTTCTCCTTGGGAATGTCTTGCAGGAAGTTAGCCTTGCAAGCTGAATCGGGGACCTGCTAAGGTAGCTGCACCCTGGTACGACCATCACAAAACAAGAGACCTGAGAACCCCAAAGGTGAGGCTCACCGAGCCATTTATCTCTCCGCCCTTCAATTAATCCCACATGTCTTTATCGGCCAGATTGGCACAATAAACTAACTCAGACACCCTAGACAAGGGTCTTACTACTAAAATCTACAATACCCTCCTAATCTTCAAAAAGAGGAAAAGAGTTAACCCCTGAAGAAGTGAGCAAAAGACCTGAAAAGAAGTTTCACCAGGGAGGAGACCCATATAGCCAATAAATATATGAGAAAATGTTCCTGACCATTAGTCACTAGAGAAATGCAAATTAAAACAACCATGAGATACCATCTAACTCCCTTGAGATTAGACTAAGTCCGAATCAGAGAGCAACAAATGTTGGAGGGGATGTGGCAAGATAGGAACTCTCCTCCATTGCTGGGGTTCATGGAGATACATACAGATTCTGTGGAAAGTGATCTCATGATATTCAAAGCAAATGGAAATGGAGTTACCTTATGACCCAGCTAGCCCTCTATTGGGCATAGACCTAGAAGAGGTAAGAAATAAACCATGGCCAGTTGCTTTTACTCCAAGGTTTCATGTGGCACAATTCCAGTTTCACAGAATTGGAAACTGGTCAATTCCATCGATAGACAAGTGGATTAGTAAGCCTCAGTGTATTGCCATATAAATACATGTACATTGGCCAATACCTCTGTTTTTGGGAATTAATGTACTTACATGTATGCACACCTATGCTTCTACATCTACCCATAGCTTGCTTCCTGGAGCTTTCCTCTGCTTCTTTCATTACCTTCCTCTTTGCCCACCATCACACTGTTCTTCTTCTGCCTCAGTAATTCCTCTCAGTAATAGTTGCTCCAACACCCCAGTATCTCTAGGTCCTTCTGTTGTCGACTTTAATTCCCTATTTAATCCCTGTCTATGGCATTGTTTGCTCACCACTCCCTTCCCCCTCCTCCTTCTCCCTGCAAGTCCATCCAGGCTGTCAGTCTTGTCGCTTTCTCCTCAAGCTTGCTTCCGATGCCTATCTTATATAGATAGGTAGGCTAACCACCAGTAACATGGACCAAACAAAAAGAAAACAAAAGATTGGGGGGGAAAGTGGAAAATGAAAAAGAGAAAAAACATACATAATCCCAGGTCTGTCTGCTGATATTTTTCACTATCTCCCCACTGGTCCTGGGGGGATTCCAGGAGCTGCCCCTCCTAGCCTGAAGTCTAGTTTGGAGGCTCTTTAGGGGCATTGTGGCTTTGCTTTGTGTCCGTTTCTGATCTCTTGCCTTCCCTTCTTGGGTTGTCCCACTGTGGGGGGGTTCAGACAGAACTAACTCCCTTCCCTGAGTCGCCAGTATTATCCTCGGTTGCAGTATGCGCCAGTAAGGGGACAACATGCCTTGAGCTGTATGCGTTGTTGTAAGGGTTGTGAGAACCCCCAATAAAATGATCTTTTAATAAAAAATACTATTGTTGCAACAATAGATAGATGTTCAGTTCTAAAAGCATATAAAGCTTAGTATGAGTTTTTATTCATTCTCTGTTCTTCACTCAGATTTTTTTTTCATTTTCTAATCTCAATTTAAATAATGTTGGTCTTGAACAATTTTCCAGGTGTATTAGTTCAGTTAAGCCAGGTTTTGCTCTAAGTGGTGTCAGCGTTGTGTAGAACAGAGCCCAGAAGTAAGACTTGCCATTCTGCACAGGTTCCCCAGAAATCCCAACTCCCAAACATTGCAGCCCTATTTTCCTTTCCCTTATCGAATATCACTTCTGTGGTATTTGTTCGGTTAATGAGTAGTGGGTTTAACAGCTCAGAAAGCAAAATAGAGGCTCAAGTTTTCAGAATGAAAGCTGAAAATTTGTATCTAGCTGAAAATAAAAATACCTCGAAGCATATGTCTGGCTACTTGCCAATGCAAAATGCAACCTATTAAGCAGAACTATAGGAACAGCATATGTCTGAAATGAGAAAAAAGTATTCTCCCATGAGATTTCTATTTCTATTTCATCTTTCTACCCACCCCTCCCCTGAAATAAACAACCCTTTCTCTGAGTGTCCAATTAGCATCAAGAATGCCGCATGGCTCTGTTCCAAAGCATTATTACCAGGGCAGTTGATGTGAATATGACATCAGGCTGGGAACCTACGAGACCATCTGAAGTGCAGTGTGAGTGGTTTTACTTATTGTTGTTGTTGCTGCTAGATACTGCCGAGTGGGTCCCTCCAATACTGACCTCACATACAACAGAACAAAACACAGCACAGCCCTTCACCATCCTCACAATGGTTGCTATTTTAAAGCCTATTGTTGAAGCTACTGTGTTAGTCCAACTCATTGAATGCCTTCTGTTTTTGATGACCCTCTAGTTTCTCAAACATGAAGGACTGGTCTCTCATGATAACGTGTTCAAAGGACACAAGATAAAATCACACCATCCCCACATCCCAGGCACCTTCTGGCCATCTTCCTTCCAAGATCAATGCACTTTTTCTTTTGGCCTTCTGTGGGGGAGTCACTGTTCTTCTCCAGCATCATAATTCAATGGCTTTGATTCTCCTTCATTCTTTCTTCTTCATTGTCCAGTTTTCACGTGCATCTCAGGTGACTGAAAGTCCATGGTTTGGGTCAGGGCCACCATATTCCTGAAGGTGTTTTGGCGTCCTGGAGATAGATGTCTTTTGCAGCAAGTTTGCTCAGTTCGATATATCATTTGATTTTTCAACTGCTGCTTGCATAGACACTGGTTGTGGATCTAAGTTATGTCTTGCTAACTGCCAAAATGACCTTGAGTATTTAAAGTGCCTGGAGTAAATTTAAACTCATGCTTTGCATGTGCATTTACTTAAAATACTGAGAATAGCTATCAAATCACTTAAAACTCTCTAGGAGAGGGCTTAAAAGAGTATGTGGAAAAGTTGAATTAAAAAATCAAAAATTATTTGCACAATTTTTAAGTCCCTTGACTTAGGCTGGGTTCTCTAGAGAAGTTGAACCAGTGACGTGTGTGTGTGTGTGTGTGTCCATTTATATTAAAAATGGCTCACAGCATTAGAGAACTGGAAAGTTGAGTCCTGGCAGGTTCCAAGTACATGAATCTGTTGTCAAGCTGAAGGCTTCTCCTCAGGCGCATAGCTTCAGAGGCTGATGAGTCCAAGGTTAACAGGAACATCACAGGCTGGGGACTACAGAGGTAATGAATCCCAGGTTAGCAGTTCAGGCCTGTAATGGGGAGGCTAATGAATCTAAGACCAGCAGGTCAGATAGACAATCTCTAATGACTCCAAGGTGGGCAAGCAATCCTGGGGACTTTGGGCTCAAGTTCAAAGAACCTGGGGTTGATAAGTCAGATGCATCAAAAAGCAAGCAAGCTTTTCTACAGTGTCTGCTTTTATAGGTAGTAGACCACACTCTGCAAAACTTTCTTTCAATTGCATCGGGGATGTGATCTGACTAAGGATGTTGTATCCCACAGAGAACTTCGCTCACTTTGGATGTTTACAGCCTATTGGCTGCTATTACATCAAGTGAAATCACTCAGCTCACCGCCATCGAGTTGGTCCCTAGTCATAGGTACCCTGTAAGAACAGATAGAACTGCGCCTGTGGGTACCTGAGACTTTAACTCATCACAGCAGGAAAGCCTGCGAGGTGCTTTGGGCGTCATGCATGTTCCTTAAGGATCGTTTGCATCGTTGTCAATGCCACCACTCTATGGCCAGCATATGCTGGCCTGCATGTGATGGGGTCATCAAGGTTACACGGTGCTTTCACGTCCATTAAGCACTTGCTCCTCGGGGACCGAGTGGTAAGAAGGAGGAGAATATTGCCCAGTGTGCGGGAGGAATCTGCATCTGTTCCTTTTTATTGCCTGGAACCCCAATCCTCTTCTTCCTCTCACATCAGGCCACCAAGCCGCATGGACTTGGTCTTTGTGGGCTCCTCCCACTTCGTGCTACACCTCTCACCAGTCCAGGCGCAGCAAGTAGACGGAGCAATGACTCTGAGAGAAGAAACATACCCAGCTCACTGAAGCGAAATGGGGAGAGCAATTCCATCCACATAGCCAGGGGAGACAACCCGCCCTTTGCTGAAATAGCCGGCCAAAACTTGCTAAACTACCACATTACCATGAAGCTTCAGCTCTGGCTCCTCAGAATCACCCTGAGGTGGTCTCATCGGAAGGTGTCATTTTACTTCCCATAAGGTAGTCCGTGCCAACACCTGGAGAAGGGAGCCAGCAGACGGCTGTGCGTCTTGCAGGACAGCCCCCAGAATGTACCCAGAGACGAGAATGATGCCTTCCTTCACCCCCTGTGTCAATCTCCGCGGTCAGGCTAGAGCCTCGTATGCATTACAGGCTCATGAATATGTATCTCAATGAATTAATCATAGTGTTGCTTAAGGACTTCGATTCATTGGTTTAACGGGAGGTTAAATGTGAAAATGTCAAGTTCTGAGGCAATAAAAGTGGTCATTTCTCCCTTTTTGTTGCCAAGAGTGATAGTAATACAACACCATTTCAATGAAATATCCATTTCCCTCCCTCTCCCAATTAAAAAAAAATAATACAAGTTTCAAGAAATGACTAAAACTCTTTGGCCATCTAATTTCTGGCCTAGAGAAATGGCTACATTATGGGTGTACAGAAGGACAGAGTCACCCTATTTCCCAAGCTCTGATGCAGGAGCCCTGGGGGAGCATCAACTGCTTAGCTGCTAACCAAAAGGTCAGCACCTGGAAGGGAAGGCCTGGTAATGGACTTTCAAAGACACAGCCTAACCCCCTGCAGAGCCCAGTTCTATTGGGACATGCATGGGGCCTGGGGGAAGAGTTGAGATCCACTCCAAGGCAACTGTTTAAGTAAACGAAAACGCTATGTTTGATAAATGGTTATGTAATGTCTTGTCACCAGACTAAGGTAGCCAGCCTTTTGTTTCCTATAGGAAAGAGGCCACTGCAGGCCAGCCCGATTTTCCAGAGTCTGACAGTGTGGATTATTAGGTGGAATCTGGAGATTGTTAAATTGCTGGCAAGGAAATAATTTTAAGACAACACATCAGATTTCAACTTCTGACCAAGATGGATTAACACAGACAATATGAACCCTTTTGTAAACCACCAACCCCCGGCAATGAAAAATTGAAAAACTAGATACAATTCTTTTAAAAAATTATCTTTTCTTTAAAAGCTTGGACATCCAGGAACAAAAGCAATGGCCCTTGAGATACAGGAAATCAATGACTGATCCCTGAGCGCACAGTTCCTCGCCGAGAGAGTTTCAGGCACTAGCCGGGAGGGGGCGTCCATGTGGAGCCCCAAGGTTTCCCTGAGGTGAGGAGATGGAGCTGATGATCCAGGGATATCAAGACTGTTAGAATTCATAGGGCAGAGTCCTGTCCGCAGGACAGAAAGGCACATGGAGGAAGCACCGAGGCTTCTGTGGAGACCCCTCTAGAACAGTCAGCCCTGTGTGTTCGCTGCTCACTAGAGGCCAGGGAAAGCATCCCTGAGAAGGATTAGAGCGGAGGACCCCTGATGGGAACTGATGGACATATCCTCCAGTCAGCGGCGGATGAACACAGTGTTTCCTACCTCTCTGGGGATACTATTTAGAAGAGGAAGGAAGGAATGACTGGTCTGTGCGGCCATGTGGATGGGTTTCAGAATAATTATGACTTGAGAGAGAAAACAAAAAAAAGGGGACATCTGTGTGATTCCATTTTTGATAAAAATCTAGAAAATGGAAACAAAGTCGTCTGGGTGTCAGGGTAAGGAAGGAGGGTGAGAAGGGGATCCAAGGGCCCCTGGGGACATTGAAGAAGGAAGCGTGAAGAATCAACGCGTCTGAGTCAGCGTGCTGGCGAAGGATATTGAAAGTACACGGACTGCCGAAAAGACAAACAAATGTGTCTTGGAAGAAAAGAACACTCCTTCGAGGTAAGGATCTCCCATAGTTTGGGCGTGTTGTCGGGAGAGACCAGTCCCTGGAGAAGGTCATCATGCATGGTCAAGTGGAGGGGCCGTCAAAGGGAGGAAGGCCCTCAATGAGATGGATTGACACAATGGCTGCACCAATGGGCTCCATCATTCCAATGGTGAGGATGGCGCAGGCTTGGGCAATGTCTCCTGTTGTGGGAGAGTTGCTATGCTTCCGGACCGTAGCAACAGTAGCAACAATTATCTACTGGAGCGAGCGGCTTTCTCCATGGACTCAAGCATGGCAGCTCTGGTGAGGGGGTAGAGGATTGGACGGGGTTCCATTTTGCTGCACGTAAGACACTGTGAGTCTGAACGGACTGTCCAGCACCCAAGAACAACAGTGGGCGTGCCTACGATGCTGGTTGGGGCTGTGGTGGTCAGGTGCATGTAGACTTAGGCTGAGCCCCAGGGGTGCAGGGAGTAAGTGCTGGGTTTTCCCCGGAAAGATCCATGGTGTGAACTCAACAGCGATCCCGAGGGAGGGAGATGAAGCAATCTGCTTCCAGGAAGGGTTACAGCCTCCAAACCCCTGCGGGGGGCCGTTCTCCTGCTCCTGGAGGCTAGCAATGTTGGTACACGCACATCAAAGCTCATCCGATTGCAGGTTTTAAGTTTGTCTGCTTTATCGATGATCTCCGGTGAGCCTGCTGCAGCAACAACAGCAAGCTCAGCAGTCCCACGAGTTAACAAAACCAGAACACAACCCACAGAGCCCCCGCACTGGCAAGCCCAGTGGATGCCTGCTCCGCCGCTGTGCATTGGCAGATTTGCTTCCCTGGAAGGACAGGCGCCCACAGGTATCTAAATGGCTCAGGGTCTTTGTTGTGACTGCTTCTAAACAAAGGAAGTAGCATTGCCAACTCTTCTTTTTTTCCCCCTGAAAGTTGTTCTTTCTGGCGGCTCTCTTGAGCTCTTTCCAAGGGTAACGCAGTCCAGTCTCTTAATAGCAAGGAATAGCATAGGGGGCGGGACGCTTTTGTTTTGGATGTTCTTGCACCATCCCTCTCTCTGGGGCAGGAATCACAGCTTGAATCACACCCCAGTCTCAGCCTCAGACGTCCCTGCCCCAGCAAGGCGTCGTCCTTGCAGCAAGACAATAAGGAACCATGACCCCCGAAAGGACTGTCCATGGCACCTGGGCCAAAGGATTCTACCAGGTTCCACATCACCGAAGACTTTTCCCTGGAGGATATTTCATGAGAGTATAAAGCAATGTTTTTTAAAAAGCAGTGTTTGGGGTTTTCTTTAAAGCAGGGAGATAGGAGTATAACGTGTGGACTGCACCCAGTGGACACGGCATGCAAACAGAAAATGCTTTTATTTATTTATTGTTGTCCTCTGCTCCTTCAAACTCATTCTTTGGCTCCCTCTTCCTTCGACTGGATGGCGTATTGAACAAAGCACAGAGCTTTTCTGTGGCCTTTTGGTTCTCCAAAAAATCAAACTCACTGCTACCAAGTTGGCTAGGGCTTGTAGTGGCGTTCTAGGACAGGAGAGACCCGCCTCTGTGGGTTTCTGAGGTTGTCAATCGTTCTGAGAGTAGAAAGCCTCACTTTTTGCCTGGGAGCAGCGCTGGTTTTCTCCAGCCCACCTGAGCCTCCTTCTCCAGGATGATTCCAGAGGTCTACTCTCCGGCCTTGGAGACGGGATTGCTGCAGATATAGTTAAACTGTAACACCTTCTCATTTTAGCTCCCTTTTGACCCATTTTGTTTGTTCTTCTTGTCAATATTTCCTGCTAGCTTTCAGATTGAGGGTTTTGTCTGTTGTACTTTATTATGGTTGTCAGGCTTTTTTCTGTATATGAAATCCAAATAGGTAAATCTATAGACAGTAACTGGATTAATGGTTTCATGGGGGAATAGCAGGGGAGGTTGTGGGGAATGGGGAGCTAATAGCAATGAGTAAAAGAAAGAAGAAAATATTCTAAAATTGATTGTGGTGAAGATTGTACCACCCTTCTAAATATAATTGAACTATTGAATGATATAATATAAGAATGATATGACAATAAAATTGTTTTAACAACAAAAAAGTCTACTCATGTTGTACTAAATCACCAGTCTTTCAACCACTGCAAGTCCTTGATTTCTCACTACTCTCCTTCAGTTTGGTTTATTTCTTCCTCTGTGATGCCCCCTCTCCTCTTCCTCTGCAGTCCTCCTGAGGATTGGCACAGGTTCCTGCCTGGAGCTAAGAGGAGCAGAGTGATCAGGAAGGCAGGTCTCACCTCAGTTGAGTCTTTGGAACCTCAACTTAGTTGAGGTCCCATGGCTGGCCTGCTCCTCCAGAGGGCAAATCCTTGGCTTCCCCACAGAGGTGGTGCCTGGCGCTCCAACTGTATCCCATTGGCTGGAGCCATTCCTTCTCTCTCATCAACAGGGATCCAAGGACTCCACCTCTCTGTGTGCATCACAGGGTTCACTGCTTGAGTCTCTCCAAAGGCAACCCCAGGGGAATTCCTTTCAGATGCACCCCTGTTTGGTCCATGGGGAATACTTCCCAAGTTGTAACCATAGTGACGGCACAGCCAGGACACAAGGTAACTCCCTATCTTCTCCTCTACATTCACCTCCTCTTCCCTCCCCTCCTCTTCCTTCCCCCTTTCCCTTCCCCTTCCCCTGCCTCTCCCTCTCCTTTCTCCACTCTCCTCCTGTTCCCTCCCCTCCCCTCTCCTTCTCCTTCCTTACTCCCTCCACCTCATCCTTTCTCTCCTCTTCTCTTCCCCTCCCTCTCTTCTCTTCTCACCTCTCCCCCTCCCCTTCTCCCCACCTCTCTCCTTCCTTTCTGGTCCTCCTCCCCTCTCTCTGCCCTCCCCTCCACCTTTCCAGCACTCCCCTCTCTTTTCCTTCCCCACCCTCTCTCTGCTTGCTCCACCAGGTTCTTCCTGGCCCCTCCTTCAACACCATTCTAATTTCCTACTGGGGCTGGAACATAACTACCACCAGGAGTGGCTCTAAAGAACACGCATTCCTTTCTCACAGTCGCTGAGGCTGGAGATCTGAACTCAAAGCACCAGCTCTAGGGCGTGCTAGCTCTGTGTTGGCACTGGAAACAAGTCCTTGTCCCTCAGCTTCTACAGCCCAGCAGCCCTCATGCTCTCAGTGGTCTTTACCCAGCACCCCTCTTCCCCCCAGTTTTCCTCACTGGTCTCTGTGCCCAACTGCTCTTTAGATAACTTCAAAGTGGTTTGGTTTAGGGCTCGCCCTGCATTGGTATGGCCTCCATAACAGCATCCGCCTGCCTTGCAGGGAGGGATTCTATGATATTACATTCCTTCCACCGGATTAGAATTCCAACACATGTTTAGGGACACACAGTGTAATCCACCGCAGACACCAATTCCAGTGTTCCCCAGATTTGATGAAGCCAGAGCTCTCATTCTCAAAATGCTCCCAAGTCACCGCCTCCTTTGGCTAAAGGTGAGGGGGAAGCCTTTGTTCTTTTCCCTTCCTATGCACAGTTATGGGGCAGCAAAGCCTGCGCCCTTGGCCCTCCAGACTCTGTGTGGCCAGGCGGTGGGCAGCAGGGGTCTTGCTGGCTGAGCCTCCAGCCTCACACTCACTGGGCAGGCCCTGTGCAGTTGAGGGAGCGCTCAGCAAGGGTGGGGGTGAACTGAACTCCTCTGGTTACTGTTCTGAACGCTAGGAAACCACCGAGAGGTAACAGAAGGCACTAGAAAAAGTCATCTTTGGCTCTGCATGTTGACGCAGAAATATGCACCTAACGGAGGTTGCCGTTATAACTCATCAATGTCTCCACAGTGCTTCTCTCTAATCTGTTACCACCCAAAGGTGAGATCACTCCCAGGCTTTAAACTCGAAATTACAATGTTCTATGCAAATATCATTCTTCATTTGCTTTCCAACCAATCCTCCCCTGGGAGGTAAGCACCACTATGTCATTTTTTAAAGCATGTTATTGTTTAAAAACTTAGCATAGCATATGTACAAAAATACCTCCACGGAGACGGGAGGCTGTGAAACAAACGTACCAGTGCCAGGGTGTTTTGCGTGAACAATCCAGTAGTGCTCAGAATAGTTACTTGATGAGAAGGCTTAAGCTTTCCTTCCATAGCCATTAGTCAATGGAATTTTATGAAAATATGGTCTTGAATCACTGAAACTTAATAGTTCTGTGACAGGCAATTTCCCTCTGTAATATCTACATGTGCAAATGAAGGATTTAAAACATCCAGAATTTTCTCTGCTAAAACTTGTGATGGTAGGAGGGCAGCCCGAAGAGGAAGACCCTCCGTGAGCCGACTGACACGGTGGCTGCACCGTGATGGTGAGGATCCTGCAGGGCATGACGGTGCTGTGTCCTCGGGCACACAGGTTGCTAAGGGTCAGAGCCAACTTGGCCGCTCCCAACAACAAAGCAAGACAGTGAGTGGGTGGTAGTGGGCCTGTTTGTTTGCATCAACCAAGCCATTTGCTTTGCATCATCCCAGCCACCTTCTTTATGACTTTGGGATCTTGGTCTGGATTAAAGAAGCCAGTTTTAAGCATGCCCTGCTTATCAAAAGACCCAAGAGAGATCTTTTGAGAGAAACTTGTGAAAGGCAGCTTCCTTAAAGATCTTCCCTAAAGATTTGAACCCCCCGGGGGCAGTTTTACTCTCTCCATTCGGGATGCTTTACATTGGAATCACTCAGTGGCAGAGTTTAATGCTCTGGATTGAAACTCCACTGTGTTTTTAATAGGGGATGTATTCAAAGAATATAAACTAGACTAGGGATTACCAGACTGACTCCCCCCCCCACAACTGTATGAGTGTATCTTAATTATTATTTTTAATGACAGTATTGGGACTCCATCTATGTAGACTCGGGAACACACATGTAAACGAAAACCTGTCTCCCTTTGTCTGCTATCTGCTCTCAAAAGGAATCTGCAGATGGGGTTATGAACTTACATATAACCTGAACCATCACTATAGTTATGAGCCAACACCCATAAAGCTGTTTATATTAAAAATCCAAAGGACAGCCAGTGGTCTGTAATAACAAGTAGGTGTTACTTGGTGGCATAAATTAAATGTTAGAGACATCTGAGCAGACCTGTAAGCGTTGCTCCAGTGCCTTTTGGTGCATAGACAGAAACACTGAATATGGTATAGCAAGACCAACATCTGGATAGCTGACATTGGATATGAATCTAATGAAAGACTTGTGCAAGTTCACGTTAAAAGCAAACTAAGGAATGGTGTCTGTCTGTCCTGTGGATAGCATAACTGCTGTCTTTGCAGAGACAGACTCACGTACACACACACACACACACACACACACACAGTGCCAACGAGGCACACACCATGCTGAGTTCCTTCTGTGGACAAAGAGAATGCTCTGAGAACAATACTATGCTTGGTTTTTGTTTTGTTTCTATCCCCTTCCCACATACCTTCCAGGAAACTTCTTTAGAATAAATATATAATCCACATTGTTTTTAATGTAACGGATATACTTAATTTACATTATGTTCATTTGTTTAGTTATTCTACCTATCTTGCTGATCTTTCTGTCTTTAGATTTTTACCGTGCTGCACCAAAGTCACTAGTAGGACTTACAATCATATTCTTGTGAATCACACCGTTCTTCCATATATTCTGATTAAAAAAAATGAAATCTAAACGTGAATTAGGAAAAGCAGGTAATTCGGCAGTAAGTGAGTGACTGCATAGAGGAAAGAGGAATGCACTCCATCCTTGGTAGAGACGGGGCAAGTGAAAGAGAATGGATTTCCCCGGCACTCTCTCCCGGTGGGGCTAATAGCTTGCCCTTTGCTCAGACTTATCTGTAGACATTGCCTTGTAAGCACCAGATGGTCTATGAAGCATTGGATTTATTTTATGATTTTCAAAGGTTAGGAAGAAGCAGACACTCCAGGCTGCTAGTCTGCTGGACACAGAGGCTGTAGCAAACTTTCCATGGTCCCAGTGAGGGCCCACTGACCTCCAGTCTCCCTGAACTTTCCAGAGGGATGAGCCGTGTCCTTGGGAGAGGGCCAGTCTGCCTTTCTGTCTATGATCATTTTGGGAAATAGACTCTCTTTATTAATCCAGACACAATGCTCAAGCAAATGGGATGGGTGCAAAGAGACCACCAAGCGTATGATAGTCAGAGCCTTCTGTGTACGTAGGGAAAATGAAACAGGATTGCAGTGCCGACGTGGATACATTAAGTGTTCATTTTTCATGGCAACAGTCCTATTTAATAAGTAATGGCACCTTAGTCCATTACATTTCCTGGCTAATATATCACCCCTCCCTCTGAATCTTGTTTAAAGGAAAACATTTTGTTGGGTAATGTGTGAGATGTACCTTGGGGTATCAATTTATGGTCCTCTCTTACCAGAAATTGCTTTCAAATGCCTCATATACATATTTGAAATCCTGCAGTGTGATTTCCCTAAATCTGACTTGGGGAGCCCCATGGAAGATTACTTTAATTGAATACATGGAGGGTCGGGTAACGTGGAAAGCGTTAAGCAAAAACCCAAATAGTCATAGTATGCCTATAAAATTTTAAAGGTTGTTTATTATATATTATTTTAAGAAAAATAAGAAGAGTCAGTTGGTGTATTTTAAACCATCACCGATGCATTCAGATTATAACCCTTATTGGTAGAACTATCCTTTTAAAATAAACTTAATATAGAGAAGTTACGGCAGATAATTATTGAAGTGATCAATTCTTGATTTATTCCCTCTTGTCCCTTTTGGATGGCTGCCTCAACCTCAACATTTAATTATGGGTCGACAGCCTCTCCACGGTGTGACAAAGGATCCATCCATCAGGCCAGTTAGAAACACTTACATGTGGTTTTTCTTTGAGAGTCTAGTTTTGTCTCAATGTTGAATGTTCTAACACTGGTGTAGTCACCCAGTAATGGTACAGAAAGGTGGTCTGGTTGTGCAATATTTAAGCACTCAACTGCTAAGGGTAAGATTTGTGCACCTGCCCTCTCTATTGGCAGCAGGGAGACACCACCCCATCAACGTTCCAAGCCTAGGACACCCCGCGGCAGTTTGACTCTGTCACATGGGGTGGCTGAGAGTTGGAATTGTCTCAAGGGTACACACAAACAAGCACAACAACAACAACGTGATACGTGATCGTCGTTCTTGCACATCCAACTCCCCCCTAGGAAACCCTTGTACAAAGACGGGGCCATATTAGTACCTGGTGAGGCAACGACAGGCACAACCTCCTGTGCCTTTCCCCTAGCTATCGATCAGGCCCAGTTTTTTTTTTGTTGTTGTTCTTGTTTTGTTTTTTTTAACAGACCATTAAGAAAAAGAAAATGAACTCTTGAGAGAGGTTGTCTCCCAGGGGGTTGGAGTGAACCCTGCTGGCTCCTCGGTGGTATTGCCACCTTATGCCCTTCACAGAACATTACTGCAATGCTATCATGACATGTATTTATAGCTTAATCAGCTGTGTCTTCCCGCCAGAACAGAGACAGAGTCGTTCAGTTAATTATCCCTGCACCCTGAAGGCCGAGAATTGCCAATGCTCAACGAGGATTAGGGGAATAATGTGATTCACCGCACACTCGCGTTAACCATGCACCGCGTTTTGAGGGTTGGAGCCTCACAGTGGAAGGCAGGGTGGTGCAGTGATTAAGCACTCAGCCACCAGCTGAAGGATGGGTGGCGCAAACCCATTCAGCGGTCCTGCGGGGGAATAAGACCAGCTGATCTGCCACTGTAGAGTGTGGCCTTGGGTGTGCTATGAGGCTGTTCTGCTCTGCTGCTGGGGCTCTGTGAGCCAGCATCAACTGGATGACAATTAAAAACAACAACGGCATCCTCCCACGAAGACCGTATTCTTAGGGAACACACGTATTTTATCATAGGCAAACAAAAAGTGTAATTGCCACACACATAAATACGCACACATGTCCGTAACACACAGCACCAACACAGCAGGAATAGACAGTGGAGATGTTGCATTTTAGAACTCAACTTCAAGTTCATCCACTCTGTAGACTCATCTCTGGTACTGATCCTATTCGTTGTCATCCATTTGTAAAAATCTGTAAGTATCAACTTTCCTTCAACACGTGGACATAACAAGAAACAAAAACAAAATCCGAAATTTACCTCTGTCGGCAAAACCCTGAGAAAAGTGAAGTAGCATCCCAGAATAACTGCACACTATGAAAAGACTGAAGAAAACGGCAGATTCACAGGCAAGTGTGCTCAGAGCGAGCAAATGTGAGACACTCTTCTCTCTGTGGGGCGCATCCTTGGGAAAACTGATCTGCATGGACTGTGTGTCTTTTCACCGAGGATTTGTGTACAATGTGCAATCTCTTGCCTTGTAATCAAAGCTGGTTTGCTAGTGTGAATTTCACCATTGGTTCCCGTGCTTTGGTCTCATCAGTCTGGACACTACTGGAGTCTCGACTCACATCTCTGCTTCAGAAGACAGGTGTTTCCTCTTCACCAAGGATTCATATACACACAGGCCATGTCCTGTGCTGGCTACTAAAGTGTGTTTACAGAACAGGGGGCGCATACATTTCATGCTTGGGGGTGATCTGATTCTCGGGCCAAACCAGCATCTGGCACATCAAAGAAAACAATTCCAGTGAATTAAAAGGATCCCTGCATCTCAAACTAATGAGCTTCATATGTGTAGCTCATTTTTCTGTTAATTGTCCTTAATTTATTCAACTGACAAAGACCTTACCATTTTGCATGATTAAAGGGCACGATGTTGACTTGTCACTGCATTAGTGCGATATAGATATAAATGAGCCAGAAAGTATCTCCATGATTACATCGGAATAATATGAATGTATCACCTTTTGTTACTCACTCAAGAAAGAATGAAATACACCTGATCTTTGAGTTTTGAAGCAAAGCTCCTGCACATTGAAAATGAAGTAAAGATGGATCTAATGTGCAAGGATTGCATTTTCATGGAGCAATTAGAACTTTCACTGGGAACGAATCTTACTTATTGTGATACACAGTGAATCATGGTCGACATTTCTGTGCCCGAGACTGGATAGAGATTTACATCTACCAAGAAAAATTAAAATCAGTTAGAATAACATATGCCCAGAACTTACCTGAGTTCAACAAAGTGATATCATCTACAATACTGCATTTAGAAACTACTATTTGCTGCAAAAATCTCTATGGGTGCTTATGTGGAGGGAGAGAGGGAGAGAGAGAGCAAGCTAGCCTGGGTGGCAAAAACAAGTAACTAGTAGCTGAAAGGCCAGTGTTCAAACCCTCTCAGAAATGTCCTGGAACAATGATCAAGCAATGTGCTTCTCAAAGACTTAACGATCTTGATCGCCTTATGAAGCAGTTCCATCCTGAAACAGATGTGATCGTTATGAGTTGGACTCCCAACTGAAATCATAGAAATATGAGGGAGCTTAAAAATAAAACATTAAAAAATAAAATTGAATGCCCCCTCACATTCACACAACACACACACACACACACACACACACACACACACACACACACGAAGGCTTTAAAAGGTTTGCAAAAAGTGATAATGGAATTTTCTATGAGTTTATTGAAGCTCTCTCTCTGTGTAGCTCAGTTTACTTGTTGTTAGGTACCAATCCACAGTGACCCCAGCACAACAGCACTGGACACTGCTCATCCTATGCCGTCCTCACAATGATTGTTATGCATGAGCCAACTGACCCGGACGATTATTAAAAATATATTTTGAGGTATAATTAACCGATCATGTGATTCAATGGTTCAATCATACACATTGCGGATGGATCCCAAGTTTATGCATATTTCACGCGCCATCTGTTCCGGATGGATCACGAGATAATTCGTGATTTCTACACGCTGTCTTCAGATGCCATCTGCTTGGATAGATTTTGACCACTTACTCTATTTAGTGTTTACATCAGTAGTGAATGTATCAAACTCAATTGTCTTCATGTTTTAAATAAATATGATAAAAATTTGATGAGATGTAAACCCATTTATGGTTTAATGCAAAAAAAAAAAAAAATAACCCAAAAACTAACAGCCAAAAAAATACATGGCCACTTGGATAAGTTGGTAAAAAAAAAAAAAATCCAGTCTTTCATGTGTTAAGAAGGGTTGTAAAACCATCACCCCCACAAAGTTGGGACATTTTCTTCCTTATTATCCCATTGCAGTTGTCTCCCTATTTCTCCCTCCATCCTCTCCCAGCCCCTCAGGTAAATTTTAACCCCATTACTGTCTTTCTAGATCCCCCCCCCTCCAGCATTCTGACTACCCCTACAGGAAAATATACAAAGCAAAGAAAAAAATTAAAAAGGACCCAGCCAGCAGCATAAACGAAATGAAACAGAGAAAATCCTCAATCTAAAAGCGAGTAGAAAAAAGCAAAAAACAAACAAAGCAGAAAAGTTCAAAAATATCTGTGTTAGGCATGCATCAGGTAAAAATAACATGTTTTTACAAAGAACTTCTCTGTAGACTCGTGCCTCATGGAACCTGTCAGAAGCATGCAATTCAAGTGTTTTGATATTCAACAGTTATAAATGGTAAGTAGTCTGTCCCCCACCACCCCTCCTCCCCACGGAAGCTGAAAGCCACAAGGTGAGCTCACTTGGCTTGGTGTCTCTGCCTGTGGTTAAGCTTTCTCCAGGACACATTCTCAATTCCGCATGTTGATGGGCTCTTCATGCTTTTCCAAGATGAGCAAATAGCCTTTGGGAAACACATCCAGAGTTTCTTTTCGGGGGCCTGGGGGTGCAGAGAGACTAAATGTTTGGCTGCTAGCTGACAGGTTGGAAGTTCTAATCCACTCAACCACTCTGCCGGGGAAATGCTTGGTCATCGGCTCTTGTAAAGATGGCAACAAAACAAACCTCTATTAGACCCTTCTGCTCCGTCATCTGGGACCCCTGGGAGTCAAAATCGACTGGATCGTACTCATCAATAACCACACAGATATGAATCCCCTTTCTTCCTGGAAGCTTCTCTCCCTTTATTTCTGACTAGAACCTGGGAACATTTAAATGAGTTAAATTGCATGTTGTAGTTACTGTAGCCTGGCCTGGTACAGGGCATCTGACACAATGCTGTCTTATGGCAATATAACAGGTACCACCTATGTAAGGTTAGCTCTTCTGGTGGAACGAAATGGGAGAACTTAATTTTAATAGCATGTTTCATTGATACACTATGGTTCTCTTATTATGACGCCAACATGTAACCAGTATAAACATTAGTACGCTGTTGTTTTGTTGTGCTGGGCTAAGTCTTTGAGTTAGGATGGGTCTGTTATGCTAATAGCACATTTCAAGAGTTTAAAAGTCACCTGGAGCTAGTGGCTGCCTTGCTGGGCAGGACAGTACTTGGAGAAATGTCCAGGTTGCTGGTACTGATACAGAGATAATGGCTCAGTGGTATTAGCATCACCCTATGGGAGTCCTGAGTTTAATTTCCAGCAGGTGTCCTTTGTGTTGGTGGTTACAGAATTCCATGTCAACTTGATAAATATGCATAGGGGTGGAGTCTAGTCTGTCAATCAGGTCACGGCCTAAAGATGCCTGCTTGTGGTCTTGGCCTTCCCACGAGGATTCTGGGAACTTCCCCTCTTTCTCACTGGAGGTAGGCACACTCTCTCTCTCTGCTTTACTTTCCTGCTGTTGGGACACTCAGAAAGCTGGAGGAGCCCCGTGGAGACCCACGCCAGTGCTGAGATGATTTCATCACTCTTGGGTTCACAAGACTTTTTAACCCGCGGCCTGTGATCTTCCTATATTTGACATCATTGAGCATGAGTCTGAAGGGGAATTTGTGGACTAGTACAGGACACATGGACTAATATCCGAATTATGGACTTGATCTGGACTGGGCTGGATGTTTTCTCAATACACAATAGCTCTTTGATATAACGCTCTCTCTTACATGCGTATGAGTGTGTATAAGAAAGAGGTTTATATACAAGAACGATTGAATATTGAGAAAACATCCCAGCCCAGTCCAGATCATTAGTCTGATATTAGCCCATAAGCCTGATACCCATCTATAAAGTCATCTTCAGATTCACAAAACACAGGCAATGATGCCAAGTGCAGGACCATCACAGGCCAGTGGGTGGGAAGTCCTGTGGAGCCAGTGGTGTTGTAACCACTTCAGCACTGTCAGGGGTCTCCACGTGGCTTCTCCAGATCAGGACACTAGCACAGTTCCATGTGTCTTGTCAGTAGAGAGTCTCAGGGAGTGAGGGGAGAGAGAGAGAGAGCGAGAGAGAGCCTCTAAGGAGGAATTACAAGAGTTCCCAGAATCCTCAGGAGAAGGTTAGGCACACAGAGACCTCATTGACTATGACCCAATTAACAGACTAGACACCATCCCATTCGCTCTTAATCCTCTCAAGTCCCAACTTGACATCAGATGATGTTACTACCACAAAGTGCCTCTTGATTTGTTTCTCTAGTCAACCCAGTCTAACACACCCTTCATGCGGCACCATGCCACCTCCCACCTGTCAGTGGAGGCTGGCATATTGCTGTGAGGCTAAGCAGGTTTCGGCAAAGCCTCTAGACTAAAATGGGCTAGGAACAAAGGTCTGGCAATATTCCTCCACACACAACTTGGCTAGACTAAGCAAACAATCCATGCGATGGCTCCAGACCAGGCAGCATTTTGTTCTGTTGTGCTTGGGGACTGCCTCATTGGCAGCTAACAGCAACAGGCTTGGCATCAGCACACCTAGGGGCTAGCCACTGCCTCTAACAACCATGCAGAATGGTGTCAGCTCAGGCACGCTGATTTTTCAATCTTTTAAAGTGGAGCAGGTCCGAATGATCAGGCTGTTGTTGGGATTCTATGTGGTTTGTAACGGATCAAATTGGCCACACACTGTCAGTTCCATAGTGGTTGCAGCAATGGGCTCAGGCCTGGGAACAAGCGTGAGGCTGACTGAGGACCGCGTGGCATTTCCCTCTGTGGGGCCTAGGGTCGTTGTGGCTCAGATCCAACCCCGTGACACCTAAGAGCACCCACGATGACATCAGTCAGGCAGACATTTCACCCACGCTGCCTGTCTCTTCTGCTGTTTGGTCTAGCTGTGCCTCTATTCTTTTCTCAGAAACCCCTGGCTCCAGGTGGACCATCGGCACCTGTCTTATCTGGCCTCCTGAGTCTTTGTTGTGGAGGATGTAGGTAACACTCTACTACTCCGCTGTCATCAAACACCGGGGGAACTGTCAAATGGGGCAATCAGTGTGAGAAACAGTAGGAGAATTCCTTCCCCGGCTGTAATAGACATACTATATGATCTAGCAATCCCTCTACTTGGTATATATCCTAAAGAAATTAAGAGCCATCACATGAATAGATACATTCACACTCATGTTCACCCCAGCATGATTCCCAATAGCATCAAGTGTGAAACAACCCAAATGCCCACCAGTAGAAGGAAGGAGAAACAGACGTTGGCGCCATATTAGAGCTTACATTCTGAGCACTAGGTTTGCAAAAGGCTTCTAATTCAGGGTCTTCCTGAATCCAATCTCAGTCTCCATGGAATTCTTTCTGGATATTTACCAGCAACGTAAAAAGCTTTCCTTTCAATCAGGGTCTGTTTCAAAGTAGGGTGCTGTGGTTCGCCAGGCTAGCCCCTCAGGGACTTGCTGGGACACACCTTTGACAAAATGTACAGTGTTCTGGTTGCATGATCACATCTTAAAAGGGGCTCCTTTGACTCTTACTCTGTTCCCAATCAACAATGACGTGTTGAGTTTCTTCTGGCAGGTGGTGTAGAGACACGAGTGGAGAGAGACTGCCACTGACCTAATAGGGATGAAAGACTAAACAGAGACCCCAAGTCAAGACCGTGATGCTTATACAAGTTGTGCTGAGCCTTAGGATGAAGTGGAAGGAAACAGGGAGACCACAGCGAGGGGATGGGATTCATTGTGCATTGCTTCCCTCATAGCTAATGTTCCTATTTCATTATCAATACAGAGACAAACACAAAAAATAAAAATTCTCATATCTGTATCAATAGATAATATCATGATAAATGGAGAAAATATTGTAGTTGTCAAGGATTTCGTCTTACCTGGATCCACAGCTGTGCCCATGGAAGCAACATCCAGGAAATCAAACAATGTATTACACTGGGTCAATCTGCTGCCAAATATCCTTTTCAAGTGTTACATGGCAAAGGTGCCCCTTGAGGGCTAAGGTGTTTCAGACACAAACCGGAGTACTTCCCTTTGCTTATACACATCTGAAAACTGGACAATTAATTTTTAAAAGATTGAAAATTTGATGTGTTTGAACTATTGTGTTGGTGAAGGGTATGGAATGGGCCATGGACTACCAGAAGAGTGAAGAAGTAGAGTCAGAAAACTCCTGAGAAGCCAGGATGCTGGGAATTCATTTCCCATCCTGCAGACATGTTATCAGGAGGGATCAGTCCCTGGAGAAGGATGCGTTTGGTAAAGTAGGGGGTTAGAGGACAAGAGGAAGATCCTTGATGTGAAGGATTGACAGAGTAACTGCTAAAATGGGCTCAAGCGTAACGATTATTGCGAGGATGGCCCAGGGCTGGGCGGTGTGCTGTTCTGTTGTACCTCCTGCCCCTTGGGGTCAGGACTGCCTGCTCAGCACAGCAAACAATGGTAACTGAGAATCCTGGCCCAGCGGAATGGACACAAACCCTCAAATATCACAGCAACCTTATTCAGTCCTGAGTACAATTGTGCTTCCCGTAGTTTTCAAGGCTGTGAACTTTGGAAGCAGATTTCCAGTCCTTTCTTATGCAGTACCGGTGAATGGGTTTCAACTACCAACCTTTCAGCTGGTAGCTGATGCCTTCACTATTTTCATTACCAATAAATGCCTTCCCCCAACCCCCCCTTTTTTAATGAGGAATGTATCCTGATTCTGGAGTAGAACATCATCTCCTTTTGATCTTGAGACCAAGAAGTATGAAGCTTAACAGAAAAGACAAAAGGGGATCTGAGTCCAAATCCTTGATTTTCTTTTTATATGAGGAAAAAAATCAACTTACATTTATCTCAGTTGAATTTTCAGTTACTTGTTGAAGATGTGTTTTCTAAGAATGAGTGAGCTGGATTCACTGAGAAATCCTGGAATAGAAGTAAGCATAGAATCACCAACTAGTTCCTGTAGCTGGTTGACTGTATCCTTGTAGAGAAAACAAATTGCAAAAAGAAATAGACTGAAATGCAGACAACCGGGTAGCACACACAATCCATCTTCTTTTAGGTTTCTACTAACAGAAAAAATATATTTGGCACACTCATGTCTTCACACAATAAATTCCATCTTCTCCATCCCTTTACTTTTGAAGACCTATCGATTTAAGAGTAGAAACAAAAATACATCCTCTCCTAAGGCTAAGGTTTTCCTCTTGCGGTCCTATCATTGACTAATGGTCTCTTACAAATACATAGGCCAGAATATATATATTTCACCCTAAGAATATTCAATAGAGTTTCTGAATCCAACGCGACAGACAGAAACACCTAAATGCTTCAAATTCGGAGGCTGACATTTGGATGCTCTCATTTAAAATACATACAATGTGGCATGTAAAAAGGTGCTTGATGAGCCCCCTGCAGACAATTCAAGAGGGCAGGAACCAGGGCAGTTGAGACTGGATTTGGTGAGAAAGCTTTTGCGATGCACTTGGAGAGATAGAGCTCATTGATTGTTCAAAAATGAAAAAAAAAATTTTTTTTTGTTTGTTACAGAGTGATTACAGCCAAGCCAAAGCATCCCTAGAGCAAGTCAGCGCATTGCAGACTCTGGGCTTGCAAGCTGCCTGCTGCATCCAGGACCACTCCGTGGAACTGCTCCACAGTATGCCACCATGGGGATGCTATCTCTTCAACCATGGGTGACCCTGTTCCTCAGCGCATCCCTGGGGAAACCATAAAATAAATGTTTCCGCGTTACGATCATGGCATCAAAGTCTTACACTGAAACCATCACTTCAGACCATTTCCCTTGACCTGTTTTGTGTTTTATTGTTGCTTTGGTTTGGTGCTTTTAAAACTTCTTATTGTGAATTGGAGTAAAGGTTTATAGAGCAAATTAGTTTCCAATTCAACAATGCACACACATTTTGTCTCATGCATCCCACTTCCTCCCTGTGTTTCCCCTGTCCATTCTGCATTCCTAACCCTACGGAATGTTATCCTGGGGTATGTGCTTCCCAATGGATCCCTAATGATTTATTTTTCTAAGGATGCATACCTCCCCTACTGTTATTGCTCTCCATCTTGATGTGCTTACTGTTTGGCTGAAAAGTTGAGCTCTATGGATAATTTTATTCCTAAATTTGAAGAGTGACTGAGGGTGATAATTTTGGTGGTTGTACCAACCAGTTTCGGTGGTGGACTCTATTCAACCAGTAAGCCTGGTCTGTTTGGGGATTTTGAATATTGCTCATTTTTTTCTCCCCTAATACTCAAGACCTTCCAATATCATCTCTTTATTAGCAGTCAGTAGTGGTACCTAGGTACCATCATGTTCTTCTGGTCTCAGGTGATGAAGACTGATGTTCACGTGGTCTGCTACTCAGTCTCTTAGTTCATTGCACTACTTGTTTCTGTTTGTCTTTGTCTTTCTTCATTCTTCTTTGCTCTGGATTCTGTGAAACCAATTAAAACTCCAAACTCATTGCCAAGGAGCCATTGCTGACTCATGGTGACCCCTGTGGGTTTCTGAGACTGAAGCAGTTTACAGAAATAGAAAGCCTGATCTTCTTTCCCCAAGGACCTGCTGGTGGTTTCAAATTTCTGACCATTTGGATCATAGGCCAACACATAACCACTACCCCAGACCAATAGCTACACCTTCTGTGACTAGTTAGGAGTCATTAAAACCCTTTGCCTTATCTAATTTAGATACAGTGTTCTATTTCATGAATGGGTTTCAAAAAATACCTTTTTTGTTTTAGGCTAGTGGGTTTTTAAGAGAGGTTCTATTATGTTTGCTTTCATTGCAAGTTTAGAGTCAGTTATGAAATCCTGAATTATAAGAGAGACCAAGTAAACTTTATTTTTTTAAAAACACATAATGTAAAGGTTTCCTTTCAGAATTCATAAACAATTCAGAGCATTACATTAAGGATTACATAAAACAGCAAAAAATTCAATGAAACCCTTTAAATATAAACACCATAATAGTATCACAGAAGTAAAGCTTACACAGACCAAAAATACAAATCTATCATACTGAAGCTAATTTTAAAACATTGAATTGGACTTCTCTAGAAAGTAGTAGGGGTCATCATGATGTATGACTTCGTTTCATGAAACTACTGAACATCAGTAAGTTCTTTTTGATTCCCTTTAGTGATCATGTGGTGGGTTACACACTGAGCTTCTGAACAGCAGAGTCAGTAGTTTGAATCCACCAGCTGCGATGAGGAAGGAAAGGCAGACGTGTTGTCCTGTAGAGATTTATATCACTTTGGAAGGCCACAGGGGCAATTCTGCTCTGCCCTGTGGTGTGGGGATGAGTTTGAATCAACCTGATGGCCATGAGTTTGGCTTGAGTGTTGTTGAAAGAAGTTCTACTTGCCCAGTAGCTCAATGCTTGGCTTTTAAGAAATAGTTGGAGGTTCAAACCCACCAGCTCTTCCACAGGGGGTGGGAATCAAGTAAACAGGAAAATAAATAAACCACCTAGCAATCTGTTCTGATAAAGGTCACAGCAGAGGAAACCCTCTGGGGACAGTTCTCTTTCTTCAAGGACCACGGTGAGTCAGAATCCATTTCATGACAGGACACATGACAACAACCGCAGTAGCGTTGCTCAGAGGAGTCTCTGGGTGGAGTAAATAGTTTGCACTTAGCCACTTGAACTGAAGTTTGGCAGTTTGAAACCAACCAGCAGGGCCACAGACAAGGGGCCTAGTGACCTACTTCTGTAAAACTTACAACCCAGAAGAGCTTATGCCGCAGCTCTGCCTTATAACACAGGGTGTGCTTATGAGTCGGGGTCAACTTGATGGCAATGGGTCTTGTTGTGGTTGACAGTGTTGTTGAGTCATTCTATCCTGAAAGCCCCTCAGGGAACTGTCTCTTTGTCCACTATGCCCTATGTCCCTTCAACATTCCCACAATTCTAATCTCATTCTGGGTCCTTGCCCCCTTGCTGCAGTTTAGCAGCCAATTCCCTGGCAGCTGCTATGGTCGGCTCATATGCAGACTCAGCAAAGACAGGGGAAAAGATGGACTGAAGAGAACGCCAGGGACAAGCATTACACTCCTGCTTCTTTGAAAGATATGTTTTAGCTTACTTTGCAATGAGTAGTGAACAAACGCTCCACCGAGTATGTCTTTTAGCAGTGCTTTCGGAAAGGCCTCATTTCCCTTCCACCCATTATTAAACCAAGGGGACTCCAGTGAGGATTGTACAATGCTTCTCGATATGATTGAATTATTGATTGTATGATATGTGAATTATATGCCCCAAAACTGTTGTTGGGTAAAAAAAGAGCCTTCAATCTATAGGAAGTTTCTGTGGAATTGGGAGAGAGACAAACAGAAGGCAGCCATTCCCAGGAACAAAATATTTGATGTGATAAAAAAGTGAATTTGTATATTACATTTTTGTATTAGTACAAATAAGTCTACACTTGTATAGCTTATTGGGTAGCTGACAGTGATCTTGACGATTGTTACCCGCAAACTATCCAATGACTTATCATTATTCCTACTCCAGTCATAAAATTGTATCAAAGAAGAGCTCTCTGAGGAAATTCACTAAATAGCTTTCTTACTCAACTCCCTGCTTAATGCTACAGTTAGTTGATGATGATTAAGTAGATGATAGAGAGAGAGAGAGAGAGAGAGAGAGAGAGAGAGAGAGAGAGAGAGAGGTGGAAAGGTTGACAGCTATCATCAAGTTGGCTCTGACTTCTGGTAACTACAGAGTCACTATAACATGACTATAACATGGCAAACATTGCATCACCCTATGATTGCTGCCAGGTTCAAAGTCATCCCTGTTCCCAGTGTCAGTCCATCTTACTGAGGGTCACACTCACCTGTAATAGCCCACTATTCCACCAAACATGATGTCCCTCCTAGTGATTGGTATGTCTCAATAATGTGTCCAAAGCAAAATAGACAATATTCTGATGTAAACTTTGACATTCCCATTGGCTCATTTTCAGAAGTTTATTGGCAAGTCTAAAAGTATTACCACTAGAATTCCATAACTCATACATGCATGATTTTATGCCAAATAAAATTTGAGATAAATAGAGGCTACAGAGGTACTCTCTCCACAATACACTGTATTAGTCTTGTTGTGTGTGTGTGCACGAGTTCTGTTTTTGTTCTTCCCTGCACCATTCAGGTTTTCTCAGACACATACCAACAGCATCAGGGGGACAGGTGGCACTTAATCTACCCAATCTACTCACATCAGCCCAAACAACAGGCATGAAGGGGAAAAGGACTACACGTTGTCAACCCAGCCTGTGCAGAATATTGTACATGAAATCGTGCTACATATCTGGGGGAGGGGCACATTCAACCATGAACTTTTTTCTGAAGTGAGAGATGATGACCCCCCTCCATGCAAGCAACGAGAACGGCAAAAGTGCAGGTAGAATTTTCATTCCCCATCATATTTTTTTTCTTTGGACTGATGCTGGAGTGAAGTGTAAGATTTGAAATATTTGTTTTCTGGCTTCTGAACTGGGATTTAAATAGAAACTGAGATGCCACATGCCTTCAGTGACTTTGGATCTCCCGTTTGATCTCAGAAATGTACGGGTGACCTTTGCTGTGAGTTACCTCTGCGATGACGACAGCCTAGCTCAGGGCTTATTCTCCGGAGGCTTTGCGCTCCAGGCCCCAGTCCAGTCTGTGGAGCTTCAGCCACATGGAGGCCTCGTGGAGAGAGGACAAAGGGCAATGCTTACTGTAGGGTTAGTGATTTTCTGTCCACATCGCAAGGCTCCTTCCCAGTCTTGCACCTACAGCCGACGCCCATGCCCTGGGACATCACATGCAACATGTGCACCTTACTGTCTGCAAACACGGAGCTCGTCTTCTCCTGGCTCAGCTCGCAGCTCTCCCTCAGCTCACAGGGGATTTGCAATGCTTGGCCCTGCGGAACTCCTCCATGAGGTTGCAGGCATACTTGACCATGTCTCCCAGGGCTTCCACCCTTTCTTGGGGGGAGGGGGGAGGTTGGTCAGCTTCTGGATTTCCACCTTGGCCTCATCCTTGTCTTTGGTGGTGTCCTCCTGGCACCCACAGGGTAAGAAATAGGAATCTCTTTACCGGTTGTTCCTCTCTTCTGTTGGATACAGGAGCTCAATGGAGCTGGGGAACACCTCCTCACCTGGGCTGATTTTGTGCATGGCGCTCACCTCTGCCAGGGTCCCCTTGTAGCTCACAATCACGTTGGGGCAACAGCTATGGTTTATCAATGCACCATCCGGAAAATTTGCTGATCCCAAATGAGAAAGTTCATGATCTTCAATTGTGAAACCATCGCAGTTAACCTGGGCAAAAAGCATCCCCCAGGCTCTTTGGGGCCGGAAACTCAAGTGAAGGTGGTGGAGAGAGGCTATGCCGCTCTGGATCAAGTCCTTCTTCCCATGGTCCAGCTTATCCAGATGGACTCAAAGTCCTTCGCGGCTAGCAGTGTTTCAGACGGTGGATGTTCTGTTTGGCCAGAATCCTCGCTGTTAACCCAACAGCCTCCAGGGGATTCCAGCCTTCCCCAGAACAACCTTGGGAGAACATTCCAGCTTGTGCAGGTCCAAGTCTTCTTTCTGCCACTCACACTGCAGTGAAAAGCCAGCCTGCAACTTCCACACTCGGACAATCCCTCCTTCCTGGCGAAACAGGGCTCGCTGTGGTTGCGCTGTTCGTTGACCACGAGCACAGAGGTGCAGGCTGGGCAGGAGACGGGCAAGTCCCCCATCTGGAAGCTATGCAAGGCCCGCAGCCCCGGCCCTAGCCCAGGCTGCAGAACCTCTCCAGGGGGCCCTCACCTTCTGCCCACGTGGTGGCGGTAGTGGTGGAGAGGCGGGCTGGTGGCATATGGGCTGGGCGAAGGGGCACAGGGCTCCTGCTGTGCCAGGAGCTGTGGCTCCTTTGCATTAGTCTTCTAAATGGTTTCCTTGGTAAGTCCAACCAACATAAATGGGTCGGCTACATTTTTGAATTATCTTGATAGATTTTCTGGAAAGCCACAGGGTGGTCACAGTGTCTTATGAGGGCACATTCTAAAGAAAACGGAAAACTGTATCGCTGAGAAAAATATCAGGGAAGTTTTCCTGAGGATTTTTTTCCCTCCCATCTTGACCATGTGCATCTTGACAGTGTGGAAAACGCTGTCCTGGGAGAGATAATTTTCTTGGGAAATTTTTGTTGCCCATCCACCCTGCAGCTCTGACTTACCCTTTCACACTTCTTGATGTTCCCCAAACACTAAAAGCATGTCAAAGGCATGCAATTTGAGTGTCCCAAGTTTGGCTAACCTATCTATGTGACATAGTATAAGTCAAAGTGTATAGAATTCTTTGGGGGGGGGGGGGAAGGCCAGAAAGATAGATCTAGATCAAGGATAGGAAACCTTTTACCTGTCAAAGCCTTTGAATATTTATAAGATCATTTCATGACCATGCAAACTTATTCATTTAAAACTTAGCCTGTGATATTTGGGTAAAAATTTAATTAACTCCCCCCTAATGTGCTGGCTGAGACAGCTTCTCTTTAGTAAAGCGTGTGATGTTAGTTGGTAATGATGTTTTTACAGGGCCTTATATGGCCCATGGGCCAGACCTTCATGACTTAGATGGAGGGTCTGTACGGGAACAATAGTTTCACATTTTAATATTTTTGTTTAAAATATGTTTCTATACTTCTGTAGCAATACTTTTTGTTTCCCTTAATAGACTACAAGGTCTTTCTTCCCAGTCTATCTTCCTCTGGAAGATTTGTGAACATCTATTCAGCATCATAGCCTCCAGTAACCCTCCACAGACAGGTTGGTGGTGGTTGGCAGGAGTAGTTCAATGGGACAATTCTTCATGTTCATGTGACAGGCCTGGGATCTATTCCTGGAGAGGGTACTTCAAGGCTAGCTACCACCACTACAGTATTACATAAATAGTTTCACCTCCCCAAATGCCACCCGTGCCTCACTTAATTCAATTCTCCCAACCAATGAATAATTTGGATAGGTTTACTATCCATATTTTTTCCTCTTTTCCATAAATCACATCAATGGAATCATGTATGTAGATTTCAGACAGGCTGAATTGTGAATTTTGAAACATACAAACAAAACTGAAGGAAATGGGTAGAAAGTGGCAGAGTACCATGAAAATAAATAGACTTAAAAAAATACAGTTGAAAGGAAAAACATTGAAGTTTAACTTTCTACTTGAGTATAGCATAAACACAGAAAAGTGGCCTATTCTAGAGGCATATTATTATATAGATCAATAGGACAGATTTGAAAGTCTGGTAATAGACCCACATAATATGATCAATTGATTTTGACCGAAGTGCTGGGGCAATTAAATGGAGACAGGACAGTCTTTTCAACAAATGACACTGGAACACACACACACACACACACACACACACACACACACACACACACACACACACACCCCTAATCGTATCTTCTATCCTATACTAATATTAGCTCAGACTGGGTCATAGACCTGAAGATAAAACCACAAACCACAAAACATCTAGTAGAAAACAAAGCAGGCAATTGCTATGACCTTGAGTTAGCCTTGTGTTCCTTTGATATGAGAACAAAGGCATGATATATATGATAAAATGCTGATAAATTGGAGCTTCAAAAACAAAGAACTTTTGTTCTTCAAAACCTAATGTCAAGCAAATGACAAGGAAAATCACAACTGAGGAGATGATATTTGCAAATCATAGGTCTCATAATGTATGTACTTGTGTGCAGCTCAGGTACTGGACCTTCAAAACTCGACAGTCAGAAAGGTGAGAATTCGCCTGGAAAATGGACAAACCACTTGGACAAACATTTCACCAAAGAGGATAGTCAGGCAGCGAGGAAATAAATGAGCACCTGTAGAGATGTTCAACATCATTAGTCATTAGAGAACCAGATTAGATCCCCAGGGAGATGCTACTGCACACTCAATGCAATGGGGAGCAGAAGAAAGAAAAGAAAAAAGCGAACCTGACACTCCCAAGATGTGGAGTAACATAAACGTTCATTCACTGCTGGTGGGAATTCAAAATTGTACAGCCATGGCCACCTGGGAAAACAGTTCTGCACTTTCTTGTAATGTTAAGTGAGGAAGCCAGATGCTGGAATGGGTTAAGCAACAGGCAGCTTACCCAAAGGCTGACAAAACCCACCAGGTGTGCCTCAGGACAGATGGAGCTTCCTGTTTCTGTGACCATAGGGAACCTCAGGCACCCGAGGGAGCAGGTGCACTCTGTCTTGCAGGGTTGCTGCGAGCTCTCCACTTGAGAGCAGTGAGACTGCTTTCATGTTTGGTTTAATGAAAGGGAATGAACCGGGCTTTGCTGCCTACAGCAACAATATAGATGAATATTGAATGCAGTTGGCTAGGTGGGGGAAATGACTACATATTTGATTCTATTTATGTGGAGTTTTTTGAAAAGAAAGACAATAGGCACTAAAAACAGATTAGCAGCTGCCAGGAGCTGAGGGTGGATGGAAGGACTGACTACAGAGGAACAGAATAAGGGCATGCTCCCAGTGAGGGGTATTTTCTGAATTCTGACTGCAACGGGGGGACAGGATTGTATTTGACAATCCCATAGGGGGGCTCCCCACATACAGCATACAGTGAACCTTCATTTGGGAAAAGATAGATGTTTAAAAATTCAACCACCGTAAATAAACCTTGTTATGTAAAAACAGACAAACTCACTGCTAGTGAGTCAATGTTGACTCCTAGGGACCCTCTAGGACAGGGTAAAACTGCCTGGGGAGTCTCAGAGACTGCAGCTGTTTATGGGAGTGGAAAGCCTCATTCCGCCCCCAGCGGCTGGTGATTTCCAACGGTGCATTACAGCCATATCCATCATCATGATGCCACCAGGGCTCCTAAAGCTGTTGTAGCGATGAAGTGACACCCTGTCCTTGGTTGTCATTTTCTACCCAGTTCCAAGGAATTTGTCAAATAACTCGCAGGTGCTCACCGACACGGGATGTTAGGGATGGATCAGTAATTGATAAGACATAGGAGGAGTCTTTGGGAAATGCCAGTATCCAGGATGGCAATCTGAAAATAGTTATGCATAGGCAACTCTTTCCCACATCAGTACAAATCCACTCTGGCTGTGGGATCTAGATTAATTCATTCATTCTTTCATTCATACTTTGCCAACCTCCAAGTAGTTGACAAATTCCCATCTTTATCATTCAAATTAGGACTTGTCATTAGAAAGGCCTATGTATGGCCAGAAACCAAATAGTGATTCCCAAAATATTCTCAAGAACACACCTATTTGTCCTTGTTTTGCAGTGGGATCCTGGTGGGTTTTGTCAGGCAAGCCCCTCCCAAGTCCATGGGCATCTAGATAGTTCTGACTTGTGTGGCCGTGTAGAGGTGTGCCCAATAGGAGGGTTAATGGCTTTGGTCCTCTTGAGGCAGAGCCCCCTCTTGTGCTTCCGTTGCAGCGCTTGGTTTAGTCAAGCGTCCAAACTTTGAGTCAATTAGGGGACACAAACTGTACCACCCAGGGGTCAGCATCAGGTGGTCACATATCCATCAGGAGGTTCTAGGACTAGGGACATCTAAAATGAAAGCCCGTGGGCACCTAGTCTAGATGTGCTCGTCTTCTTGCCTGATCCTGCCCAGCACCATTCAGCAGATGGATCAACGACAAGGATAACAATCACCATACACTCCAGTCCACACGTTTACCTGTATTCCGCAGAGATCACAACCCAGCGACTCTGCTTATCAAGCTAGTGAAGTGAGGAGTCCTTTCTCCCACCCATCAAAGGGCTGTGTGAGTAGGTGTCACGAGACAGGATTTCTTTGTCTCCATAGCCTTGGGTGGTAAAAAAAGTTTTTTCTTGAATGCTAACCTAAAGGTTGGTGGTCCATCCACTCAGCGGTTCCATGGAGGGAATGCCTGGCAATATGCTTCTGTAAAGACCACGTCAGAACCAGTTCGGCTTCAGACCACATGGGATCACCATAGATCAGAATTGCATTGACAGCAATAGGCTTTTTTTCACTTAGCCTTTAAAAATCCTTTTATATTTTATATAGCACCTATAAAAGAAGTTACCATAAAATAATTGTGAACACCTCAACTGTAGCTTTAGCCCCTCGATTTTGAGGGAATCCCTGAAAAATCGCTTTTCAAAGGCCTCTCATGCCCCATCAGGTCAAGCCAGCATCGCTTGTCTCCAGCACACGGAAAAGACAGAGCCTCCAGCTCCTGTCTCTTCAGCAAGGTCAACAGGTCACAGGCACTGTCCACGCACACGATATCAAGCTGTATCCGGTATCACCTTTGCTGTGAACTTCAGGAGTGGAATGAAAGCCAGGAGAGAGACCAAACAAAATTGCTCTTTTAAGTCAGCTCAGAAGTGCCCAGGACCACAGAGAGGCGGCCGGCTTCCTCATTGTATTGTCCCATCTGCCCTGTTGATACCACCTCCCGAGGCTTCCTCCAGCCGAGACCTTCCCAGAATGAACAATGAGGACTTGTAGTTTATTTTCCCCTCCCGTCAGTGTTGCAGATTCATTTAGACAGAAACATGGCAGGGTGATATTGTCCGAAAGGCAACTTGACAGTGATACACAGAATTTCTCTGTAGCTTGTTATCCACTAAAATGATTTAAGGGGATAAAGGGAAAATAAGGTGATTTGTAGTTGAGAGAAATCAAACAATAAATTAGTATCTTTCCAGACGGAAGCAGTGGGGAAACTGCAGGATAAAAAGTCAAGAAATGGTGTCTCTAGTTTGCCTTACTTTACTCACTTGCCCATGACATGGAGTAGACTGACTGCATGACCTCCCATCACAGGTGTAGTTATTGTGGCTGTGAGGTGTAATTGAGTCGGTCCCATCTCACATCACCAGGGCCTGCACCATCCTGCCTGCCATTGTTAGGTTTGAGCCCATTATTGCAGCCACTCTGCCAATCCATCAATTGGATCGGTCTTACCCTGTCTCCTGCTGACCCTCCCTTCACCAAGTCCTTCTCCAGGGACTGTGCCCTCTTGATAACAGGTACAGGGCACAGGAGAGGAAGTTTCCCATCCTAGACCATTCTGGCTGTACGTCTTCCAAGACAGAGTGTTTTGTTCTTCAGGCAGTCTGTGGCACTTTCAACATTCTCCAGCAAGGTCTTAATCCAAATGCATTTGTTCTTCTTGGGCCTGCCGTAGTGATTGCCCAACGTTCACATGCACATGAGGCAGTGGAAGACACCCTGGCTTAGACCTCAGTTCTCATCATGACACCTTTACTCTTTAATACTTGAAAAGGGCCTTTGCCACAGATTTTCCCAGTGCAATACGTTGTTGGATCTCTTGACTGCTGCTATCAGAGTGGTTGATAAGCGCGTAGGGCCTAGTTGTCTTGCCTTTTTCAGAACACTACCAGGGAAGTATCTATATTTTAGATTCTAGAGAGAAGACAAACTGGACATTTGTTTCTTGGGATCCAATTCTATTTTCCTTCCTGATAGAAACCTGATTTCCTCAAGGCCAGCAGTTCTCATCCTTTGGGTCGTGACCCCTTTGAGGGGTCGAATGACCTTTTCCCTAGGGTCGCCTAAGACCATTGGAAAACACATATTTTCGATGGTCTTAGGACCTGAGACACTGCTCCTCTATCCATCTCCAGGCAGGCCCGCCCACATGCACATACACCCACCTACGAGTACCCGGCATGAACAGTTACCCTTGCTACACCATAGTTTAAGACAAAATTTCATTTATTTGTCATTAGAAATAAATATTTCACCATATATAATTACATATGGTTTTTGTGATTCATCGTTATGCTTTAATGATGCTCAATTTGTAACAATCAAAATATATCCAGCATATTAGATACTTACATTATGATTCATAACAGTAGCAAAATTACAGTGATGCAGTAGCAATGAAAATAATTTTAGGGTTGGGGGGGGTCACACACAAGAATTATAATAAAGAGTCATGGCAGTAGGAAGGTTGGGAAGCATTGGTCTAGGTGGAGAGGCATGGACTGAAGTGTGCAGGTGCCTGCCCACAGATAGGGTGGCAGCCAAAGCAGATTCTGCAAAGTTCTGGAACCTTTTTTTACTTTCTCTCTCCTGGAGCAGCCCACGTGGGCACATGACCCAAGCTGAGCCAGATAGATGCTACAGCTTGCCATGAACAGTGACCAGAGAGTCTGAAAATGGTCAATGGTTGTGATAATTACATAATCTGGTGTCAATTTGGGACTTGAGAGTATTGTAAGTGAAGGAGTAGAGTCTAGTCTGACAATCCAATCATAGCCAATGGGGCCTCTGTGTGGGCGTGGCCTTCTGAGAATTCTGGGAACTCCAGTATTTCCTCCTTGGAAGTAGAAGACACACTCTCTCTCTCTGCTCACTCCTGGAGAGATGCTCTACTGACAAGGCACATGCCCTGGGAGCTGAAGAAGCCACATGAACCTACCCTGATGTAACCAGATCCCTGGAGTCAGAGAAGCCACGTAGAGAACCCTGCCAGCACTGAGAACCTTACAACGCCACTTGATCCAGAAGGCTTCTAACCCACCGTCCTGTAATCCTTCTGTATTTGGCATCATTGCATGTGTTTCATAAGTGTGAGGAGGATTTTATAGATTGGTATTGGAAATATGGGCTAATGTTGGACATATGGATTTGATCTTGACTGGGCTGGGATGTTTTCTAAATATTCAATGGCTCTTATACAGTAACCGCTTTCAAATATACATATGAGTGTTTATGGATTTGTTTTCTAGTCTACCCAGAATAACACATTATGGTACCAGGAGTGGGTGCCAAGTTGGCAAGGAGTAGACTGTGATAGGTAGGAGTAGACTTTGATTGGCTAACCTGGCCAATAGGAACATGTGGGATTAATAAGGTCACAGTTTGATTTGAGGACAAAGAGCTAAACGGTTCGGCAAGCCACGCCTCTTTCCCTCTTGCTCTCTGGTGATCAGACCAGCATGTGGCTACTAGTTCTCTGCCTCAACTTGTGAGCTACACTACCTGTGAATTCCAATCCATGGATCATGTCACTAGAACTTGAGGTTCCTTTGAGACCTGCTTCACCACACTGCTGGTGTACACATCACTTGAGCTTGGGACTGTCAGATGCTGTCATCTTGCTAACTGTTGGTGCCCCACCCTGCTGTTTGATATCTGTGACCAGACTGCCTGCATTACCCTACGGAACACTCAACTGTCTGCTTCCTTGACCTTGGACACAATGGCCTTTATGAGTTGAAGGACTTCCAGTACATTAACTATTCCACAGAACTGAGTTGAACTGAGACCTCTGTACTGCTGTGTGGACTAATTAGCTGTTATATTCCTTTGTGCTCTATCTATCTACACACACATACACACATTCATTCATTCATTCATGCATACAGGCAATCATAAATGTCCTGGTTGTGTTTCTTTAGAGAACCAAGTCTAACATAATGGTGATTGTAGATGTTGTTGATTCTGCAATTAGCTCCTGAGGAAATATAACCTGTTGCTTCTAATACTAAAGGTCTCCATTAGTGGTGTCCTTTTTTTCTCTCCCAAAGTCGAAAATAGTCTCTTCTGCGTCCAACAACCAGGATGGGTTTCAGGACTTGTCATCCAACCATTATTATTATCGACAAGCTTATTCTTCACAAAACCCTCGATGACTGTGAGGTAGTATTAATAATTACTTTTGAGACCCCCCCCCATAAAAGCACAATCCTAGGACCCATACATTTTTATCCAAAATATAGGTCCTTCTGAATTAAAAAAGTAATAAATAATGAGACAGTTCAACTACTAGAGCTAAATTACTACATCTTTTGGTCCCATATGTTTAAAAATTTTACCTGAAAAGGGTTGATCAATATTGGAATTGAACACTTCAAGCTTTTTATCATAGCAGTGATTTGGAGCTTAATTTTTCATTATGGTTTTGTGTAACCTTCATTATCCTATATACTCTGTTGAAAAGACCCTTATATCACAACGCCTTAATATCCAGAGTTTGGAGTAGAATAATAGGCCTTTCATTTTAATATCTTAAACTATGGAGCACTCATTAAAGAACCGGAGGCTCAAATACAAGAACTACAAGCACATACTAGTGTAGATGCTTAAAAATAGCACCTTTTGACTTCAACTCACCATTTCTTCTTTGAAATCTTGTCCATTTCTTTCCAACCAGATGCCAGTTCTTTGTGGTTTTGTAAGTGATATTATCATAATTTGGTTGATTTATTCAAAAGCTGAAGCTTTAGAAAAATCTCACTAAAAGCTGATCATCATCACATTCTTTGAATTGGGAAATTATTCTTTAAAATCACAATAATAATACTTATTGAGGTCTCTGATCTGGTATGAGGGCTTATTTCTAAAAAAATATTTTTATAGACCTGGCACAGCTACGATTGCATTCATACAATCATCTGGCCTTTAACAGCTGTGTTCTGTCTCACACTGCCTCTGGATCTATGCACATTTACATAAGCATATACTACAATGATATCTGTACCATACTTAGCTGTGCATGTGTGTAGATATATATAATACACCCTAAAATCAAATTAACTACCACCGAGTTGATTTCCACTTATACTGACCCTATAAGAGGTGTAGAACAGTTCCTTGGGATTTTCAAGACCATAACTTTTTACAGAACTAGAAAGCATCCCCCCTCTCCCATGGAGGGGCTGGGGACATTGAGCTGCTTTCTTTGTAGTTATCACACCAACACCATGCAGTAGGTCACCAGAATATATCTATATCACCTCTTTCTCCCCACTAATCTCTCTTTTTCTTCCCCCCTCCTTCCCTCCCTCCCTCTAGTTCCACATCTACATCCACATTGACATATGTATATATACATATATATGTTCCATATATATATACTGTATTTTATGTAACATCTATATTTCTACATTCAAAGTTACAGTTACATATCTATCTATCTATCTATCTATCTATCTATCTATCTATCTATCTATCTATCTAATCTATACAGCTTGTTCCTGGCTGTATTAAGAAGGCTAAATGGGTGTTCATGGCCCTACATGAAATGTTGGCCATATGGTATGTTCAAAATTCCCTGGGGCTCAATCTGTGTGTTGCGGCATCATATACCAAAAAATCCATCTTAGAGTCACTGTAACTGAAGGAAAAAATAATCACATGGTACTGCAGGCTGGAGTATGAGTTCTTGAGTAATTTATAAACTTCAGTTACCTCTACTAGATATATCTCAACTTCATAGTATGAACACCAATGGATATTTAGCAAAGTATCATTATGATGGCATTGAACCCCGTATTTATTCAGGCTAAAAGCATATTGAAGTAGCAGGGCAGTGAAGAGCCAGTGGAAATTCACCCACATCAGACAGGGTAGGGGTAGGAGCATTCTGAGTATAAGCATCCATCTCCATAGGAACTGGGGTTAATGTAAGGATCAAACTCAAAGGTTTGAACCCACTACACCTCCATTAGAGAGAAAATCTGGAAATGCTACTTCTGTCAAGATTACAGACCAGAAAACCTGATGGAGCTACTCTATTCAGATGCAGGGATCACCATGACTTGACTTGACAATACACAACACCTGTAGCACTATATAGCTCCATCACATGCACACACACAGACAACACCAACACACACAGTCTATTTTCTACTGACAATATACAGGAGTGGGCTGTAATCTACTTCAGGTAAGCGATCCACAGGACCAACCCGAAGATGGTTGAACACAGCTGAACTCTTCCACCCTCCCCCATTATCCTCCTCATGTCCATTGGAAGGACACAGGCAGTACCTTCACCTTCACTGTGTGCAGAGACAAGTCAGGAGGTGGGTTGGAGAGAAAGCCTGTCCAAATTCTCAGAAGAGATCTCTACTTTGTTGGGAATGCCCAACAACAGTCTCAGAAATGCTGCATTGTCAGCATCATATCTGAATCCTAACACGCAATCCAGTGATGGACAGAAAAATAACAACAAATGACACCAATTTTACTCAAAATAACTTCTTGAGAAGGCCGAATGTTATTCTTATTTGTGCTCCAAAAGATGCTGTATCTTTAAAACAAGAAGGATGATTAATAGGATGTTTTAAAAATGAATAAAGGTAGTTTTTGTATTTAACTCCCAGGAGAGGAAATGAAACACATTCTTGATAGTTTAATGGGTAAAAACAAGAACAAAATACAATAACAATAGTTTATTTAATTCTAGAAAGAAATTTTGAGGACAAATAAGCTGAAGAGATGAAGGAGCGAACTAGAAGATCTGGGATCAATATATTTTCCAAAGGGTGCAAAGCAACTGCAAGGGTCACCAAACTTTTCTATCAAGAGGCTAAATAGTAGATGCTTTAGGGTTTTGTGGGCCATGTAGTGTCTGTTACAACTATTGAACTATGTTCTTGTAGAAGAAAGCGCTCATCAATAGATACTACATCAATGAATGGATGTGGTTATGTTCCAAGAGCCTCATTTATAAAATCAGTTGTAGACCTAATTGGCCTGGTGGAATGTACATTTCAGAGCCCCAAACTATAGGGCTAAACAAGAAATAATAATTACAGATGAAAGGAAAGTTAGCATTATGACTGATGGCTGGGGCTTAACCTAACCCACCATTCACTCTGTGACCATGAGCTGGTACTTATCTATAAATTAACATCTCCCACTTTGTTAAATGAGTATCATGATATCTCATATTCTGACAGTCAGACAATTAGATGGTTCAGACAAAGCTTCCCATTGTGCTGGATTCAATAAATAACAATGCTCATAATTTCAGGTTCTTTATCAGCAGCATATCGCATAGAGGATAGATGAACACATTTAATATACAAAGCATTATTAAAATCCAGTAAGACAATGATGGACATCACATATATTTCAGAGCTAGAATCAATGAACTGAAAATGCACAGAAGAAGAAATATATTAAATTTTTAATAAGGTGAAAAATGTTCAATTTCACCAGGAATAAAAATTATATAGAAAGCAAACAAGGATATCTCTAACTTGGTAAAAGAAAAGAGATGATCTTCAACCCCATCCCACTTTTATATCTTTGGACTCTGAAACTCCATTTACAGAAATATATATGGAGGAAATACTAATGGATAGAAAGGAATCCAAGCTGAAATGGTTTCTAACCATTATGTTGGTCATCACCGCCAACAACAATTATGAACAACTTGAATATCCAACTTTAAAGGTCAGTTACGAACGTAAGGCATTGAAGAAAACACTCAGCCCAATCGTTACAATGAAGTCCTAGGAAATTAATTTTTCCTCTTTGTCAGTTGTGTTTTATTTTTTCCCTCTTGATTTTATATAATAGTCTTAGGTAATGAAGACAGGGAAAAGAAAAGAGGTTCTATTTTTAAGAAATATGCATAAGTCCCCCAGCAGAAACTAACTACCAGTCAAAAGACTGGAGGTTCTAACCCACCCACTTGAATCTTGGAAGACAGTCTGGACAGTCTGTTTCCAAAAGGTCTTCAGCACCTTGCCAACCCCAGGGAGCTGGGTTGTCACATGTTGCCCTGAGTCAGAATCAATTATATGGCAACTAACAACAACGGACAAGCAAATATTTTAGAAATTTTGGTGGTCGGCACAAACTCAGTGTGTTAGTCTGGATGGACTAGAGAAACAAATTTATGGACACTGATATGTGTATAGGAAAGAGTTTTATATACAAGAGTGATTGAATATTGAGAAAGCATCCCAGTCCTGTCAAGATCAAGTCCATAAGTCCAATATTAGCCCGTATGTCCGATACCAATCTATAAAGTTCTCTCCAGACTCACGGAATATATGCAATGATGCCAAATTCAGGAAGATCACAGGCTAGTGGCTGGGAAGTCTTGTGGATCCAGTGGCATTGTAAGCATCTCAGCACTGACAGGGGTCTCCTCATGACTTCTCCTAGTCCAGGGCTCTGGCTACATCAGGGTAGGTTTGTATGGCTTCTCCTCAGGGATATCTTTCAGGGAGTGATAAGAAAGACTCTCCAGCCTCTGAGGAGGAAATACAGGAGTTCCCAGAATCCTCAGGAGAAAGCCATGACCACACAGAAGCCTCATTGGCTATATCCTGATTGACAGGCTAGACTCCACCCCTACACTTTTAACCCTCAAATCACACCAGATTACATAACTACCACATTCAGTATCAGGTTCACTGTCTTCAAAGAACATGACAGCTCTTCTGACCCCAAAAGAGGGGGATGGCTTCTGGTTTAGACTTAGTGGGATCCAGGGTCTGCTGGCTCTCTCTCCCTCCCTCCCTCCGTCCCTCCCTCCCTCCCTCCCTCCCAGCTCTGTGCTCTCCTCTGTTGGCTTCCTTTTCTATCAGATGGCATGAGGGGGAAGGGGACAGAATCTCCAGCTAACCACAGGACTGTCTCATTCAAATGCGCTAACATACCCAAAACCAGGATTCCCCTGTCAATCAACTGTAACATAACTGCTTTTCTTCCCTCATCCACTTTTCTCCAAGGTTCTCATGACCACTGGTATGGGAATATTGGGTGATTGCTTTCTGTCTCCTTTGCTAGAATGCGAGCACCCTGAAGAAATACACGTTTTGATTGGCTGCCTATGTGGTTCTCACGGCTACATCTTTAACTCTCAAACTGGATTCTGCATCCAGTGATCCCTCATGAAATATCTGTTTAATAAACGAAGCAATGTATTCATGAGCAGCTAAGCTCATGCAGGAAAACAAGCGGGAATTAAGTTTAGAGAACGGTTCTATCGTTAGAGATCTTCCTAACCAAAACAGCCAGTGCTCTGTTGGAGAGAGAAGAGGCTGTCTGCTCCCATCGAGATCGACAGTCTTGAAAACACTGTTATCAGAGCAAAGAGAGCACCAATGGGCTTGAGGGCTGTCAGTTTGGCTTGCTGGTTTTGTTGGCCTCCCTAGAGTTGAAGATGAGGATTGTTTGCTGTAAAGAAGACTCGTAGGGTTTTTAATTGGGATTGTGTTGAACCTACAGATCACTTTGGATAAAATTCATATCTTAAGAATATTATTCATAGAGTTCCCAATTACCAAGTTTTTGGAAGTATATCCCCAATGCTTTCTTCCAATGAACTCACCAAGTGGTGTCAAAACACCAACTTTTGTTTAGATCAACACATTATCCATTTGTACAGCCCATGAATAACTGAGCTCTACCACCAACTAGTGACACTGAACACTTGAGCTCAGTCTTCAGTAATATGTATTTGTTATACGTCCCACACACTCGTAACAAGACTAACTTCGATGGCCCCCTAGAGAACCAGCACCACCATGGCAGGCTCACCCTAGAAACACAGAGGGCTTGGAATGTTCGGGGGCCTCTTCTTGATCTTCAGGAGAAAATAAAATTTGTAAATCTGCTCCCCAGGTTTCAGTTCTTAAAGAAAACCAACCTTTTATTTGCTTAAAATTCTCATTATTACAACTGTAGGTAAGGACTGTCTCGGCTGAGATGGTGAGAGGTGGAAAATGAATAAGTTTATGGGAGTTCAAAAAGGGGCTACTCAAGAGGGCTACCCACTTTAATCAAAGTGTTCACCTTGACAATGGAAGATTAAAGGAAGCACCAATTAAGGAAATTTCTCATTATTCCTCGTTCTCGAGGATATCAATGGCAGATGGGTTTTCAGCCCTGACAAATCAATTGTGTCTCAGACAAAGCTGAGTCGTTGATTTCTTGAGGGGCCTTTCCACAGCTTTTCATGTGACAATATTCCTGGCTCTCTCCCATGTTTTTGCTACTCTTTCATTCTTTTACAATAAATCTATCTATGCCTATATACCCAGGAATAATTTGTTTTATTGTGCTGCACTTTACTGCACTGCACAAATACTGTAATTTTTTCTTCTTTTGCAGATGGAAGGTTTGTGGCAACCCTGAGCTGAGCAAGTCTATCGGTGCTATTTTCACACACATAGTGTGTGCACACTTTGTGCCCTGTGTAATTTGGTAATTCTCATAGCATTTCAAATTTTTTTTCAGAATGCTACTGGACACTTTACAGACTACAGTGTAGTCTGAATACAGCTCTCTTTATGTCCTGGGAAATACAACGTTCACATGGATCCAGTCATTCAGGAATTTGCTTAATCGCAGTGGTCTAGAACCCACAATATATCTGAGGTATACCTATAGCTGCATAATCCTTATTCATTGATATATATGCATCTACATACATATGTACATGTGTATCTATCTATCTATATAGATATAGATATAGATACCTAGGATGAGCAAGTGAGATATCCCTGATGGTATGTCTCTGTGGATATATACACTCAGCTGGTAACAGAAAAGTTTGCAGTTAGAGCTCACCAAGTACCTCCTCAGAAGAGAGACCTAGAGGTCTCCTCCCATATACATTACAACCTTGAAAACCCTATGGGGCTACTTGACTTGATGGCACTCAACAACACGTGTATGAGGAGTCTTCAAAACGTTTGTTGGAAAAATGGAATTAAACTATGAAAGTAAAACATGTTGTCTTTATTTCTCAATATAAGGTCCATCAAGGTGAAGACGCATTTGTGAGCAATGATACCAAATACTCAGCCCACCGCTAAACAACAGGGAGTCTGGGAACATACACCATGCTAAAGCAATCTTTTTTACATGATCAACTAAACATGGGGGCCCTTTAAGTATGTGTAAGGTTGTTGTAGTTAGTCAGTGCCACAGAGTCAGCTCTGATTCACAAGTCTATGTACACAGAACAGAGCATTGTCCAGTCCCATACAGTCCTCAAAATCACTGTTATGCTCACACTTGTTGCAGGCACATGCCAATCTGTTTTGCTGAGAGTCCGCCTCTTTTCCCTCGGCCCTCTACTTTACCCAGCATGATACACTCCAAGAACTCGTCTCTCCTGATAATGTGCCCAAAAATACGTGAGACAAAGTTTCCCCAGCCTTACTTCTAAGAGGTATTTTAGCTCTCAATCTTCCAAGACAAATCTGTTTAGTTTTCTGGCCTTCGGTTGCCCTTTCAAGAAATATCAAGAACATTTCAATATTCTCCAGCAGGATCATCAATCAAATGCATTAATTCTTCTGTGGTCTTCCTTGTTCGCGGTCTAGCTTTCACATGCACGTGTGACAATTGAATGACTGTACCTTGGCTTCGGTCAGACACACCTTAGTCTTCTGTTTATCATGATGTTGCCTACTGGTCCATTGTTGCCAATGGTCCTTTGAGTTGTAATCCATGCTGAAGACTATGTGCTTGGACCTTCACCAGTAGGTGCTGTAAGTCCTGTTCACTTTCAGCAAGCAAGGTTGTGTCACCTTCAGGCTATTAATGATGCTTTCTCTAATCCAAGGAGCCCTGGTAGTATAGTGGGTTATGGATTAGGATTCTCACTGAAAGACCAGCAGTTTGAAACCATCATATTCTCCACATACACACAAAAAGGTGAGCCTTTCTACACTCATAAAGATTTATAGTCTTGAAACCCACATGGAAATTCCACACTGTCCTGGAGGGGACCTATCAGTTGGAGTGGACTTAATCAGTGAGGAGTTTTGTTTTTTTTTTTACCTTTCCAATCCCAATGCTAACTGAGGTAGTTTATTGTACCAACCTGGCCTGTAAACACATGTGGGGTTAATTGAAAGGCGAGGGATAAATGGCTCTGTGAGACTTGCCTTTCTAGTTCTTGGGTCTCTTGCTTTGTGATGGTCGCAAAAGGGTACAGCTGTCTTAGCCAGTTCCCTGCTTCAGCTTGCAAGGCTAAGTTCCTGCAAGACATCCCTAAGGAGAAGCCACATGGACCTACCCCGATGGAGCCCTTAGTGCTGGAGCACCCATGTGGAAACCCCTACCAGCGCTGAGATGCTTACACATTCACTGACTTGCCTTTCCTCCTGCAGTCAGCATCATTGCATCAGTTTTGAGTTGGAGGAGGACTTTGTGGATTGGGGTCAGACATAAGGGTTAATATTGGACTTGTGTGCTTGGGCAGCACTGGGTTGGAATGTTTTCTTGATGTACACATAACCTTTATATGAAACTCTCTCTTCTACATGAGTTGCTGTGGATTTGTTTTTCTAAAGTACCTAGACAAACACATATTCTTCATATAATCCAGGTTTTCAGATTATTTGCTCAGCATACAGATTGAATCAGAAGGATGAGCTGCTACCACCCTGCTGCCCACATTTCCTGATTTTAAATCATGCAGCATCCCTCCCTTATCTACCAACGACTGCCACTTGGTCTGTGCCCTGTTTCCCCATGGGTATAATTAAAAGTTTAGGATGAGGAAGCAAAAAAAAACATTCAAAGAGCCCAAATCAAGACTGAAAGGTTAATGCCCAGTGTTTTTCATAGAAAGTCCTCAAGACTTCCATTGTTTGATGAGAGCAATGATTGTCATACCGGAGAATGGCAGTTTGGTGAAGGTTTCCTGCTTGTTTCTCTGCTAATATTTGACTAAAATTTCAAAGCACTTGCATAATAACCAGATGTTATCACTCTTTGACCTTCCAGAAAGTCAACAAGCAAAATGCCTTGAACATCCATCCCCAAACTGTTGCCATGACATTTTGCTCTTGCGTGGTCTGCTTTTGTTTGGACTGGGCCACTTTCAGCTCTTGATAGCCATTGCTTTGAGTGCGCTTCGTCTTCAGGATCTTACTAATAAGATTACATTTCGACTTCCAAGAAATGTCTTAGAATCTTGTTTCCTGTCGCTTAATATTTTTTAGAAAACGTTGCTCTTGACTGCAGCTGATCTGCATGCAACAGTTTTGACATCCAATAGAAAGTTTGCTTGCTTGTAATTTTCCTGCCAGAATTCTGTGAGCTGCACCAGTTGAGAAGGCTATGGTGTTGGCTATTCTTTCTGTGGTAAGTGGTAGGTCTTCACTGAGCAGACACTCAAGACTCGTTGTTCCTCCAGCAGCACGAGGATGGGGATTTTCTGCTGCTGTGAGTTTCATTTTCAAGAACGCCTCATCCCGTCTTAAAAAGAGCGATCCATTGACCAACTGCTGATTGCTTGGGTGTGTTGTCCCCAGAAACTTTCTGTAAAACTTCAGGTATTTCACCATTTGACCAGCCAACTACCATTATAAATTAGTTGTTTGTTCTTACTTCAATTTTAGCAGAGTTCATGCTACTCTGATGGGAGATTTTTTCAAATGGATGTCCGATCCTTATTAGGGTCTCAAATTAGATCTGGTTCAGACATGTTATAGCTAGATATTATGAGCATGTTTTGGTGCAAATAAGTTAGAAATCAAGGCACAGGTTGTTTTTTCAGAGACTACACAATTTCCCTGAAAAATTTTTAAGATTGTGTGTGTATGTTTGCATGTGAGTATAACCCTTGTGTAAAGTAAACTATTCAGATAATGGAATATATC